>NC_066368.1:3600000-3900000 GCF_013377495.2 Cygnus atratus
GCCTTTTCCTTCCCCCTTTGCTTTTGTCTCATATATCCTTACAAGACTGACTGTGCCACCTCTTTATGGCAAAGCCTTAGAGATGATGGCAGGGATAAAATTAATGAGGACCTACAGAAAATAGTCTAAACCAAACTGACTCATGATTTTTTGTATTTTATTTAATCAGTTCAAAACACTTCCATGCTAGGCAGCTTCTTTTTTTTCTTTTCTTTTTCTTTTTTTTTAATCACAATTTTTCCACAGCACTTCTCAGCTGGAAGGGGAGAAGGCTGGGAAGGGGGAGTTCCTGGACTGGAAGCCTCTCCCCACACGTTTCTCTCTTTCATCTTCAGTCCAGCAGAGGTTGCCTTTCTTGGGCTCAGCATTTAGGTGGGCTCAGCCTTACACTCTTCTCCCTTGGGAACCAAGTGACAGCCTGCTTCTCATTTTCAGTCACTTTGAACTCATCTACCTGAGAAAATCATGACGAACCCGGCTTTCTAGCAGAAAAACTCTTTTTGCTGCCTCCCTTCGTGGGTATTCTTATTGCCTGCTGAACCTGCACCTGGAAACCCTTACGCTCAACAACGTGCAGATGCCTTGAGAGCAGAATAAGCAAGTCCACAAGGGGAGTGAGGGCACAGCAGCTATTCCTCAACAGCTATGCCAGACTTCTCCATTAGTAAAGCCCTGGGTAAGCCTGCACCAGCTGTGCGTGTTCCTCCTTCCCCCTCTGTCAAAGCAATTTTTTAACAAATCAGTGTCTTTTGATCTCAGGGCTATCCATTTTGGCAAATAACCTTGTCATCAGTGCCTGGTGCTTTGGAGCTGATCCTTGTGCCTCTATTATGTGGCATGCCTCTTTCAGAGGATGCTCCTGCAGACCACTCTTACCTTTCCTGCTGCAGTCATCATCAATCCCTTTTGATCTAACCCTGCAGCAATAAGTCCTCAGAAACAAAAGCATGCTCTTACAAAATGATGTTCCAATTTTTCAGTTTGCCATGTCCCTCGGCTATCTTAACTGAGGCCGGAATAAGTGAACTATTTGGCTTGTTGTTCCTTGAATTTGTGCAGGGACTCTTTAAAATGTTTTTGTTTCTGGTAGATAGAAAAGAGAAACAAATACATCAAGTATCCCTGGCTGCAACAATGGCATGCATATTCTTCTTAAGCATGTGTAACCTTTCCCAACAAGGTTTGGCTTCAGGCTCTTCCTTCTGATCCCACCTTGTGTGCCTGTGTTTGCCTTGAGGCAGTTTGGAACCTGTGTTCTCTCCTATTCTCCCACCCCCTTTTCCTTGCCACCTCCTCAAGGCAAGGATCTTCTTGTCCCCCACCCAAGCACATGGTCCTTTGGAAAATTACAGGTAGCATTATATCCCTGGAAGTAAAGGAAAAGGTAGAACAAATTATATATATCACATAATTGCAAAGGGCAGACAAGCAGATGGAGGTGGAGAAAAAAAAAAAGAAAAAAAAAAAAGAGAGAAGAAGTTCTTTGAAGAAAGCTTAAGGGTTACTTAATTAACCAAAGCAGAGGGTCTGCCTCAGGGTGCATGTTTTCTGGCACCGCACTGCTGGGGGGTGGCCAGCTTCCAGAGCAGAGCACTTGGCTTTAATTTTCTTCACTCCTATGTAGCCTTCCCACAGCTTCACCTTCCCTGTGTTGTTCTTGGTTTGAAATCCCTCCATCTCCTCCGTTTTGGTGCTGGGGGAATGGACTGATCTCTTGATGTCCGTGAATGCTTATTGTTAGGGCAATTTCTCTGCAGACAAAGTCTTACAGTAATACAAACTTTTGCTTGGATGCAGAGGGTTTTCCTCAGTCATGCCATTTCTCTCTGCCATTTCTGAACAAAGTGGATGTTCCCTCACCGTGTTCATTTTTCTTTCTCAGTTTGCTTGCCTCTACCTCACTAAACACTCAAGGAGCTGTGCTTTACCCAGGCTCATGGTTGGAGCCATCACTCGGACATCACTGAGACAGCCCAGCCCTGCTACGCTGCCTGTGTCTTTTGGTATGGCCTGGGGAGACTCTGACAAATTCCAGGAGCTGGGAATCCCCAGGGGAGATGGCATCTTAATTCACAACACATCAATGGAAAATATCAAATGACCAGTAAGTGTTGCTGTGTTTATGCAGCAGCAACAGCAAACTTGCCAGATAGCATGAAGGCAAAGTTCTTGCCAAAAAGGCTATATAAAATGGGTCCCTTATTTTAATTAGAGCAATTATTCATGGGACTCCAGATGTTTTTAAAAAAGAAAGAAAGAAAAGAAACCTCTGCCTGACAATGAATAGCAACATAAATTGTCTGAGTTCTCTGTGTCGGAATGGCAGAATGGATCCACTGATCAATATATCTCTCTAGTTTTGTAAAATAATGTTAATAGCTATTGCCATCAATACTCCTATGGAAAATAATTTAATAGAAAATTATTGTCATTCTATGACTTTTTTTAAAAAAGCCATTCATTAGAATTATAACCTTCTGCAAGCTGGCTGAAAAAAAAAAAAAAAAGCGCTATGAAAAGGGCTCCCTGCTGTACTAAATTCTATAGGCCTTTAGAGGAAATTCCATAGAGCTGTATTACATTTCTATAGATTTAATTCCTAGGGGTTTCTATGGGATTTTTCGTCTGGGAGGACGTGTGAGAGATCTAATGTTCTGTTTGTACGTGCTTTAGTTTCCAGCAGTTTTCATCTTTTTTGTTTGTTTGTTTGTGGACTACCTAAAAATTTTCCACTAGCACATGTGGGCCCTTGGGTATTATAATTATAAGCTCAGTGACCATGGACTTAGCTGCTTTCTACAGGAACTGGGAGTCGACAAACTCCAATGGATCTCTGGACAACACATAGAGAACCACTACTTTATTTCTTTCCTTTATACTGCCCGGGGAATAGAAAATGGAACCACCACTCACTGTGCTTGTAAGTGACTGAGCATAGTTGCCTCCACTTTTAGACTTCTAACACATTACCGTAATCAGCACCACTGTCATTTATTAATTTACACAGTTTCACATCTGCTTTTCCAAAGTGAAGATCAGGCTGGAATTATCCCCTGAAGTATGAAAACGGGAGCAGCGTTAAACCATAAGTAATATTACTGCCATGGTGTTAGTTTTCAGAGAAAGAGCATTAGGGGAGTGGAGGGGATACTCCAGAAACAAAATATCCCCAGGCTGCTGGGAAACTCAAAATATGACAGAGTGTCTAACTAATAAAAAAATCTGCATCTGTTGTACTAAAATGCAGTTTGTATATTTGTCTCTGTGCTCGTTGTTGGATTTTTACTGATATTCATTAAAACATCAGAATTGGTAGGTATTTTTTCAGAGACCAACATTTTGCCCCCATTTTGGTGTTGAACAGCAGAAGGACCTATATAATATTGCACATAATTAGTTTTATTTTGACTTTTAGACAGTGACTGTTCATTATTGTATCCATCTCTGTGAGTAACCTAGAAAATCATTTATGAAAGTGCTTTTTTCTGGCTCTGAGAAACCATTCACATGAGTTATATGTAGGTGAAGGAGCAGAAGTTTTAAATTATCCTGATGCAAAACAATTCTCAAGGCAAGATGGACTTTTTTATGTTGTAGGAACTTTGTGAGTCCCCATGAATCAGTGTATTTGGAATCTTATGGAACACATTCAAAACTGTCAAAAAGGTCTATTCAATATTGAATATACTTGTACATTCAATAGCAGAGAGGAAAATCCAATGTCTGCCAAAAGAATGTAAAAAGGACTGATAAAACAAGTAAAAATCAGTTCTTTCAACTCCAAGAGGTTTTGTTCCTTTTTTTTTATTTTATTTTTTTTAAGTAAAAAAATAAACACAAAAGCTGCAGTTGACAGTGTCTCTGACAGCACTTTTGTAGCCATTTAAGCAAAACAATGCAAAGCAGCTTGCTGGAGGACGCTGGCAGAACATACTGTAGCTTTCAAACTTTGCACAGACTGCTGAGAAATGAAATGTTTGACTGAGAAGCTGATGTGGGTTTGGCAACATTGCTTAATTGATAGTGTAGAAAGAAAGAGGATTCTGCTTCAACCATCTGCAACAGCAACTGGGACCAGCTCTTTGTGCAATAGCATCTGTAGCCTTTGGTCCACCTCCGTCTCACCAAAATATAATTCTGGGGAAGCAGTCCGGCTCGTAGACCTGGAAGGTTCAAGGAGTGTGAATTTCCTTTCAGGTTTAATTATGAATATGAAACTCCTCTTTGGTCTTTCCTTGGATGCTGGTTTTTCCTTCCTGCTGGAAGAAAAATTGTTTAGTGACTGAGCTTGGGGAGGGGGCCAGTGTGACAGACCACTGCCAAGCCACTCAGGTTTTTGTGTACCCCACGTGGGAGATGGAAGGTGTTTTAATGCAGCACTGCCAGGGTTGCTTGTGCATTTGGTGGCAAAATTGGGACTTCTGGCTATGTACAAATTAAAAATGCATTGCAAGTCATTTGTATCTCTTGTATCAGTCCTTGCTCCTCTTCGGAAGCGATGGCAGAGCCACCTGCATGAATCCTGGCTGAGGACCTTCACGCACTGCAGCACCAGTAGATCCATCACATTGGTCACGCATGGGACATTCCAGGTGGCTCTGCAGGGCTGCACAACATGCCAGCCAGGTCGGGATGTGTATGTACATCCAAAGTTATGGCCTTCCTCATATCTCAAATCTGCCTGCTTATGGTTTTTTGTTTGTTTGGTTGGTTGGTTTTTTTTGCAAATAGATCCAATCCCTGAAATTGGTGATCTTGCCTCCAACTTGGAGTAAGAGGATCTTGTCCCTGGATAAATGCAACAGTTGCTGTGGTGGGCCAGAGAGTGGCTTGTTTCCCGTCTCTAGTAATAGCCAGCACAGGGAAAATGAAAGAAATGTCAACATGGCGAGTTAATGGATAAGCCAGGCTGATTCAGAGCACTTCTTCCCAGTACTTCTAAATCATAAGTGAAATTAAGCCTTATGGCAGAAAGTTGTAAACCTCTTAAGAAAACCAAATCAACCAAACAAAAAACATTTATTTTCAGGTAACAAAAAGAATAATCTCTTGGAGCTTTCCTTACTTCCTTTTTAACTCCTTCATCTTTTTCATTGTTTTCATCTTTTTTTTTTTTTTTTTTTTTTTTAAATATGGAAAGGGGCTGATCTAGCCCTGCTGTTCCATAACTTGCACAAAGAGCAAGTTTCCCAATGAAATTGCTTGAGTGTACAAGATTCAGGAATAGGGCATTTAGTTGTCAAATTTTGATATGAAAGAATTTTGCTGGAAACCTCTGTTAAGCATAAAAATTTAATCACACCAGCGTTTCAGTTCTGTAATGCTAAAGAGAGAAACTGTAGGACAGTTCCTACTATTATATCAATATCAGCTGTGAAAATAACTTCAAGTGATGACAGTGTCTGTGGCTAAGAAGACGTTACATCGCACTTTGCCATTATCAGCTTAATCCTCCTCAGTGTCCATCCATCTGAATTCCATTCCCTCTCTGCCTTCAGGCACGTTACACACAATTAATAAATTACCTTCAGCAACTCCGTTTTTCCCATATATGTAATTTTGGCTGAATGATGTTCAAAAAAGGGAGGTACTGCTATTGTAGTAACTGAATATATTTTTAGTATGCTTGATATACAAAGCCTTCATTTCTAATCTCTCCTTTATTTAGTGGCATATATCATGTCACTCTGACAAGGTTGTAATCCTAATAAATCTGTACCCAGAAGAAGAGAACCACATTTTGATCTAGCAAGGCAGTATTCAAGGAATGAATATGTCTGCGGCTTGGGTGGGGACAGAAAGCACGATGAGCTGTTGTCCAGCTTGGTCAGCCTGAAGGAAGCATCACATCGTAAATCTCTTTCGGTTCACCTTCTTTTGCCTGTTGGCTTACAGTGGGAGTGGGAGATCCCTGTTATGCATCTCCCTCCCCTGACAACTACTGGGCCCAGCCTCTGGTTCCTGGTGGAGGAGATGGGAGTCTGCTGGGCCTCAGCTAGGGAGCATGTGCCAACGCCAGAAAACCATTTGCCTTTCAGAGAACCAGCACTCATCTCAACAGGAGCATCAACACTCATCTTGACAACAGAGTGATGAAAAGGCATTTTCTGCATAGATCTTCAGGACTGAGTCCTTAACTGCTAACAAATATCCCTTCGTTTTTACACATACTAGCTAGAATTCAGACTATATCTATATATAAACAGCTATAGTGAGTCAAAGTTACAGTTTTAACTTGCAAAAAATTATATCTTCAAACATCTGGGTATGCTGTTTGCTGATTCTATCTCTTTTAAAGTCCTAAATAAGCAAATACATTTTCTTGAAATGGTGTGACCCAGAGGGAGGCATGTAAATGTACTGGCCTCAGAGGAGGTGACCCCGACTCCTGTGACTTGTAATTAAGAGCCTCTCATTGAAATTGGCAGGAGTGTCTGTTCATTCTGGCTGTCACTTGTTTTTACTCCAGCTGGCTAACAAGAAAAAAGCAGTTTACTTGCAGGTTTTTATCTGGAAAAATCACAGCAACCTGTTGTGACTTGTATGGATTTGTGAGAGAAATTATAGCAATGTTTTGATATAGCACGAGTGGTAATACTTCTGTCATTGGTATCCAGTGGTGAAGGCAGTGATAACTTCACCAGGAGAGGAATTAGATAAAGTAATCTGCAATAAATAAATTTGCTCAGGGTTGTAAATCACTGCAGCATTCTTTGCAGCATTTTGTCTTCCTCGCTGGCCTTCAGAGGTTCAGCTGTCTTTACTGTGCTTGACATACAGTCGTGCCTCTTCCCTCATCATCAGCTGAAGTAGGAGGGCAGGCAGGAAGGTTCTGAAACTCGAGTTTGGGATTTTATATTTGAAATTTTAGTTTTTATTTTGCTTCCCAGAAGCCTACCAAATGTTTTGAGGGTTACTTGCTAAGCAGTAACTAAGGCTGAAGGAATGGTTGCAGAAGAAGCCCAGTATGATTCAATAAAAAGCTTGCTGAGAAATATTATTGAAATAATATTGAAAATATAATTATATTGAAATATAATATGAATATTATTTTATTTTTTAATAAGTTTACAATTTTGAAAAAAGCACAAACGTGAAACTAGATATTTTTACTTTCAGCAGACTAAGTTGCACAGGTCTGATGCTCTCACTGCTTTTGTGTCACACGTGTTACTTTGCTGCTTCTATACAACGTTTGAAACCAAGCATCACCTTTCTTACCACTTCTTTTTAATAAAAGAGACCCCTCCTTGGCACATACAAATATTTCACCACATTCTATATAGTCTGCTTTTTTCTTGTGGCCAAGAAATTGTGCTCAGGCCAGAGCATGGAGACGTATCAGGAATACAACCGCCTCCTCGACTTATCTGCTATGGGTGAGCGGGGAGGCTTCCATGGCTCACCCCTCATTAGCTGATGGCTTGTCAGCACGAGCTGGTGGCCGAGCTGGGCACCTCTGCTGGCTGTGCACCCCCTGCCCTGCCCACTGCCCTCCTGCGAGGCCACATGGCGCCCCATGGCTCCAGCAAGTCTTCCTTCCTTGCCCTAGGCATTTCCTCCGTCCTAGGTATGTTTTATACTTCACACTTGGCTACACCTCCCCTGGATACGAGCATGTAGCTGTACGTTTTCAAACTCCTCATGTGGCATGCCTTGCAGTTAGCTCATTCTTTCTGCTGGATGGAACCTCAATACATTAAAAAAAGGATTAGTATGTGCAAGCACAAAAAAAATCAGAATACTGTAGAGCACTTAATTGGCCAACTGCCGTCAACCATTTCAGCACTTGCATCTTCCTAGCTACTTGTACCGTATTGTTAGAGGAGAATAAATCATTTGACACAACTAGGTTTTAGAAAAATATGTGAAAACCATTCAGGCAAAAAATCAGTTGAAATGTATGAAATTTTCCATCCCAGTGCTCTCTGCTAAGAGAAAATATTTCAGCGAGGTGCAATATTTAATCTTGTTTTAAAATAAATAGTTTACTATATAAAATCACTCAGGGTGTGATTTTTAAAGCACAGTGTAATTTTATTTTCGTCTTATGGTTTGTACCGAGAAATGCTGGCACATCACACATAAGGCCTAGGCAGACTCGCGCGTTAGAAATAATCCTGCTGCAGTTGGGTTGTGTAAGGCACATGCACGAGTTTAAATCCATGAAGCACGTAAACTGATGGAAGTTTGCAGACGTGGCTAACACAGAGCAGAGCCCGTGCTTGCTTCTATACAACGTGTGTCTTTCCCACCTCTACAATCTATAACATGTGTGAGATGCTTCTGTTCTTTTATGCTGTAGGAAATGGTGCTTCACCCCATCCGGGAGAAGAAGGAGACCACAGAAATGCTGGGGCTGAGGTCTGAGCCCTGCAGGATGGCACATGAAGAGTCTGTCCATGCACGTCCTTGCTGCTGAAGGTGGGTGAAAGACACTGCCTTGAAAGGGTGTGCGTACAGGTGTTCTTACCTGAAGCAATGCACACTTCGCAAATGTCCGCTACAGAGCATTTTGCTAAGTAATTAAAACCATAGGGGTTTTGCAGCACATGCAGGCATGTACCACCAGTTATGGCTCATTAAAGTCCTGCTCCTGGAAGCTGCTGAGAACAGTAGACATTTCTGTGAGCGGAGCAATCATTTGCTCTGAAGTTTTATGATCTACAGGAAAGCAGTACTGTATCTGATGCCTGTATGCGACCAACACAATCAAGCAGTAAGTGGCTCCACATGCATTCTCTTAATTCTTAGCTGTCATATTGAGACTAAATTGGGCATTAAATTAAGGTTCAAGAGAGATTAAATTGTGACCTGAGGTGTGGTAAAGTCATACTAAGCACTTAAATATAAAACCCATTGTTTATGGGGAATAAAAATAAGAATTCATGTTGCTTTGTTTATAGAATTCAGTTTATTCTTTTAAAGACAGATTAAGAAAATTTAAAAATAACTTATGAATGTGTATGGTTTGTGTTTACTTTCTCAAAGGTACAGTAAATGGAAGAGCTTTAGGGTTCAGGAGGCTTTCCCATGTCCCTCCAGCTGCTTCTGCAACACACTCCTATGTCCCCAGGTAGTGATTGGGGAAGTTCATTAGAAACCCCCCTGTGCACAGCTGGGTATCTTCAGTTTGGGGGATCCTAGAAGCTGAATTTGACCTGTTCTGTCTGTATGTATAGGGGAATGTTAGTTTTCTTCAGTTTTGGGGGGTTTGGTTTTGTTTGTTTTTATCATTTCTTTGATGACTTGACCAAGTGTGCTTTCTGGCCCCTAGGCAGGAGGGTTGGCAGCCTGTGGAGTGGGTCTGTAGGGGCAGGAGGGATGGAACGGTGGGCAGCAGGTCTGGGTAGGCTGCAGGGTGGGAGCTGCACCGTTCGGGGCAGGCTGCAGTCCCCAGCCCCATGTCCAACTCGATCTGAGACTGAAGTGGGTCGGGGAGCCCTCATCTCCTGGAGCAGCAGGACTGCCAGGCAGCTAATTGGCATTACCTCATTTCTTTGAGAGGCCCCATATCCCGAGTCCCACCAAATCCCTGCCAGTGCACACAACTTCTAATGGAAAGGACAGAGATGCAGTCTGGCACACTACTCTTAAAAGCCTGCTGATCTTTGTGTCGGTGACCTAGTCTTTGGTTTTATTTAGTTCCTTCTCATGCTGCCTACATTTTCAGCTCTGCTCTCTGTGTTCCTCCTCTCTGTACTTTGTTTTTTCTCCATGGTCCTTAGTATACATCAGTCACTGTCAAGCTGAATTTTCCAGTGATGACTGGGAAAACAGCTATGTGCACTCATTCAAAGGAATGAGTCGGTCTGCTCAGGAGTCCTGCCTCTGAATTACCATGTCTGTGAGTGGCAAGACTTAACGTAAAACCTAGTCCTGGCACAGTTTGGCCCTAAAGCCAGCGTGCCATTGCCCTGCACAGGCTTGGTTTTCCTTGGTGACTGTACAAAAAGGATGGTCTCAGCCCTCAGAGCAGGAGGCCTGCCTAACACAAAGGCTGTGCCTGCCTGGATTTTGGAGCTGAAGATCCAGCCCATTCTACTTTCTGTTCTCCTGAGGCTGAAAATAACATTGATGTTAAATGTGGCATAAGCTGAAATGATCAAAACGCATAGCGAATTTTGGTCTTTTAAGTATTGTCAGGCAGAGAACTGGACAACCTTGGATGAGCTTGGTGGCTTGCTTGAACAATGTTTAATCTGGAATAGATCTTGAAGGTTTCTGGTTCCCCGTCCTATGCTCCGCTCATTAGACCATGCTGCCTCGCCACTTCAAATAAGCAGTTCTACAGCTTGCTCATTTAAAACCCTTTTGTTCCTCTTCTTCTATTTCTTATTTATAAGAACATTAAATTAAGCATTTGCCTTAAATTAAATCATGCAACTCGGTGGTATACTTTTCACTTCAACAAATATGATTAAATAAACCCTGTCATGTAAACAATTAAAAAGAAAATTCAGGAGTATTCTAGACATTGAATGCTCAACATATGCAACCAAATGCAATCGTATGCCTAGTGAAAAAATGATGAAATTAGGTAATTAAAAAACCTTACCCCAACACAGGGCCTTCACATAAGAGCTGATACGTAAGAAATCCATGAGATCAGTTCTCAAACCGCAGGCCTACTGAGTGGATGATACAATGCCTCTCACAGCGAAAACCTCCCACAACGGGGCTCGAGCTATAGGCATGAATTACTGTAATTACAATTCATTTAGGAAAAGTAGGCTGCATATTACTCATGGATTTAAAAGCGGTATGGGCGTTTGAAGAGCGCAGGCAATGATCCCCACTCTCAGTAGATGGTGGAAGGCTCTCAGGATCCGGCTGGGGCATCCTGGGCACGGCTGCTGGCCCTCGGGGTTGGCAAGGGGCTCCGACATGAGAACCTGCATTGAACTGCCCTGAGATTTTGATAATTTGTGTCAGCTTCTGAGCCAGATCCTGGGCTAATCTGTTCATTTTTTGCAAATCCACGAGCTTGCAGCATTGGAAATTAGGACAAAATTGGATCAGTTTTGCAAAATTTAACATGGTGGTGAGTGACGCACATTTTTCCCTTCAGCCCTATTGATCATGTTTTCATTGGATCTAAATTTGCTTTCTGAACCCTTCACTTGATTACAATTGTACACTATGTATATCATCTTGCTCCTGGTTGGTTTCTATAGACTTTGCTGAAGGTATTTTTTAATTTCCACATTAAGATTGAATTGCATGCTGTTTTCATAAAGGTTTTAAGGTTAAATGCTCCAATATTCGTATTGTTATTTCTGGCCTTGTAGTAAAGTTTTCCTCTGCTATTTCCTCATTGATCTTTTCAAAAATATAAATGACTTGGGGCTCCCTGTTATGTTTGCAAAAGACTTGTGCGTTTTGCCACACTTTGGTGGTACATTACGCATATTTCCTTTGGTGTGTGCCTTTACTCCATTCCCACCCCCCCAGCCTTTCCTTCTCCAGAACTGTTCCCTTTCTTTTTCTTCCACCCCACGGCAGCTTATCAGCAGACCGAAGCGAGGAGGTGGTTCCCTTTAACATGTAAATAAAGCAACACTTCTTCCAGTAAGCAGCTCAGGCTGGCATTATGTGCCAGAAACTCTCATCTACACAATGATGAGTTCAAGTTCTGCATTGAGTGAAGGGTTTTTTCTTTCACAGTAGGAAAGGTGATCAGTCTGCAATTAGCCCTCTCCTTCCCTCCTTCCCCGACCCTTTGTAACTCTGTCTTTGCCAGTTTCTCATCTCTCAGGACCAACCCCAAAGGTAACTTTTTGGGATCCATTTAATATGACTGTCCTCCCATCGTCCAGCTCTGCATAAAATTAGCCTGTCCTGCAGCTGCCAGTAAATGATGTGGCATTAGAGCAATATTTGGAAAGATGTGCCTGGAGTTCACTATTCTGGTTGGATGAGTAGGGAACATGCTTTTGCATTTTAATTTGAAATTCAGTGAATATTTTGAATGCCACAGCATGTCTATAACATTATTTAAAAGATCCTGTGCACTCAGGCATGTAATGATTGACATTGGCTGTAACTTGATGCAATGTTGCACTGTTTTAATTCTTTTCGGGGCAGTGTTATCTTTGATCACTTCACATTCACTGGAAAAATCCCACAATTGCAATCCCACATTATGTTTCAGTGAGGATGCCAAGTTCTCTCTGGTACGTAGCTATTCAAGGCACTTTGTCCACCCTCAGGCTGCTCATTAAAGTGATGGCAGTTTCTATTTTAATGAATAAGGTAGAGTGCAAATTCCCAACTTCATTCATAGACCTTGAATGGTAAAAAGGAGTGGGCTCTTTTTTCAGTTCCCGACTTCTTTGTTTTCTTGGAAATTGTGTAAATGTGTTCATAACCATGGCCGCAACTCTGTGTGCATGCAAAAACCGTCCAAGTTACAAGTTTTTAATTCCTGTCCGGGGTTCATATCACTTAAAACTTCATTTTGCTACCAGTCTCCATCCCAGATTTCATTTCTAGACACAGCTATGTGTCCAGATTGCGAGACGTAAGAGTAGGAAGATGCCTGACATGAGAGGCTTAGTTCTCTGCTTTAATTCTCTGTTATTCCCCACTAGTGCTCGGTACCGTGCCAGAAAGCCTTTCCATACAAAAATAACATTTCTCGCTAGCAGTGACTGCCATTTAAAGGACTGCACTTGCCCACAGTTACACAGCAGGAGCATGAAAGCCGCTGCACATTTCCTCTATGTGGTTAAAATACAGCACTTTAGGGTAAAGCAGGAACGAAGTGCTTCGCTCAAGTGCTGCACGAGTGCGAGCAGTGTCCGGGGAGGAGCTGCGCTCCCTGCTCGCGCTCCTACCATTATCCCCACGCCATTCAGAGCCAGCAGCCTGGGCTCCTTCCTTTGAGTGCTGCTGCCCCTTGGTTTGCTGTGAAAAACCCTTTCTAACGAGGGCCAAGCCCCTGCCCATTACCCAGAGTTTGGGAACAGATGCGGCTGCCAAGGCAGTGTCTTTGAAGCGGTGCTGAATTGCTCTGTGAAACTGGGTTAAGGAGCGCGGGGGCTTTCTGCTCTGCCCACTTGTGTTTGCGTGCCCCTGCAGAGGCCTCCTGGAGCTGCCTGGCTGGCGGGATCTGCAGCACTGCCTCGGGTGCCAGGCTCACCCCTGGCTGCTTTCCTTCTCTGTGGCCAGCTTTGCCCTGCTCTCCTCTGCAGGTTGTCATCCGTTGGGCAAAGGGGCAGTGGGAGCGGCTGAGGGGCCAAGCCAAGATGACCCTGCCTTCATCTTCCCTGCCCACTGATCCTTGGGCTTTACCCATCTCTTCCACAGAGGTTTTTGCCCGAGGTGGACAATACACGTTTCTTTGCTTAGTATATGCTGACTTTTACCCCATTGTATAAAATCAAAGCATCAAATGCAATCAGCGCTTTTTTATTTTTATTTTTTCATTGAGGAAAACTGAAGATAAGTATTGAAATTTAAAAGTTTTGGTTATTTAGTAGAGAGTACATATGGTTGCAGGAGACTAGGGAACTATTTGAATATTGTTTTCATTTGCATGTGTTCCTCCAAAATCCTCTTGCTGAAGCATGCAGTTGCAGAGGGGAGCTGAAATATTTAATCATTCCGTAAAAGCAGCTCTTGCCATGGATTTGTTATCTCCATGGATTTTTCACAACAAAGGATCTTTGTGGTACACAGAAAATGTGATCCAGAAGGAAAAATGCTCTCTCTTTCCAGCTACACTAAAACACCTTCACTCCTTGGGGCTCTTCTCTTTCATCCACAGTGCTTGGGGCTCCCCAGTTCCCCAGAGGAGGAATTCTCCCCTGACCATTGTGTTTTGATAGAAACCTTCCTTGACTGGAAGATGTGATTAAGGATACACATCTGAGTCAGAAATATAAAATAATGACCACAACTTGTCTTTTTTTTTTTTTTTTTTTTTTCTTCTGGGGGTATCCTTCTTCATTCAGTAACTTTATGTTTGCATCTGGTACTGAGCACCATTGCTTCTGTTTCATATCTACATCCACAGACATACGTGCACAGAGATTTCAGTTTCCAACTATGATTTTCATCACAGTTGTGTGAGCCGGCCTCGCCATGGTGAGCTCTCCTCTGAGACATTTCCTGTGGTGAAACATGATCAGTGGCTGAGCTTCAAGCCTGATGAAACCTAAAATTAAATAATATGTTGGGGTGGGTTTGTTTTTTTCTGTAACTGATAGCTTGGTGTATTCGACAAAGGAAGCCACTCTGTGGCCTTTTGCCTTGAGCATCCTCAGCACAAAGATTTTGCATTTGGAATTGTAAATTACGATTAGGTGATTTTCCATGTGCCACAACAGATATTGCTCACTCCCCTAGAGCTGCACGAGCGACACAAAACAGAACAAAAACAGGAGGCTTGAATGAACAACTGGCACGTAGGTGTGCAGAACTTGAGCTTTTTAAGGAGTGCACACATCATCGCAAGGACTGTGATCTTAGCAATGTATGGCCCCTAACATGCAAAAGAAGCAGATCATTGAATTAAAAAAGAGCCAGTTCCCGGGATGTAATTGCACCTTAAGGGCAAATAAATACCTTCTTGCTGCTTAGATTGGTAGCGTTCCTTCCCATGGCTGAAGCATCAGGAATAATTATGCTAAAAGACACTTGAGCCAGTAGAGGAAACACATACTGCATTTTATGATGCTCTTGCTGGGCTTCTTGTGTAACATGAGAGAAATATTATTAACACCAGTGCTAAGTTGGTGTAGGATTACACCCCCGTGTTGGTCTAAACTGCACTGTGCAGCTTTCCTCACTTTTTATAGCTCTATTAATGATTTTTCAGAAATTGTGGGCTAAAGGAGTATTAAAATGTCTTGGCAATGTACTGTTTCTCAATCTTTTTACTGTGGGATTATATATACCTTGTTTCTACTTGATTTTGATTGCTTGCTTGGCCTAGATTCTCCACAAGCATTTGGTACGACTGAATAATTTTTAGTTGTACTTTCGTGCCATGCTTTATGCTAATCTGCTGATGTTTTGCAGCTACAGCATTGCCAGTCGGTGCTGCAGTCTGCAGGCTTTATCCTTTACTGGATTTTTAACAGGGTATTTTATTGCCTGTCATTACCATTCATTGTGGCTTTATGGACTGTGCTCGCTGCTCGCGCGCTCCCTCCCGCCGCCGCCGGCTCCCTCCCCGCCGCGCCGGGGCCGTGCCGCCTGCGGAGATTTCGTGGCAGCCCCCACAGCCGGCTGCCCCCACTGCCCCCACTGCCCCACTGCCCCCTGCCTGTTGGAGCATCACAGATGGGAGCTGGAACTCCAGCGGCCAGCCCAAGCTTGAACGTCTCTGGGCCACAAGCTATTCCCAAATATTGCTGGCTGCTTCACGGGGAAAATGGCTTTCCAGGAGAAACTGCACTGGGCTCGGGGAGTTTCGAGAGTTGTCAGGTGCTTTGTCTTGTGCTAATGGAAAGTTGGAGGAATCTGCAGGGTTTCATTCAAATGACAGTTAATTATTATTTAGTAAGAACGCGTTCAATTTCTCATACCCAGTTTAGGAGCATTTCTCCCTCTTATCTAATAACACATGGGCATGGGCCACAATCAAACCTTTATCTGCATGTTCTCAAAGCTTTAGTGGTTCATGTAAAGCAGGACTTTACTCCAAGTAATGTTGCTGTGACCCTGGGGAGATTCTTACAGCTCTGCACTCCCCTCCATCCTCCTTTAGTAGCTTACACCATTTTGGATACTTTCTTTTAGTTGGAGATACTTTGGGGACAGTCAAATTCAGTCACTGGGAAAATATTTAACCTATATCAGGATAGGGGTTTATCAGTTTAACTTGCCAAAAACCAAACGCAAATAACTTTTTGATGCAGATAGGACCTGACACCATGTTCCTAGCCCATGGACTCCTGGACTAGAGCTGCCCATGAGCCCAAGGAGGCAGAGAGGTACCAGCGGAGGCTGACAAGCAGAAACCACTCTGATGTTGCCTGTGGTGCATCACTTTTTCAGTGCTGTTGTCCTGTGAAGGCCTGAGATCAGGGAAGGGAGAGAAGGCTGGAGATTTACTAGTTTGCAGTCAGACTTGAACAGAGATATGTGTGTATGAATAAGAATATGCATAAATCTTTGCCTGACTCTACTCAGCAAAAGGAAAATGGATAGAGTTTCCCAGAGCAACACTTACATGTTTTTATCGGTGTTTTTAAAATAAATAAATCATTCACTCTATACTTTTTAGTGAGATGATTTATATCTTTACAATGCAGTGTTATTCAAAGCAAGCAAATGTGTTAGAGTGGGAGCGCAGGAGCCCTGCTCCTTGTGCTTGATTATCTGCAGTGGCTGCCAACCAACAAGTTAGCTCCCCTGTGCTGCAGAGACATACATTTTAAAAAGCCTGGCTTGAACACTGACTTCTGTGGGAGCTGAGTGCTCAACACTTCCCAGGATTGGACCTCAAATACTTATCTGTGTGAGCTTTCCATTATTCATTCTACAAATGAAACTGGTTGTAATGTAAATTATAGAATGAATCTTTCTGCGGCTTTAGATCCTGTAACTTAAACCTCCTAGGCTGCTTATCTGCCTTCTGCCACCTACCTACAGTTTATCCAGTGCACTTGGCATTCTTGATTGTTCCTTGAATATAAATTTCAATCATACCCACAGGGTACCTCTGTTCTATAATAGCTTGCATTGTGAGCAATTTAGCAAGAGAACCGTTCTGCCCAAACTGTGAGTGAGACATTTGCTATTGGGAAAAGCAAAACCCTTGGGAAGTACCATGCATATTCCTAACATGACGCTGTAATAAGGCAATTGTATTGAAATTAAAATAGAGATTGAGAGATTTATCTCCCCTTTCAGTCATACGGTATCATGGAGCTGTCCGGGAGCCTCTAAGAAAGGCAATCCCACGTATGCAAAACCAGCCCTCTCGGAAAGTCGGGCCGATTGGCTAACGATTGCTTGATGCCTTTTACAAAAGTCATTAAAATTCTTCCTTATCTTAACAGAATAACTTTGCACTGTAATAATCCCATTAGACCACAGTTGTTCTGCTTTTCCGCCAGCCAGGTTGCACACAACTCCTGCCGTCGTGGTCCCGTGGCTGCCGCTCGCCTTGCTCAGCATACGGCCCCCAGCCAGCCCTGTGCACGAGTTTCAAAGCACCATAGGTGCTGCTGCAGAAGCTCCTCTGCAACATGAAGAGGCGCAAAATTGTCCTGGCAGTGTGTTCACACACATCATGGACCTCAGAAAAACCCTCCGTGGAGCAGGTAGACTGGGCTCCTGCATAAAACATGAAGAAAGTCTCTGTGGAAGCTGTGCCTTCAAAGAGAGGGAATGGTAAACTTTGTCACCCACCTGCACTCACATGTTCTGTCCCCAGCACTTGGGCATAAGAGACAAGAGGGAGAAGAACATGGTGTGTTAGGGGAATGAGGTTGGCATAGGTAGGGATGAAAGTGGAATGAGCCTTGAAAGCCTGCTGGTCTACAAGAAGGTACAACAAGATGGAAAAGGTGGTATTTGCCCTAAGTCAGTGGGAACTGTGGTTGGGAGCAGTTGTTAAAGTATCTCCCAGAGACGTGGTTGCATTTACAACTATGTCATTTTTAATTAAAAGACACATGTAAGCAATAAAGCAATCATCAATGTGATGTACCAGCTCGTACCTTGCAGCAGCACAGAAACAGAGCAGTCTATTTGGAGACATCACTGAGGGGAACTACAGCAGGAGCTGTTTCAGGACACTGCAGGCTGAGGGAGACCCATGAAAGTGTTCTCAGAAACCCAAGAGACGTATTCAGTGGTTCCTACCAGTATTAGAAATCAGCCAGAAGGATTATGCTTAAAATCCATTGCAAGTGATTTCCTTTAATAAAGTTAAGGAGATTTCTCTCCTTAATACCCATCATGTTCCTCCTGAAGTTCATTTTATTATTGTCCTCACTAGTGTTTCCACAATGCCTTCCTAATATTTATGGGGTGGATAGAGAGCTTTAGCCTCAGATACATAGGAGAGCATTTAGGGAGGAAATACAGCTTTTCTGGGGGGGCAGTCACAGGGCATGGCAAAACAATGCTGTGTCCTGCTAGTAGGGCCGTGGGGGAAGAGAGTGAAAAATGTATTTGCCTGTTCAGCAAGAGAAGAAAAAGCCATAGGTAACATCTTTTAATAGTTCTTTCCAACCTGAATGGTTTTCTCACCAAAAACAAATTCCAAGCAAAATATGAAATACTTATTTGAGTCAAAACTGGAAGCACTTTACTATAAAATAAAATGTCACCTACAGGAGTGGGGAAACTGCCAAAATCAGAGAGGAGATTTTGGGGAATGGTGGTAGTGGTTTCCTTTTTCCTAGTAGTCTTTGACAGGAAATTCCCACAGCACAGGAATTCAATCATCCAAAGGCAGCCCAGTTAGGACACGTTCTTAAGAAATCAGTCACTAGCTCAAATCAGCCTTGTGAAGTCAATTTGAACCACCCGCACTTAGGTAAATGTCCTCACTGGAAAGCTGTGAAGCACTTCTAGGCAGACAGTCTGTCCTGTGGAGTTCCACAGTGTAGAAAATAGGTGGAGAAAGCGTAGGTGGCTTCGTGGCCTGAAGGGAGGACATTACCGTAGGAGAAACCTGAAGGCTTGGCTCTGTCCAAGTGCATAAAGATCAGTTAAACGTTAACAGATGGAGAAGATGTCTCAGAAAGTCTGTAGTGTGCTCTACCAACAGCCCTTTACCATCAGCCCTCCCAGTGAAGACCAGAACTACATTTCCAGTGTTGCTTTTTCTGAAGTTAGTGCATTATATTCCTGATATTTGTGTAAAACTGCATTTAGGGTGAGGTGTTTGAGCTCAGCTAGAAGCATCTGCTGAAGCAGGCAGACTTTCAGATTTATTACAGTGTCCTTCCACATAAGAACTTTATGAAACAATTCTCTTCTTTGGCTTCACTTCACCTTCTGTAGAAAAATAGGAGGATACCCTTTATCCTAACCTATCCATTTTGAGACAGAGATGATTTTGGCATGATTTTAAGAAGAGTTTTTAAAAATAAGCCTTAAGGGAAGATCAATTCCTTATTTTTTAGCTGTTGTTAGCAGTAATCCCTAGACACACGAAATGAGGCTGAAGTCTCAATGTGCAACATCCTACAATCAAGTAGTAAGAGAAAGTCCTTGTCTGGAAAAGCTAAAGCCTGAAAACAAAACAGTTTTCAGTATTTCTCTAACACTGCCTTTAACCAGCTTTTTTTGAGAGCTTTAACCAGCTCTAACACTGCCTTTAGCCTGCTTCTTTGGAAATCAGTGTCCAAACTCTTTCCTGACTTCATTTGGAGCACAAGCACAGCCAAAGTGCATCATAAACACAAGGTGGTAGTAATTACATCTGTTTGTTTGCTGCACAATGGCTGTGGAGAACTTTCCTCTGTCTTTGTCCCAAGAGCAGCACTATGTCTTGAAATCAATAAAATCGATACCTTTAAAAAAGATTTGTTGATGTTTGGACTGCACATAAAATTAGATCCCCTGATTAATACCGTTATGATGTGACAGCATCACTACGTTCCAATACGTGAAGCCCTTCCTTGTTCACCCACTTACAAATTACAGTAACTTGTAATAATAAGAGCTAAAAATTACAGTTAAAAGAATAGTTATTGACTTCCAGAAATAAACTGTGAATGACTCCTGTTGTGCTCCCTTTCCATATGCACTGTATTGTCACTTATTCATGTCCTTCCTCACACTGGATATCAGAGCACTCAGCAAAGCAGCAGGGACTGCTCTGCTTAGAAATATGAGGTGAGAGGATTTGTGTGTCTTTTAAAAAATTAATTTGAACGATAGGTATAATTTCCAAAGCTTTGCTGGTTTCAGCTTATTCCCCAGACTGTCCTAGGTTGCCTTCTCAGTAGACTTTGGTTCAGACCTGGTTCAGGAAGGAGTTTGTGATCTTGCTGGTATAAAGCTAGCATAACATCACCTTTAATAATAAGCTTGCACCCTCATAAGAGAGAGTGTCTTCCGCATCTTTTGCTGCACGCTCTGTCCTCTTGGTGTGATTTGAGCGTGCAGGATCATTCTGAAAATGGCTGCAGGGGCACTTTATGGTCTTCACACAGCTTGAAAGCCAGTGGCCAAACTCACTGCCCAATTGTTTTACAGCCTGGTGCCTTCAGAGTTGTACCTGCTTTATACTAACACAAGAAGCAAATTGGCTTCAAGCTCTCCAGCATTTCCCTTCCCGCCATCGTAGTGTGCCACAACACCCAAGGAGTTCCTTCTCCGGCGTTCCTGCACTCTGGGAACGTTGCTGGGACAGAAGAACTAGCAAGTGGGAATGCTTTGCATTCAGATGGGCTTGTCTCCACCGATTAGCTTAATTAGATTTATTTCCCATCTTCTAAACTTTTGTAGCATCTTATCGCACTTCCATAGATTCACCTCTCAGTAGATTGGGTTTAATTGCTGTGCAGTGTCTCTAAATTTATTTATTATCAAATGTTTCTCTCTGTATTTTAATTTTATTTACAAACCTGCGGCTCCTATAAACACAATCTCAATGATATTTTTTTTCTGGAATAGCTGATGTTTCTCTTGTGTCTGTGTAGTAAGAGACTCCGCTGTTCCTTTCACAAATAATTATTTCCCCCTTGATTTTTCAATCTTAAATAACAGTGTCAAGGTATATTATTTTTTAAAGCCTTGATAAGAAGCTATTTTATTATTCTTCAGCTGAGTAATCAAAGTCATCTGAGACTGCTAGGTGAAACAGAATGAAATAACATACTGAACCAGAGCCCTTTGGAGAGACCAAAGCCATGAGGATCTGGCAGCACTACCCGAATTCATCCTGTGGCTGCCACAGGAGATGTGGTGGGTGTGTGGTGAGGGTGGTGGGGAAGCCACCGTGTGGCTTCCCACCATGCGTTTAGTGGGGAACCAGGGGAAGAGAGGAAGGGAGGAAGAAAGGAAGGGAGGGATGTAGGAAGGAAGATTATGTAGATTACTTCAGACAGGTGTCCTGGGCGGCATATTTCTTTGGTATTACAAGAAGGCAGTCACGATCAGTCAGCACAGCACCTCATCCAGATGTGACTTGTGCTCAGTGGTTTGGTCCACAGCAAGAGATTGGGCTTTTTTGTTCCTTCTCATGCTGTAAATTGAAGTGGAAGATTCTTATCACAACTTCATAGCTTGAACTGTAGGACAGCATGGCCAGGTGAAATACGTCTTCAAAAGGCTTTGAGTATACTCGCACACAATTAAATCTCTGACCTAAAGCAGTCCTTTTGTTTTGAAAGCACTGTTTCTCTAAGAACTATGTCATATTTCATTTCATTTCATCACAGCAACACCCCGTTGAGTGTAAAAAAAAAAAAAAAAGAAAAAAGGCAATTTCATTTGCTTCCGCTCTGTATGAAAATGAATTGAATGTAAGAAAATTGAGTTTTTGTAATTAAGTTCTATAACATCAGGAGAAACAAATATGTCTGTGAAACATGTGCTGACCCTCAGTGGAAAGAGTCAGTTCCTTTAGATAACGTGTATATACAGGTACAGCTATTTGTGCACCTTCACATAGGTGCAATCACATACACTTCTCGTGCTTCCCAGCAAGGACTGCCCATTACAAGCACACCTTCCCTCACCCCGCTGCAGGACAGCCCCGTGCACGGATCTGGGAGACCATAATCACACGGAGAAGAAGTCCCTTGGTTCCTGTGTTGCCACCAGGAGCCGTGTTTGGAGCAGGGTGTTCAATAGCTTGGAACCTGCAGCACCCCAAGGGTCACCTACAGGAGCCAAGGCTGCCGGAGAGGGAAGAGGGACCCTGGGCAGGTTCTGTGCTCATTTGTACACAGATGTGTTGGATTGGGCTGCTGTGAGGGAAAACATGTCTTTGGGCTCCTGTTGGTGCTCTGAGTGGGGGGTGTGATCCTGATTCGAGGGCGGGGCAGAACAAGCCATGTAAAAACAAGAACTGACTCAAGGCTTTGCCTGCATAGTCTGTTGTCCTTGATTTTGTGCATTCCTGAGGACGAGCAAACTCAGCAAGGTTAGGGGTAGAAGCAGAGAGAAAGACTGGAGAATTCACTATAGCGAGACCTCAGATCAACCTGCGTATGGGTATGTCCCTGCTATTCAGCCAAAGGCTATTCACCAAACTTATGAATAGATATCTTTGAAGTAGGGTTCTTGTTCTTGTTCATGACACAGGAAGATGACTCTGAGGGCACTGCTCACTCATTTAATTAGCCTACATGTGTGTCGGTAAGGATGGGGAGACTTTATTTAACAAAACTCAGTATTTAACCACTCTCAGAGATCCTCAGCGAGATATTTTTGTCTTGTTAAACACTTATTCCCCCCTTCCTCCCTGCGAACAGGTTCCTGTAACAATTGAATACCTCCTCTTCTTCCATCCAGACTTAATTAGCATTTTCGTGTTGTTCTTACTGAAAAGCCTGAGATGAGAGTGAAGATGTTCAGGTAATTAAGTAATTATGAAGTACCCACCTCTTTCTCTGGCTGCCCGGGGGAAATTTGCCAAGGCGTGACACCGTTCTGCCACCGCCTGCGCCGTCACCTGCTGCGGGCGGGCGGAGGAGCCAGCGCTGTGTGGCACTCTTCTGGTGGTTGTCCCTCGTGTATATGCTGCTGAAAGCCCCCCGATGGTGCACGCACCTTATTTTCATGTAAATGCGAGGAACCGATTTGCAAAGCAAGAACTAATGAATCATCCTTTCTGCTCCATTAAGATCATTCCCGGTTCCCATCTCCTGGTAAGTCTGGAAACGGCGGAGAGAAGGCGCATGCCCACAGCAGGCAGGGAAGCAGCAGATCAGTCCCATTTCTGGAGACTTTGTAAGATGTCCCCATGCAAAGGGCTCCCACCACACACCCCTGTGGGTGAAGCAGAGCCCAGTTCATGCTGGGTGTCCACAGAGAAGCCTGGAGAGGAGCCCACAGCTCTCAGGAGGCCAGGGGATGCAGAGCTGGCTGTGCATGGGTTGCTCCGTGGCCCTTTGGGCAGGGCTGCTGAGGATTTGAGGGGCATCAGGAGCACCCTGGGGCCAGGCAGCCTCGGTCGTGCCACCCGTCCATGTGGACTGACAGCCTGCCTGCATTTGTGGCACGTCTCATACCTCGCTGCAAACACCAAAATTACATGCTTTAGCTGAAAGACAGCCAAAACATCTGAAAGGCTCATTGTTTCCCAAGTAATATTTTCAATACAAATTGAGCTGAATGGTTCTTGAAAACAATTGTGTATTAAACTCCAGCAAACATACACGCTGTTCAGGCCCACACAGGCTAATATAAATGGCAGCGTGACTTGATAAAAGCACAATGAAAGGCTCTATTTTTGTTAGTGTCAGTGACCTTGCGTGGCTGTTGGAGAACTGTTCAATCTCCTGTTCAGGATGTATAAAATTAATATACCTAAGGGGGAGGATGTTATTAGGAGTTAGCTCGGAAATGCTACAGGAAATGCTGCGGATAGATGGCTGAAATTACCCTGTAGACATTGTTCAAACAGATCTGTGTTTAAAATTAAACTTACAAGAAAATCCTTTTACTAGTTAGTCACCAACAAAATAAGTATCTATTGATTGTATCTCCATTTGTTGCATCTTAATAAAAGAAAGGGTTTTAAAACTACATAAAAGAACAAGGGGGGAAGAGCGTTAGAAGTGTTATTAACATATTAAAAGATAACCACAATGGATATAATAAAATGCATTATTCACGAGGCATGATAGCAAAACTCAGTGAGAGTGTCTTTGCCCCTGTAAGTTCTTAACATCACTGAAAAGAATTATCTCTCTTCATCTATTTTCTGCTGCATGGCTTTACCTCAAAAGCCATACATTATTCCCCCAATCTATTTCATTGAGCAAGATAATTATCTATGCATGGATGCTTTAGCATGAAAGACATCTCCCCGGAAGTACAACTTTCCCATTTATTTATTTCTTTTAAACAAAAGGGCTAAAATAAAGGTGTGTGGGAGAAGGAAATAAGGATCAGTGTTTAAAACATAGCTAATGACATGCTAATGTGCACAAATGAATATTGAAAGAACTCAAACATTGCTTTGAAATTAATTATACCACTCCCTTTGTCCTGTAGAAATGGGAGATTAAAACCTGTACAGCGATGTTTACTATGTTTAATTTTCAATTGTTTCTTTGATGTAACAGATAGAAAGGTTTGCACCTGCAAAGTAAAAAGGCTGTGAACAGATTGCAAACATTCTGCAAACACTTCATCAAGAATTTTAGTTGTCAGCCTCCCCAAGCACAAGGGAGCCTTGATGATATCTTTGTGTGCCTTTGACTCCTTTTGATTAATAAATGCAAACAAATTTCGCTCAGTAACCTCTGGTTGCAATCTATGCATGACAATTAGGGACAACCTCTGGTGAAGGGATGCACTGAGGGCTGTTCCCCCTTCCTCTTCTACACAATAAATAGTTGATGTTTAACGCTTTTTGACAATTGGAGAATGAAATCTTTTGTACTTGTGCAGTCCTGGCTACCGTTCATTATTCTGTTCCCAGCAATTAAGGATCAGTGTTTGTTATAGTATTACAGTAGTTTGGGTGGATGAGCTGTGTTTTTTTTCTGCTTTTCTTTTACTGATGCTACTTCATCCCATTAGGGGAACTTGGAGTGCAGATACTGCTTTATTACTGATCGGTAATGTGAGTTGCATCGATATGATGGATTTCAGAGGGAACGATTAGAGACTGGTATAAAACACAAGTAGAGTGTTGGTTCTTCTTGTGAGTCCACCTCAGAAATAGTACTGAAACCACCCTGACATGGCAGGGAAGGTACCTGGGCAGGGAGCAGCACCTGTGTGCATTTACTTGTGTGCTGGGATGAGGTCCTGAGCACCTCTTGTTCCTGCTCAGCTGTGGGACTGCAGGCACGAGGCTGTGACAGGAGCTTCTCAAACGGGGTGGAGGGTATTAGAAATGTAGGAAGCGAGTTGCTTTATAGATGGGAGCAGATGCACAGGCAGAGGATGCATAACCTGTTTTCATAAACTATTAGGCCCTAAAGACGTAGTTTACTGCTTGAAGGGATGCAGGAAATACAAGGATAAAATAAGCTGACAAAACCAAAGTAGGCTTTGCAAGGAAAAATGAGATACATCCCAAAACTTTTTGGGGTAAAAAGACAGAACAAGAAATGACTATACAGTGGGATAAGGTAAAAGTAATCTACGTATGGCCCCCAAAATCAGTGTCTCTGTCTTGGTTTTCATGCGCGGTGATAGTATGGGACAGGGGCACAGGAGCTGAATGCCTGCAGAAATCAAGTTGTAAAAACTGGTCTGGCCTAAAGTAGAAGCAATACTCCAGTTGCTCAGTGTGCTCAGATGATGAACACATGTGTCTAATTGGAGACCGTGCTGTATGTTTGGAGAACGGCGCACGCAGTACCTGCACTTGGCGTCGGGGCACAAGGGCATGAACAGTGCTCCTGGCAGCCAGAGCTTGGCTGTCGGATCTCAACGGTAGGCAAGGCTTTGCATGCTATTTGTAGGGATGCCATAATTAAAAGCTTTAATTAAATGAATTAAATCATTTGTAAAAGAGGATATAAATGGAAAATAGAATAAAATACATTTTCTTGTCCTTTGGCACCACATGCCATGCTAACCTGATATCTTTCTCTGATAGGGTGACTGATTTTCTTGACAAAGAAAATGCAATAGGTCTCATCTTTATGGACTTCAGCGAAGCATTTGATATAGCACCACATGGGAAATTAGCAGTGGGACTGGAGGCAGTGGAGATTAGTAAAAAACCAGAAAGGTTGATAAGAAGAGAGCAACAGGTGAAAATGAAAACAGATAGCACTAAAAGGGAAGGCATCAAGTCAGAAGGAGGTCACCCCCAGAATTCCCCAAGACCAGTCTTGACACTACCTTGTTTCATATTACCATGAATGACCTTGGGGAAGAGGCCCATGCTAACCAAGTCTGCAGATAGCACAATATCAGCAGCAGCACAGAAACTTGCTAGGTTGTATGCAGGGAATTTGGGGCTGGAATAGCAGAAAAGGGAGAGGTTAGATGTGCTCGCTTAGGGACAAGCAGTGACAATTTCTTCTGGGTTAGGGAGACATGGGTGGAAAAACAACCTAGCCATAGCAGGGAGTCCCCAGGGGGGGACTTTGGCCACCAACAATGCCAGGAAGGTAGCCGGAGCAGTGCTAGGAAGGTATTCCTGTCTGCAGGACCCTGCTGCTTTTGCCGAGCTGCTGCGTCCAGCGCTGATCGCCCAAAGTGAACAGCTGCACCCCCGGCTGGACCAGGCACTGGGGAGCCACAATTACGAGGAGACAATAAAAGAGCCCGGGTCGTTTAGGCCAGCAAAATAAATGCTGAGATAGGATATGATTGCTCACTGCTAACTGCCAAGGGAACAAAAACAAGTGAGGGAAAAGGAGCTAACAATGTTGACAGAAAAACAAATGGATATAAAGTGATCATTAATAAGCTTTCTGATCAAAATTGGATTCCCAGCCTTCAGAGACCCGACATGCCTTTCGGCAGGAGAAGCAGAAGGAGAGATGTAGCTGTTTATAAGATGTTGCTTTATCAGATTCTTTGGTGTCGTATCCAAGGAGCAGAGACTGAGTTGTCTCATCCCATCCCAATGTCCCTTCTATGCCTTGCTGGTGGTTTCTGACCGCTTTCAAAATCTTCCTGCCATAGGGAAGTACCTGACCTGTTGTCAGTGCAGGGAAATAAACGGGTGTGCTGCCAGGGGCTCTGCGACATCGCTCCGAGGTGACTGTCACGGGGCAACTGGTGACAAGACTGTCCTAAAAACACAGGGCAGGTGACAAGAATGGCTACAGTAGGATGTCACAGAGAATACACACCTTCCAGTCTTCATCCTCAATGTACAAAAATGCTCCCAGACTACTTCTGGGGCTCAGCTGCTGAAGCTGCTGCAGCCATGCCTGCAGCATCCCCAGGCAGGGCAGGTACCGCATCCCGCAGCTGCCCTCGGAACCTCTCCCTTTCCCTTCTTGATCCACTTATTTATTTTTAATGAGAGCATATATTTGGAGGAGTGGTGCCTGTGACATTTGCCAGACGTTGCATGGAAGCAGTAACACATGCTGAGAGCCTTGTATATCTCGCAGATGTTTAAAATAATCCCACCTCCAACAGCTCAGAAGGTTTCCCTACCTTCCAGGTGAAAATAGCTCTATTCCCTAGACCTCAGTAAGGATTAGGGGCTGAAATAAGATTGACATTTTACATGTATTAAATTTTAAGTTACAAAAAGACCAAAAAAAGGTAGGATAATTCTCTAAAGGTGAAGCATCATTGGTTTTCCCAAATTTCACAAACCTGCAATGGTGAGTCACTGGGAATCAAACATTTGAAAGCAGTTGTTCTCTAGGCAGAGCTGAGGGTTTAGCTGAGAAAGATCTCCCAGGGCAGTAGAGGTGATGAGGGGCTGTGACCTGAAAGCAGTTTGTCAGTGCCAGTCTTGCTGGGACAGACCCTGAGTCCTTCCCAAGTCACTGGTTACTGCTCTGTTGCCTTTAAACAGGAGTCAGTGCATTGGTGTACTTCTTCCTCTCATTTTTCTGGTCTGGAATGTTTTATATAGCTAGTGACAAGGATTCAAAAATTAATTTAAAAGTTTCCTTCACATTTTAGGTGCCCCTCTAGCTATCACTGATGTCCTTGGCCTCCGTCTGTGTTACGGCACCTCCCGGGCACTTGCTCAGTGCAGGCTCGTGCGAAGGTGCTGCCCAGGGGAGGTGCTGCCAGGGGAGATGCTGGTGCTTGGGCACCACGAATCTCAGAGGAGAGACAGGGAGATGGTGCCTAGAAGGATGCTGCAGTGCTCCAAGGGGCTGTGGGACCACCACGGGGGGTTGTTTCCATGCAGTTCATGTGTACAGTTTATGTGCAGCTTTTAATAATGCCCAGTTTAGTATGGTGGGGGCAGATATATTTATTCTCTGTGTTATTTAATACCCAGGTAACTACTGCTGGGGCATTTAATGAGTTCTTTAAAAAAATCCACTGTGAGCCACACATTCTCGCATACCTCAGGCTTTATTTCACTCACTTAATGGACTCCAGCCTATGCTCTGGTAGTTAAAAATCTTCCATTACTATCACTCCAGCATTTTTACTGCTTTTTTTTATTTGCTCAATCATTTCACAGTCCAGTTGTTCAGTTTTGGTCAGGTGGGCTATAAAATATTCCTGTAACAAGTTCAATCTCTGCAACATCTCCGGCCTCCATCTATAATGACTTTGCACCGTTGCTAGTTTCTCCCAAATCACCGCTTTCAGGAACTAACAAATCTTTCTCTGCAGGCAAACACACATCCCAAACACACACACCCCTTTCCGAGCAGCTCCCAAACAGCAACCCCATTTAATACACTTGGTTTTTCCATCCCAATTGGAAGGATTTCATTCAAAATAATCTGAATTAGAAAAAACAAAAATTTGCAGTGGCTGAGCACCGATTCCTCCACGGGTCCCAGAAGCTCACCTGGTCCTGAGCCTGCCCCACAGGAACAGCACGCGCGTCCAAGAGGCATTTAAGGAGTAAATTTGGGTGTTTCCTGGAGGTTCCTGTTTGCTCTGGGAGCTCTGATCCTCCAAGCACACCCTGTTGAGGTTTTTAGAAGGCATTTCTTCTAGTGGAAAGAGATTCCCACGTGTTCACATGCAAGATAAGAAATGGGAGGTTTAGTAAGCCATATACCAGGGAGCCGTGTTCCCACGAGGAGGAGGAGTACGGTACCTTCCTCCAGCAGGCTGCAGCCCTGCTCTTGATCAGGAAGAGCAACGGAGAGATCAAGCCTATAACCTACAGAAATTTTAAATAAGAAAGTTACTTCGCTCCTTGCCTTGCATTCAAATACCTGCACGTTCCCCTCGCGAGCCTGCCAGGCTGGCAGCTCCTGTTGGACTGGCTCATTGACTTACTTTGGGCTGTAATTTGATGGAGTGCTTACAATATCTGCGGGTTTTACGCTGCAGTCTTCCTCTGCCTGCCTCACCTGGCTGCCTCCGATGATCTCTTCTCCATGTACTGTACCACTCAAAGTCTCTTTCCAGTCCTTTGCCGCAGGTAAACATCATCTCTGGTCCATGATGCATTTTATATCTCCCCAGAAAGTAATACCTATAGAAGTCAGCACTTCGGTGATTTATGTAATTAAAATATGATGAACCAAGTCATTAGAATTCACTAGCGTTGGTACACATGTTCACAAGTACACAACTTGTCTCAAACTGTGCCTGCCCCATCATCCCACAATGACCTTGTTTTATTACTTAAGCTTTTACTCCTTATCAGAAAATTATGAATAGCAGAACAAACTGAAGAGTGGAATTAAAAACAAGAGTGCCTGGTATATTTTTCTGCTTGTATTTACTTTGTCACTTCAGAATGACAGCCTTGAAATTCCTGCGTGATCTTCAGCATGTTCTAAAAATGACAGCTACTATAATTCAAATTTACTGCTGTATTTTTTTTACTAGTAATGAAGTTGTAAATGCAGCATTTCTTTCATTACCTATTCATTAAAGATATGACATGAAAACAGAGTTACCATGGAAATGGCTCTGTGAATTCTGAGTACATAATAAGAATTTCATTGTTTACACTACAGCATAGATAACTGATGGGTGTTGTTGTTGCTGGTAAAGTCTTATTTAGCCTCAGGAATGCTTGTAAGGGGAAAAAGGTTATGCAATTGGTCTTCCACTAAGTGCCTGCACACAAGCAAAGCTCTGTAAAATCATCAGTGTGAAAGAGTTTTATGATGAAAAGGACTGAATATGTTTTGAGCTTTAAATCTTTGAGCATCATTTAGAGTTGAATATTTAAGCATTCAAAATAGAGATAGCCTAGTTCGTGTGTTACTAATAGTCTCATTGCAAATCTAATGCATACGCATCCCGTATAAATAAATTAGCATACATAAAATTTAGGAGTTTTTACACTTAAACTGAAAACAATAGGTTTCAGTAGCACAAAAGTGTCAGATTTATTAAATAACAATGTCAACAGCTTGCAAAAAGGTAAATGTGCTAAAAGTCTTTTTTTTGCAACAGGGTTTGCAATTTAAAATGAAATAATGAAAATCAGGAGCAGTGTCCTCTACGAGTATAACAAGGACTGCACTTCTGTGCTGTACTGCACCTAAAAGGATCTGGTTTTATATATAATGATAGTAGGAATAGTTTTAACTAACCGAATGCCACAGTGATACTTTGACAGCTTAAGTCAAAGTGATGGTAAACATCACTTTTTCTAGCAGAAAGGTTTTAATCCAGTCCTGCACATCTGTACAAAAACACACAGAAAAGTCCTGTGCCCTGATGAGAATAAATGAGTCAGGATCACCATTTGTGCCACACAACCCTGAATTCTTGTTTCTCACTGGAAAACCAGTTCATTCCAGGGAGTGAGCCATAAAGGGAAGAGTAATAGATACTGCGTTATAAAATCAAGTGGTAATGACATCTCCTTTGTGCCTTAAATAAACATTTAAGTGTTCCTTGTTCTAAATAATATATATATATGTATTCTCATCTGCACAAAGATGAGAAGCCTGAATGTTACTGGGCATGTCCTAGGTCCTTTGATGTCAGTGAAAAGATTCCTGTTGATAATCAAGGCCCTGAACCAGGGTGTTTGATTTACATCAGCACTCTCCAGTTCCAGAGTCATTTGCACTAGGCAGCACTAATCACTCCTAATTGCAGTTGATTGGCAGAATAACGTTAATGATGTGCCCAAAGCCGCCTGTGTGCTCATCTTCCCAGGCCCTTTGCAGGAGAACCGCGTCCTCCGAAACCTGGTGCAGGAAGGTGATGGGTGGAGGGAAGGACGAGGCACCAATGGGTACGGGCGAGAAATGGGTCCTCCCATTCCCTACCCAGCTTGGACAGCTCACGCTGGCTCTTATTTTAGTAGAATTTGGTAAGTTCAGGGAAAAATTAGAAATGGCAGCTGTCAGACGTAATAGCTTAAAACAGTAAGACTGTAAAGAGCATCAGATGGGTCACCTAGATGCAAATAACAGCTCGTAGTGTCTCCCATGAGCTTGCCTGCCATAGTGCAATGATAACCATATTAAACCCATCGTTATGAATAATTTGGTGCTTCCAGTATTCTGAGGAACAGTCACAGACCACAGTTAATGTGTAGTATGAATAATAATTTTCTGGAAAAGAATTAGGGTATTATTCCTCAAAGTGGCTGAAACTGCTTTCAGAGGAGAGATTTAGGTGATGTAGGGCTTGGATGGTACTGCCACATGTTCTCCAGTTTGCTTGGAGATTACGTTTCATTTCCCTGAGTGGGAAAAGCTGATTAAAATAGTGAGATTCCCTCCTGCTCCTTGTAAGAATTATCTTCCACCTTTAACTACTGGAAGGGATACTGCTGTCCACACCGTGGTCGTGGTGCACACCGTGCCTCTCTTGCACATGTCAGCTGGCTTTTGGGGATGTGCTTCACCTTCAGCTTGGCTTGGCCAAGCTCTGCACCAGCTGATGTGCAGCCAACAGCACGTGGCACGAGAGGCAGAGGGGTTTTCACATCTTGCTGTTGATTACCGACGAAACGTAACTCAGAGTGTTGGAGCTGCTCAGATTAATGATCCTGATAGTATTTTTACTTTGCAGAGCATCTGTACCATATGTGATCCCGCCAGTGTTTTGCTGGTTGAATCACTGCTGTGACAGAGCAAAGAAAAAGTGTTTAAATCATATCTTCTGTTGGAACCAGCAGGCAGTGTTCTCCTTTTGATAAAATTTCATCAGACACAAAGAGAACAGTAAGATGAAAAAGGAAAGATATTTGAATAATGAGTGAACTGCCCATCATATTAAATATAAAGACTTGTACAGTGGGCTACGGTTTAAACCTAAATTGGTTGTTCAAGTCTTGTTTTGTTTTAAAATGCAATTTATTTTTTCTTTTCAAGTATTGTAATCTATTTTTACTGATTGAATGCATCAGGTCAAATTCTTCTGATTACACAGAAAAGCACAAAGACAAAAACATTCTTCAGCCACCTCCTGAGTGGACCAATGTGCCATAAATCAAAGCCTCAGGAGCTGTGTCATGTCCCAAAGTGGTTACCTGGCTCCTGGCACAGAGTTTTCCTCTGTTTGCTTCTGCAGGGAAAGAACAAGCAGGAATTTCCCTGAACTCCCTCCCTAAAAATGATGACCGGGGCTTTTGGTAGCCTTCCCTAGAAATGTCTTCATCACCAAAAACTTACTGTGGGGCATATAGATGTGAGTGGGGATATATAAATAACAGAGGTATTTCACATTTTACTGTATTTTGTAGTTTAGGTTCTCCGGGCTTATTTTCTACACAGCAGGGGCAATTTGCACATTATATCTTTGCTGCTGGACTGCGAACATTTATGCTCCATACAGTTAAGCAGCTGTTAGAAAGCCCTCAGAAATCGAGTTTTGTAAAAGTACCGACACACTTTTAATTGGAGTGTTGGATGCCACAGGAGCAGCATGGCATAAGCCTAGGTAGTTAGTGTATCTTATTTTGCAGCTTGCAACGTCCAAGGTGTAGGGATTGACTGGCTTTATTTTTAATACAAATTATAGCTTATTTCCAACTGTTGAATTGCAGGGACTGGGAGCCTTGCTTGCTCTTTAAAGTGTTATTAGTAATTCAAAGAAATTGATTATCTGAAGAGCAGGCAGATCCTTACAGTCAGGGGATAAACACAATTCTTTGCTGCCAGGATGGTTTGCTTTTTTTAAACATTTATTAAAATTGCGAGAAGCCACGCTGCCTAAAAGTGGAGTTTGCAATTTTCTGAGTGCTTTATGTCTCTTTCAGAAAAATTCATTATAATAACAGAGTAACTGGGCTGACTCTATTTGTGTAAAACAAGAGACTCTCTGGAGATACTAGAGGGGTAACAAAATAAATGTACAATGTCCTGATAGAAATAAAAGTATTGATCTGATGCACATCGCAGCCTAAAGACTATATGTTATTGGGGTGTAATGAAATCTTGGTTGTTGTTTTTTTTTTGGCTTCAGAGAACTGCTGCTGATCACTAGAGCGCTGAATTATTCAGAAAATACATCTTTGGTAATACTCAGCTTCTTTGCTTCTATTTTTTTTGTTTGCTTCCCTTTCATCCAAATGTTCTTTCCTTGTCTCTAAATATTCCATGGATGCTTGAAATAAAGGCTTCCCCTCCTGCTTTTGTCCTGTTTGACAGAAGCTGAGGTTGTGGTTCATCGATACCATAAATCTGGCATGGAAACTCTTGATATTGGATCCAAAATGCCACAGGCAAATGATGCAAAGTGCTGATTCAATACAAACTGACTCTTATTGTTCAAATTTATTTGAAATTTTTTGATAGATTACAGCATAACGCCTTTTTTGCTGAGTCAAGTGTTGTCTGTACTCCCACTGCTGCAATAAGGTGGGCATAAAAAGCATAAAGGCAGCGTGAACTTCATAGCACCTACTTTGGCTCCTTCAGCAGAAACATGCCCGTGTGCCCTCTCCTGTTGCAGCCCAGGTGTGTATGCTGGGAGGCCAGGCTGAGCAGGCTGGGTGCTAAGCAGAACCCCAGCCTCACCTGAAACCTGTTATATCACAGGGAAAAGAGGTGGGAGGGCTACTGGAGGTGCCATATCTGATGCTGGAGACAACCTATCCATGGAGCAGCCATTCTCACGTAGCCCAGCTCAGCTGATGCTCTCACTTCTGCTCCCAGCCAACCCACTGAAGATGGAGTGCACCTCCCAGATATCCCAGCAGCACCGATTATGCTGGCTTCCCTCCCTCACTCCTAGTCATGACACTGGGTTTACATATAACTCTATGCACAGCTTTGCCCAGTTTTGTGGTTTGGGCGTAGATGAAAGACTGCCTGCAAGTTTCGGAGAGAATCAGACCGTCCTTTGCTGCTCATGACATCTTCCTACCCTTCCAGCCTTGCTTTATTAGCATGACTGTCCTTCGCTGCTATCTCCCTTGAAATCAATCTCTCCAGCACTGTATGTCAGATTCCCCTCTGCAGTAGTGCTGCTGAACACTTTTATTGTACTGCCCACAGGCAAAGTAGTCCCACAAAGAACCCTCTAGATTGATCTCAAGGTTGCAGGTCCTGATAGTTTCCTTGGGATGGCTGCACGCTCTCTCACAAATTTACTTTCAACCCGATCTTGCTGTGGAATTAAAGCTCACTCAGTTTTAGCACTGGTCCTTCAGTGAAAGATGTTGTAGCAAAACAGACGGCAGCTTGTAAAAGATTTGTCTGCTGGTTTCTCTGGAGCTTGGTTGCTTCCCTACAGGGGGTAAGTCCTGGCATCAGGGAAACTTCTGAAGCCAGCCACCTATCTCAATCTTTAAAAAAAAGCAAACAAATTACGTCGTTTTTATCAATGCAGCATAGAAGTAAGCATTTCTTCTACTGAGCTCTCTGATCACTCTCACTGCTGCAGGCAGTGATGAATCCTCTGCATTTCACTTTTCTGCCTAACTACGGGTGGTTTCAGTTCAACTGCAAATAGGTAATCGTGGTTGCTAATTGCACCAAGCCTTGTGGGCCTCATTTAGGAACAACTTTCAGGCTGTTGCTCCTTTGCCGTCAGTGATGGTGAGGAGATGTCCACCCTGCACAAGGCAGCAGTTTGTGTGCAAAGGGTGAGCGGGGGGTGTGGAGTAAAATGTCCCCACTGGGTTCCTGAGGGACTCGCAGCAACTCTGACTAAACTGCAGCCCTTGCAACAAAAGGGAAAAAGTGCTACTTCCTTCCAAAATTGTGCTGTCTGAGATATCAGAATGGTGTTTCTATCTCTAGGAGTCAGCCCGTCCGTCCACCTAAACTGCCAGCGTGAATGTAGCCTTTGGGGTGTCACCATCCCTGGGGGTGCTCAAGGAAAGGTTGGACGTGGCGCTTAGGGACAGGGTTCAGCGGGTGAACAACTAACAAGTGTGTGTGTGTGTGGGGGGGGGTTGGACCAGGTGATCTTGGAGGGCTTTCCCAACCGTAATGATTCTGTGATTCTAACTCTGCAGGGAGAGCTGTGGGGCCCTGGACTGCAGGCACATGTAGTTCCATGCACATCTACATCCTATAAGGCAGTCATTATATGATTGTCAGTTAATGTTGCACTGCTTCTGTTCATGGCATTTGAATATTTTTGGATCAATTCATTTCTGGAGAACATATATTTTTATGGAGAAACTACTAGAGTTTTAAAAATAGGAAGCATTTAGACCTCTAACAGGTCCTGGAGTGGGTTAAAAGTTCAAGGCCTGGTGCAGATTTGTCAATGAACTTCATACAGATGAAGTTAAGCCCTGGACATTTTGTGTGTTCCTTTACAGTATCCAGCAGTGACATAGCTAACAGGTCCTTAGCTCAAGCAGACCTCATGCATGGAGCAAGCAAGGTCTGGACAGCTGCTTGCATGCCCAAGGAAATTGGTAGCAAATTGGGGTATCCGTCTGTTGTGACTTCTCCTCCCACCCCTCTGCTAATTTGCTGTGATTTGTTTCTCTTCATCGTAGATGCCTTTGCTCAAGCCCACTTGTGGTTATCTTTCAATACACATAACAATAGGTTGTCCATCTGTTTTATACATCTTTGTTACTACTTTGTTACTGAGGAGGACTCCCTCCTCAGGGGAACGGAGGGCCCTATTTGTCGGCCTGACCCCACGCATAGGGAAGTCTGCTGCCTCCCTGGGGCCAGGGTCAGAGACGTTACCAGGAAGCTTCCAAACCTGGTTCGCCCCTCTGACTATTACCCGCTTTTGATAGTCCAGGCTGGCAGTGATGATCTTGAAAAGAGAAGCCTCAAGGCTATCAAACAGGACTATAGGGGGCTGGGACGATTGGTGGAGGGAGCGGGAGTGCAGGTGGTGTTTTCGTCTATCCCTACGGGGGGAGGGAGAGGCACGGAGAGGACATGGAAAGCTCACGTGGTTAATAGGTGGCTCAGAGGCTGGTGCCAGCACAGAAATTTTGGGTTTTTTCACCATGGGGAGCTTTACTCGGCACCCGGCCTGATGGCCTCAGATGGGTCCCTATCTCCAAGGGGAAAACGGATCCTAGGCCAGGAGCTGGCGGGGCTCATAGAGAGAGCTTTAAACTAGGCGAGAAGGGGGACGGGGCTCAAACAAGGCTTGTTGGAGCCGTGCCGGGGGAAACAATGGCTAGGCTGGGGAAGAAGGCGATGGCCCAGCTGAAGTGCATCTACACTAATGCACGCAGCATGGGTAACAAACAGGAGGAGCTGGAAGCCATCGTGCAGCAGGAAGGCTACGACTTGGTTGCCATCACGGAGACGTGGTGGGACCGCTCCCATGACTGGAGTGCTGCAATGCCTGGCTATCGGCTCTTCAGGAGGGACAGGCAGCACAGAGGGGGTGGTGGCGTGGCTCTCTACATTAGAGAATCTTTTGATGTTGTGGAACTCCAGGCTGGGAATGATAAGGTTGAATCCCTGTGGGTTAGGATCCGCGGGAAGGCCGGCAAGGCTAGCGTCCTGGTCGGGGTCTGTTATAGACCGCCGAACCAGGATGAGGAGACGGATGAGGAGTTTTATAGGCAACTGACAGAAGTTGCAAAATCGTCGGCGCTTGTCCTCGTGGGGGACTTCAACTTCCCGGATATATCCTGGAAACACAACACGGCACGGAGAAAGCAGTCTAGGAGGTTTCTGGAGAGCGTGGGAGATAGCTTCCTGACGCAGCTGGTCAGTGAACCCACCAGGGGTGGTGCCCTGCTAGACCTTCTGTTCACAAACAGAGAAGGACTGGTGGGAGATGTGGTGGTCGGAAACTGTCTTGGACAGAGTGACCACGAAATGGTAAAGTTCTCTATTCTTGGCGAGGCCAGGAAGGGGACCAGTAAAACTGCTGTATTGGACTTCCGGAGGGCTGACTTTGAGCTGCTCAGGACGCTGGTTGGCTGAGTCCCTTGGGAGGCGGTTCTGAAGGGCAGAGGAGTCCAGGAAGGCTGGGCGCTCCTCAAGAAGGAAATCTTAACGGCACAGGAGCGGTCCGTCCCCACGTGCCCAAAGACGAGCCGGCGTGGAAGAAGACCGGCCTGGCTGAACAGAGAGTTGCGGCTTGTGCTTAGCAGAAAAAAGAGGGTTTATAATCTTTGGAAAAAAGGGCGGGCCGCTGAGGAGGACTACAAGGATGTAGCGAGGCTGTGCAGGGAGAAAATTAGAAAGGCCAAAGCTCATCTGGAGCTCAACCTGGCTACTGCCGTTAAAGACAACAAAAAATCCTTTTACAAATATATCAATGCGAAACGGAGGACTAAGGAGAATCTCCATCCTTTACTGGATGTGAGGGGAAACCTAGTTACTAAGGATGAAGAAAAGGCTGAGGTGCTTAATGCCGCCTTTGCCTCAGTCTTTAGCGGCAATACCGGTTGTTCTCTGGATACCCAGTGCCCTGAGCTGGCGGAAGGGGATGGGGAGCAGGATGTGGCCTTTGCTATTCATGAGGAAATGGTTGGCGACCTGCTAAGGAGCTTGGATGTGCGCAAGTCGATGGGGCCGGATGGGATGCACCCGAGGGTACTGAAAGAACTGGCGGAGGAGCTGGCCGAGCCGCTTTCCATCATTTATCGGCAGTCCTGGCTATCGGGGGAGGTCCCAGTTGACTGGCGGCTAGCCAATGTGACGCCCATCTATAAGAAGGGCCGGAGGGCAGACCCGGGTAACTATAGGCCTGTCAGTTTGACCTCAGTGCCAGGAAAGCTCATGGAGCAGATTATCTTGAGGGTCATCACGCGGCACTTGCAGGGCGAGCAGGCGATCAGGCCCAGTCAGCATGGGTTTATGAAAGGCAGGTCCTGCTTGACGAACCTGATCTCCTTCTATGACAAAGTGACGCGCTTGGTGGATGAGGGAAGGGCTGTGGATGTGGTTTACCTTGACCTCAGTAAGGCTTTTGACACCGTTCCCCACAACATTCTCCTCAAGAAACTGGCTGCTCGGGGCTTGGACTGGCGTACGCTTCGCTGGGTTAGAAACTGGCTGGATAGCCGGGCCCAGAGAGTTGTGGTGAATGGAGTCAAATCTGGTTGGAGGCCGGTCACAAGTGGTGTCCCCCAGGGCTCAGTACTGGGGCCGGTCCTCTTTAATATCTTTATCGATGACCTGGATGAGGGCGTCCAGTGCACCCTCAGTAAGTTTGCAGATGACACCAAGCTAAGTGCGTGTGTCGATCTGCTCGAGGGCAGGAAGGCTCTGCAGGAGGATCTGGATAGGCTGGAGCGATGGGCTGAGGTCAACTGTATGAAGTTCAACAAGGCCAAGTGCCGGGTCCTGCACCTGGGGCGCAACAACCCCAAGCAGAGCTACAGGCTGGGAGATGAGTGGTTGGAAAGCTGCCTGGCCGAGAAGGACCTGGGAGTATTGGTTGATAGTCGGCTGAATATGAGCCAGCAGTGTGCTCAGGTGGCCAAGAAGGCCAACAGCATCCTGGCCTGTATAAGAAGCAGTGTGGCCAGCAGGTCTAGGGAGGTGATTGTCCCCCTGTACTCGGCTCTGGTGAGGCCGCACCTCGAGTACTGTGTTCAGTTTTGGGCCCCTCGCTACAGGAAGGACATGGACGTGCTCGAGCGAGTCCAGAGAAGGGCGACCAAGCTGGTGAGGGGTCTGGAGAACAAGTCTTACGAGGAGCGGCTGAGGGAGCTGGGCTTGTTCAGCCTGGAGAAGAGGAGGCTCAGGGGCGACCTTATCGCTCTCTACAGTTACCTTAAAGGAAGCTGTAGTGAGGTGGGGGTTGGTCTGTTCTCCCACGTGCCTGGTGACAGGACGAGGGGGAATGGGCGAAAGTTGCGCCAGGGGAGTTTTAGGTTGGATGTTAGGAAGAACTTCTTTACCGAAAGGGTTATTAAGCATTGGAACGGGCTGCCCAGGGAGGTGGTGGAGTCGCCATCCCTGGAGGTCTTTAAAAGACGTTTAGATGTAGAGCTTAGCGATATGGTTTAGTGGATTACTTAGTGTTAGGTCGGAGGTTGGACTCGATGATCTTGAGGTCTCTTCCAACCTAGAAATCTGTGTCTGTGTGTCTGTGTGTCTACTTTTTGTGTGTGTGACTGTCAGAAAAAGGAAAATAGGTAACAATTATCTCTGGAGTCCTTTAAGATACTCTTATTGTTTTATTATACATATAGCATTATCTTCTTGTTGTTTAGGGTCATTTTAAGATACAGTGCACTTCACCTTCATGTTCTGCACATTACAGGCTTTTGTGTGTGACCTTTCAACAGTAATAAAAAGAGAGGTTTCAAGAACACATCCACTTCTGCTGCATATTGTTCACCTTGAGTCATGCTCTTTCCATTTATGACATGATAATTTTCATAGCAACCACTTTTCATACAACATAATGCAAATGAATGTTGTACTGCATCATCCCCATACCACTCGCACAAAGTTAAGTAGTTGCTGTAATGGAAATGTTGCAATAAGAAAGTGTGAGGTAGAGACAATAGTAAAGGAGAGGGTGCCAGGGTTTGATAGGTGAGAGGTATTGTACACCAAGGTAGAAGAATGACTGATGTAGGATGGCTGTCATGTGGAAAACAAGCAGTGAATAGAGACTCTGAATATTGGATTTTCCTGGTTTGGTGACCAAGATGCAGGAAACACTATATTACTTTAAGTCACTACAAAAAAATAAAAATAAAAAAAATAATAATATTAGATTTTTGTCTAAATGGGAACAAACAAAGATATTGTTCAGATCTACCCAAAGTTTTGGTCAAGTTATGGGGAAGAGGTTATATATTTTCCAAATTTAACACAAATGCAGTTTTGAATCCCTTCCCACTGTGCCAGACCGGGTGCCAGTCTCTTAGGAAGAGAATTTGTAAAGAAGATACAGACTCACTGAGGTCAAGGAAGGTAGGTCAAGGTACTGAATATGCTGTGTAGACTTACGTGGCAACCAAGACTTCCTTCCAGACAGGAGAAAGAAAAGATTCCTTTTTGAGATTGCTCCCAGGAGCACTTATAGACACTAAAGTCCATGAGAAGACTCTTATTACCTTCCACTTCCTTTGGATCTAATTGTTGGAGAATTGCCATGAAATACTAATACCCGCAGTAAGAATTCTCGCAGAGAAAGCATATGAGCTACGAGCCCTAATGCAAACCTCATTACACACCCCATAGTTAAACTTATATGTAAAGAACCTATCGTAAAAGAAGGCTGGGGCAGGAAAGTTTGCCCAAGGAGACTGGTGGTGTCAGGCCTGCAAGCCTGCAAGACCTGCAAGCAACATTTTATGCTTTTGTGCATATAGTTTTTAAGAAAACGTAAACATTTTCCTAAAATTAAGCACCAGCATCCTTTGTCTTTCTGAAGCTCTAGTAACAGTATTCATGTACTTCCACTTCTGTGCCCTTTGGATGAGGTGTGAGGTGTGAGTTCATTTGCTGCTAAGGACATTGAAGAGGAGCAAAAAAGCTCTTCAGACCTGTGCTATATGCCACGTCAATGCAGGCACAGCTACTGGAGCTGTTTCACATTGGCTTTACAGTTACCATTGCAGCTAGTCGATTTTCCTATCTTAGGGGTTTGATATATTAAGCTAAAATGCAAAATGCTTTCCAAGGTATATTGTAATTTTGCTTTTTAAGTGGGAAATCAATTTACTCGTTTAAAACCATAGATGTTTAAATATGGCATTGCTCAAAAAATTTAGCTTTTCAGGTTCCCTAAAAATTAGGAGACTAATTGCAATATTTTCTATAATGCAGTGGAATACCCTTTATATTTCCTCTGGATGTGCCTAAATTGTGAATTCTCTGGAGGCCCTAATCCTTCTCCATCAAAGACAAAGAGAACCTGAGATGATGTAGGCTCCTTAGCTAAGGTACCTCAATAAAGTATCTGCACTTGAGTAGAACGAGACTGTAGTCTCCAGCCTGAGGATGGCTCAGAATAACAGGAAAGTGACTTTTCCCTAGCACATTACTGCATGTCAGCTAGCCTGGGGTAACTGTCTGTGCAGGCACTCTTGATCTATGTCCTTCGCAAGGCAGCATGTTGCTGTAGGTTAGAGTAAAAGCAACGAGGGCTAAGTTAACTCAAATTATGGTGTATTTTCTGTACACTCAGAGTGCGCACCCAGACCAGCTGATGTATGGTAACTTACTCACCTGATGTAATTTGTTGTTTGTGTGCCTGAGCCCTTGTAGTCTACAGTAATGAGGTTTTAAAAAGACAGATGCTTCCTCTGCTCCAAGGTCTCTTGGAAATGTTGTGTATTTATTTCTGATGTCTCTTTTCATAGCGGAGATTGTGTTTTCCAAAAAGTCATCATCACTGCTCTCTAGGTCTCTGATACACTTGGCTGCATTTGGCCCATGTATAGCCGTCACCCTTTTATTCATGAATGACTTCTTTGATGGGATTTGGGGGAGAAATCCAAATCTTAGGAATCTGAGCATTATAATGTTTTTATATATGCCAGGCTTTGAATGTTTATTTGACACAAAGTGTACTGCTATCAACAGGCAGATAGCTGTTGGCTGTCCCCACAGTGTGACAGGCCTGAGCACCTATCACTTTGTCATGTATGGTTTATCCTTTGGACCTTTGTGATGCCAACCATCAGCCTTGCGTTCACGTATTGTATGTACATCACAATATTTGGCAGCTTCCCTACCCCAGGGTCTGGAAGAGGCACGTCTTTCAGGTTTCAGGGGTCCCAGGCAGCAGTCACCTCAACTGATTTTCTCCACAAACGAGCCAGTGTAATTCCACATGGAGATACATGAGACGTTGCTGTCCAGGACAATTTGCCATTAGCTCAGTCCTGCTATTCTGCAGTGATTGGGTTTACCACTGCTGCCACCACTACACGGGAGCAATCACATCCCCAAAATCTGTTGTACTGTACCTGGGGCCAGAGGACTCTCCAAGGAAGACAGAGACATCCAAAGACCTCATCCTCACCCTTAGCTCAAACCACATGATCGAGGGTCACCAAAGTTGTCTGAAATGTACTCACTCCTTTGGTATGCACATGTAACACCCGTTCATGGACTGAAAGGACAAGATGGCCAACCTAGTATATCTAGGAAGAGTTTCCAATACTGAAATGTGTAGTTACAATAATGGTCTCCCATGATTTATCTAGCAGTGCTTTGTTCTTCACTGTTCTTTAAAACTCAACCTTCTCGCTTCTGCAGTATAAAGGAGGAGTCAAACTGACTACTTAACAGATTGAATACATCACTTGGGATGTTTCATTCTAAAAACCTGGGTGAGGTTTTTTTCAAATTATTTACACTTCAGACTGGAAAAATAGCAACATTACTATAGCATTAGATTAAATTTCCCCAGGTTAATGGGCTCAGTGTCAGGAATGAATAATCACAAGCGTGTTGCCAATGGAGAGACCATAAAGGCACGTTCTTTTCACAATATATTCTACTCCATGAATATATTAAAATATTTTCCCTGTATAAAAAGAACGGAAATAGCCTTTTGTTTTCCCCTTTTCACAGCAAATGCTCCTGTCATTCCCAGCACAATGAATTCCTTGAATCTGCACCAGTCAGTTTTTATCCTTCCTTCAAGACCCAGAGGCCACTGGAAAAATCTTTCACATGGCTACACTTTGCTGAATATATTTAGCCAGTAAATTATTTGTCTTCTGAACTAGAAGAACCAATACTCATTTATGTTCTAAAAATGGTTTGTTTTACTTAGTTTATGAGTTAGGTCTGCAATAGTAGCAAAGCCAAAGGACATTTAATTAAGTTATATTTGCTTTTTCATGATCTTTTAGCTTTAGATTATAAATCACGAATCAATGAGTACTTAATTTCCTCATATAGCATTAAAAGTAATTGCTTCATAAATTCGTTTTAGTAATCCAAATATTTGCACAGAATGCAGCACAAAGAAGTTGTTTCATTGATGAGACTCCTCACTTCCCTTTTCCCTGTTGGAAACAAATGGGGTTTGCTCATTTTGGGTCCAGTTCTTCATGTTACAGAAGGCTCTGAATACCAGTGGTAGTGCTGCTATTAAATATTGATGTCATGCAGATTTATTTTTTTTTTTTTTGCTATTGATTTCCTTGGCACTTGAATTACAGCGAACTTCTCTTCTCTCTAAACTCGTCTGGCAAGCAGAATCTTGTGGGTAGGTCCATGATCTGGTGCAGAGCCATAGAACAGCCATTAGCTACAGACACTTCTGCTTCCGTTCCAGAACCCAAGCCCAGATGTGAAGATGAGCGTAGATCCTTGTGTATTAGATACTGCATTCTTGGCCTTGAGTTTCCATTTAGCAACATGGAGCAGAGAAATTCTTCCTGCATCACTCACCGTGGCAATGTACCATTTGTGTAGGGAACCAGATGTTCAAGAACTTACTTACAAGCTTACTTACAGACCTTCCAACTGTACTTACATATGTGGAGCACATATAATGCATGTATGTATTGGCTCCTGTTACATTACAGTGATTTGTTACCAAGCATTGCTATTTTTCCCAAGTAGAGGATTATTTTACTGAGTTGTGGGCAGTATGCTGGAAGTCATAGTCATTTTTTTTAAAAAAAAAGCACACAAAATGTCACAGTAGTGCAGTGATCTAACCCATATGCAGCTCCATGTGAGCACTTCTTCAATTAAAGGCTTCATTCGAATTGGAAAGCTTCTGATTACGTTTTCTGATGGAAAGAGGAAAAAATTGCCAGCAGCTGTTTTACAGAAAAGGGTCAGCTTTTCCAAGTTCCTGAAAGGCTCAACTGATGCCTAGTGCCGTACCTTGAATGCCCCTTGGGCTTTCATGGGGTTTTGCCTTGCTTCTGTAGCCACAAGGGTGGAAGACAGTGAAATAATGTGCAAAACCACACAGGACTGGAGCCTGTGAGGAGCAGCTGAGCTCCCGCATCATCTGCTTTGCATTGCTCCTATGGCAAAGGAAGAGGGAGGGCATCCTAAAAAGCAGCTGGGGGAGTGAGGGGCACACCTGAGACCTGGCCAGCAGGATCCAGCTGGAGCTCATGAAACACCTTCAACTTCCTCTAGGTGGGTTTCTGAGGGTTCGTGCAGGTATCCTTGTGCAAACATCATTCAGGTAAAGTCTCCAGCAGAGGGAAAAGCAATCTGGGCAGAGTGAAGGGGAATGTAGGAGGAGGTTGCAGGGGAGGAGGTAGGTGAGAGCTGCCATGGCCACAATTCCCTTGCGCCTGAAAAAGGTTTTTTGAAGGAAGTGTTTTATTTCTTTAATGCAGATGTGGGTGGCAAGGAGGGGTCAGAAAAAAAGAGGCCTGGGGTTAGAAACAACCATTATCTTCGAAGATCTCCACTGGAGTGCAATGGAATAATCAAGATTTATTTATAAAATATTGCTATTAAATAAACATTACAGAAACTTTCGAATATCAAGCTTATTTATAGCTTTAGGCGTGAAAACCCACATTAGTATGTTGAATTATATGAGTTCACTGCTGCCTGCTAGCTGACAGCACGTCAAATTATTTGCAAATATTTTCTGGAACAGTAACCTTGAAGGATGCCAGCACCATTCAGTGTAACCTTATCACGAGACAGGGACCGAGTGATGAGATGAGGACTGAGGATACAGAGTTTTTAGCAGCAAGTGACCTCTGACTCGCTGCCTAAAACCAGAGTTCACGTGGTACCTCCCTCAGCAGAAGAGCTGCTTTTTTGTCTCTGACATTTGCGCTGATTCTGTGCAGGGGTTTTGGAAGATGGTGTGAGTGATGTCTAGATGAGAAACTGCTCTGGGCAGGAATTTGAGAGTACATTAGTCACATTTAAGTGGGTTTATCTCCTCCAGCCTGCAATACCAAGCTTCTGTGAAAATTATGTAATCATTTTAACAAAGTGTTCTGTAATTGACATGAAAAAGGCAAAGTAAAATAAAAATGAATTTCCCTGTAAGCAGGAAGGTTCATTCATTTTAACTGCAATCTGCAAGAGGGAAAGGGGAAAAAAAAATCCCAAATGCAGGCTTTTTATGGAAATTGTGGCCTCGTTGAAATTATAAGCTTTCTGCTATTTAAATGAATAATGTTCCCTAACACAGACTATTTTCTCATTTAAAAGTCTGTTGGGGTATAATTTCATCCTTTTACTGTCTGCTGTGTTTTAACTTACAGCAGCCTGACTAAATATTGTATTTTCTACCCATCAAAAATTGTCGGCATAGTTTGTGCAACAAGCATTTGTTGCTCAATTAGGAGGCTCTGACGCTGAAAGGCAGCCGTCCCCACCAGCGTGTATGGCGCTCGTCACGTGCAAAGCAGGTGGCATGAAATGCACATTTTGTTGCCTGGTGATAGCCAACAGCGAGGACGCCTGCTTGGGTGCACAAGGAGGAGTGGGAGGGCATACGAGTCGCCGTCCAAGTCCTTGCACATCACCTCTGGGCGAGATCCAGAGAGGCCAGCTAAGTGCCACAGTGGCCGTCCTCACCTCCAGGAGGGGACAGAGGGCGAGTGACCAGCTCTCACCCATACCAGGCAGAAAAGCCCATCCGAACCCAGGTGGCTTTGGCACCCTGAACAGGTTGGAGGGCTCCCTTGTGTGCAGAGCATCTTCCCACCAGCAAGTTCAGTCCAGCGGAAGCAGCAAGAGCCTTACATCCCAACCTGCATACCCTACATGCTCCCAGATCTTATGTTGTGGCTCCCAAACCTGGTCTAGAAATAATACGTGAGTAAATACACACACACTTGGCTTTCTTTGCCTTCCAGTTTCCAAACCATTTAGTACGCACCTGGGTCACATCTTCATGTTTTTATCCAGAGCTGTGATGACTTGCCACTTACTTTATGGCTGCTGTTAAAACAAATGCCGAGGTTCTCACATACTCACCTGGCTAGGAGTTGGGTCTCTAAAGAGCCTACCACAAGGCTCATGGTAAAACTGTGAGAGCAGGCAACTCACAGCATAAATTACCTGCAATCTTTTGAGGTCATCTTCGTCAAGCAGAAGGACACAGTAGTGAAAGATATTTAATGACAACAAAAAATGTCTTGCCTCAAAGATGCACTTAACCTTGACAAATAAGTGTGAATCCTCTAAGGAGCGATAAAAGTGCTCACCTATTTTATGTCTGTCCGTCTGTCGTTTAGATGCTGGTGCTGGTGCATGCTCCATCAATTCTTACAATATTTCCAGTGGCGAGGCCAAGTGGTTTATAAAGTTTTACATGCTGCCTGGGCGCGGATAGAATTACAGCTGTGGCACCTCTCCTGCAGCAAGAACAGTGTCCCCAGCAGCTGCTGGCAAAGCATGGGGACCCACACGGACACCAGGCTGCCCAGCAAGAGCAGAATCACTGAAAAATGGTTTAGCAACTTGTACCAGGAGCATCCTCTGCTTATTCCCCATTTGGGAAAGCCACTGGATCTCTACCAGTTATTTCTTCTATGGATTCCTTATCCCACCTACAGGGACAAATGCAACTGAGAGGAACTCTCACCCCTTGTCTACAGGGGACTAGGAGAAAGCACACGTGAGTGGCAATAACAGTGGACACTCAGGTTGCACCAAGAGGCAGGACTGGGGCAGTTAGGATACAAGAGAAGACCAAGAGCAGAGACCCCACCTGGAGCACTGCCATTCACCAAGGTGCAGGGAAGGGTTTGTGTACTCTGAGATTTCAGCTCCTGCTAGCACAACTGTTTTGAAGGTCTCGCAAGCCTGCAGGTTTTCTTCCTGGTGTCCTCACTTCTTTGCACTTACAAAAGAAGTGTAGTTCAAACCCTGCTAAAAGCTTTGGGCCAAACCAGGCCTGAACTCGACAGTCTCTGTGGCTGCAAGTCTACTGAAGGAGGCAGCTGGCAGAACCAGCCTAATTACGCTCTTTCAAGCTGCGACTGAATTCATCAAAGCCAAAGCTGCAGTGTCCCTGAAATGTCCTCTCCATTCTTTCCAGCACTGTTAAGCAGCGGAGAGTCTCCTCTCTTCAGGTTTATTTAGTGTGGCCCCAGTGCTGTAGGAGATGTTTCTGATTTACCCACCTATGCCAGCTTAGCCCTACAGGCTGGAGGGAGCCAGCCCGGCTAACACAGTGACTCCCACAGCGCTGGGCACACACTTCTGCTGTTCTTGCCTCTGAGGTCTGGCCCCTCGTGTTGAATGGACGCAGAGGGTGACTTACGTTGTTAGATTAGTTTTTGTCCAATGCATTCTGGCTTGACCCAGCGGTCTAACAGTTCTCGGGCTGCACATCCATCCTGCTAATGCCCTTTCTGTGACTGATTGTCCACTGGGGTGCTCCTAAAATGCAGGGAGAGGTGAGAAGGAGCTTGCCTTCCCATTGCCGAAACACGCTGCTTAGGGGTATTTACTTAGTTTTGGCTTGAAATCTTACTCTACTTTTGGTTTGAAATCTTATTCTTTTGCTTGTTGTCACTGCTCCCAGCAGTTTGTTTCACCTCTTATCTTGCTAATATGAAGTTTGAATAAAGCCTCTTAAGAAGCAGCCCGAGTACATGATAAATAGAAGCCTTAGGAGGCCACAACCAACTACTTTCAATTCTTGCCTCTTCTATTTTCTATTGTTTGTACTTAAGGATACATTATAGACTTTATGGGCCAAATTCATCCTATTCAAATGAAGTTACCTCAGAGACATGCTTGGCTCTGTTGCTTTAAAAAAACAGATAATCCCAAACAGCAGGATAATTTTATGACCACTAATTACATTTGTTGCTATGCAAGCTAAGATAATGATAAGAGTAATCGTATCTCATGCTTCAGGGCATACGCTCATCACCTGTGGACATCAGGAAGGAATTTTTCTCCCCATGTACAGAACTGTTCAATTAACTAGATGTATTGTGGTGGTTTTGTTTTCTTTCTGTTTTCTTCCTCTGAAGCATCACCTATTAGCTGCAGCCGGAATAGGTATACCAGATTAGATTAACCGGCAGTCTGATCCAATATGGGTATTCCTAAATCCCCATACTGGAAAGTAAAATCAGCTGAAGAAAAAGGATATGCAATCTTTTACAATTTTGAAACAGATTGTTTTTTAAATGTCTGAATATCCCGCCTGTAACCGAGGTTCAGAATGCAGCAACATGGAGCTTTCGGCTTCAGACCACCTAAAAAACAGCACTGCAAGTGTCCCAGTTTGAGCAAACTTGGAGCACTGCTCTTCTCTTTTGAGTCTGCAAGTAGCATCTGCATTCGAGCACCACTGGGTCATAAGGATTATGTTTGTGGCTACCCATCACGTTGCATTAGAATAGCCAGCCTCAGCCAGAAAAGCAATTGAAAGGCATTGGAAATCTGCCTCACTGCCCACATCCAGGGAATAAGCTCTCTGATAATCCTAATAGAGAAGATCAAATTTGCCAAGAAAATAGAAGAGATTGTTTGTATTTTGCTTCATTCTCCTCAACTATCTTTCTGCTCCTTACAAGACTTAATCAACAGCTAATAAACCTCAGCTTCTCTGTGCACAACAGAGTATTGTCTTTCTTGTACTTGTGTTGGGACTGGGATTTATCTGTTATTGACTTCATCCCTTTCCTAGCCTTCCCTTTTGTTTGGTACCCATTCCCCTTTTCTCACTAGCGCTTGCTTTATTTTTATCTCCAGTAAAGCAGGTCTGCCATTTAATTAGTAGATTGGCCTCTACCTGAAGCCAAATGAAATGTAATCTCTTGCCGACCTGCATGCAAGGTGGAAAATCCATGTCTGGAAGGTTTCAACATTTGTCTTTACTCGTTTTGGGACAGAAAACTCGCTTTATTTCAGAGAGAGAATTCTGAAAACAAAATGGTTTGGATCTGTCAAAAACTTGTTGGGTCTTTTTATATTTTAAATGTAGAAATGAACCAATCAAAAGAAAGCCATTTCAAAGCAAAACAGCAGCAGCTCTTCATTATTTCCCCTGGCTTGAGGTAGCGATGGACTTAATAGCACTGTATTCAGACGCAGCTTTTGATGGTGGATGAGAAGATGAACTCCTCAAAACCCACACCAAATTTGGCCTCTGATACTTCACTGGTGTGCTGTGTATGATGTCCCTCAGGGCTGAGTGGCTGGGAAGGAAAGGGCAGAAAAACTGCCGCTGGGGAGCCGCTGTGGTGCTACGGTGCTGTGGGCTCGACCCCTGCCCCTGCCGAGTGTGGGAGAGACGTCTCTCGCTCGTGAATCGTGAGATATGGCTGGTCTTAACAACTATAAACACCGGTGTTATTAGCTGTTCATAAAGCTATACGGCCCTTTTAAAACACCCAGCTACAGGTATTTAACTCTCTTGATTTGTACAATAAAAATGGGATTGGGAAGGGTGTCAAGCCTTTCCCCAGGAATCAGCTCCACAGATGCAGGATGCTGAGCTCCCGTGGTGCTCAGCATCCCTACGCATAGAACCAGCAGCACCTGAATAAGCCCCCTTGATTCCTTCGGAGAAGAAAGGCATCATATCATAATCAAATAGCACAGGTCGGCATAAGCCATGACAGCTTATTTTCCTTGCCGAGCCTGCACTGCACAAACACCTATCTGTCAGCATTCGGCTGGTTTAGTTCCAGGCAAAATGACTTGCTCGCCATCCAATCTGGCGTGCTGGCAGTGCGGGAATGCAAACAGCCAGCCCTTTGTGTTCACCTGGAGTTTTATTCCCTTCATCAATAATTGCTAAAAAGACAAGTGAAATTTTTCATACGTTGATTCTGGAATTATATCACAGCAGTGCTTTTGTTTGATCAATATTGCTAAATGTTTTCTGTAGCTTGGAACAGCATAAAAATTACAGCCTTGCAAATTACACGTATGCCTCATCCTAACTTGACTAATTCCAAAAGCTACTTGTGAGACATGTCATATTCACCATATTCCTTGCAGATTGTTCAAAAAGAGTGGACCAAACTATTCTGTTTCCATCAAAAATTAGTGGCAACATCCTCAGTACCTTTGGGAACACAGCACTGCAATGTGGTAGCAGTATGGACTTGAAAGTAAAATTCTCCTTAGCTCAGAATTGCCCGTTTAAACACTCCTGCACAAGGAGACCATTTGAACATATTAACTAGACAGAGTGTGGACCTATCAGTTCTTATCCATGTAGCTTCAGATCCACAATATCATAAATCCTGCTGTTCACAGGGGCTTTGGCATGGGAAGGTGCCATCAGTCCTACCCCTAACTGAAGGCTGCTGAAGCTGAGCATGGGCAGTACTGCCAGGGAGCACACCACATCTTGCAGAGGCTGGCTCCAAGGGATGGGTTCCCTATCTCTTGAATTTTTCTCCAAGTTCAAAAACATAGCATCTCCACACAGTTCCCTTACCTTCGTCAATAATTCAGATATCCAAAACTCTGTATCTGGCCCAGCTCTAGTTTTTAAGATTGCACTGCAAGTAGAGAGCATGGAGTTAGTTGTGGCACACAGAGCAAGAGAAACAATTAGGACAGTTAGAAAAGAAAAGTGAATATGGATCTGGAAGAGAGGTGATAGAAAACACCGAAGAAAATGAAGTTACCTCTGCAGCAAGAGGCAAGAAATCAGGAGGGACTTCAAGGAAGTGGAAGTTGGTGTGAGTAACACACACAGTCAGGAGATGCTGACAAAAAAAAATAAATAAATAAACAAGATTGCAGAAGAGGGATGGAAGGAAAGCAAGGAAGAGACAAACAGCTCATGGTTTCCAAAGGAAAGAAAAAGAGTGAATTTAGCACTGGAAAGAGGAAATAAAAGAACCAAGTGGGAGAGCCAAAGTGCAGGGGAAGTAGAAGAGTTGGGATTAAGGTGACATTGAAGTTACATGTCTTTAAGTGGGAAGGCTCTTAAAGTTACCAGCTCTGACAAAGAAAGTCTGTTAGGAGGAAGGAAAACAGCTTTGTTCCAGAGAAAACAGATCTGAGATAATAGCAGGACATTTAGGAGGAAAAGAGAGCTGAGGGAGAGAGCTGGAGATGAGAGAGAAAAGGAGTAAATTGGGCAACACAAATAACGCCTTGGGATTGCTGATTTTAAACCCTGACTTCTTGGAAGAGTTCACGCTGAAGCAGTGACTGTATCCTTTTAATTCATTTTATTTGGTGACCAAGAGCAAAGACAGGACGAGAGGGAAGGTTTGTAATGACAAGAAAAGCTCTTGTGTTCACCAAGTTACATTCTCAGACACCCAGGAGCAGTAAGAGCACTAGATTGTGCGGAAGGGGCAGATCAAGCAAAATAAAAAACAATCTGTTACATGTGGCGACAAACAAACATATTAAAAGCAGCTGGGAAAATCAGTTCTCCTCTTCTTATACATGGGAAGTGACAGTGCCCAGATTCTGGCACTCTACGGACACTGGCTTGCTAAATGGCAATTGTTCAGTGCTGGGTTCCTGAGTACACCCACATCTATTACGTTCTGATGTTTAATGTTCACAAACCATTAGATACATGTATATTTATGGTTTGATAATCAGCTGTCATTAACAGATGAGTAAACAACATAATGTTCATATTTAGGAGGAATATGCAAACTAAAGAGAAATTGCCAACTCCTAAGAACATTTATTTTCTCTACACTTAATGGGGGGGAAAGGAGGAGGAAATACTCTGTCTGTAAATTAATTATGGGATATTGGCAATGCCTCCACTACTGTGCAACTGTAATTATCTCATCTCAGTGCGTGGGACTATAGTCACGCGCCCCCAGCTATTCACAACCATGGGAGTTCAGAATTTACCCATCAGTGTACGTAGCCTCGGTTAAATCAGTTTTACTGTCTCTGGATTCCAAAGAGCACGGAAATCACGGCTGAGCCAGGATGGTGAGGCCTTCTGCTCTGCTCCCTTCTTGTGAATCAAACATGCTTCAAACTGCAAGACAGGGTGGCAGTTTTTCCCTACAGGAAATGCCAATTTAAGGAAAGCTGTTTGACTCATTTGGTTTTCATGGGTTTTTTCAGACCTCCTCTGTTGTCTCACAGGTTTCCTGATATCCATCAGCTAAGAGCAGGAAAGACCACAAAAACACATTCTTATCCCCCCCACAAACGTCCCCAAGATCAATATGGTCTGATGCAGGTGTCACTCCCTGGTGATGTCCTTAACAGGCACTTTTCATCCAAAGACACTGTATGAAAGGTATCGTTATCCTATTTTTACAGATGAGGGAAACTGAGGCACAAGGCAAGATGGGATTGACCAAGGGGGCAGACAAAAGAAGCAGGGAATTGGAAGGAAAGGTCAGGTCTGGAAAGAGCAAACCTACAATGATGAGAAGACACTTCACAGGATATGGCTGAGAGAGCTGGAAGAAATAAAAAGTGTCCAGCTACGGATGAAGCTGGAACAGAGTCCAGTCTTCTGACCGTCATTTCCTCACTCCCCTACCAGTCGGGCCATGTGCTTACAAAATGGTACATACATTTATAACACATATGGATGTTTGACAAATAGCAGATTAGCATTAACAGTAGTTTCCTGGACAATGTAACTGACTCTCCCCTTAGCTGATTCTTCCCCTGCCTTATAAAATTAGAACATTTTGCAATCCGTTTTATAGATGAAAACAGATCTTGTACAGATGCAACACTCTGGCATGTTATCGCACCCGTGTTTTCAGCGTGGGACAGCAGAGCCTCTCCAGCTGCTAAGCATCAGCCCCTTCAGGAGAACCAAATTCACTAATCTGGTGCTTCCTCCTGCCCATAGCCAGGCTTATTGGGGAGGATTATCCCGTTGTCCAGGGGTAATTTTCTCAAATAAATGGGTCAAAGCCTGTGCTGGCTCTCCTCCTGCAGCCCCGCTGAGTTCAATGGCTTTGCTCAGAGCACAGCCTGGTTCCTCGTTTCCATCTCAATCCCGGTGCTGCGGCTGAATAACTAGAAGTGGCAGGTGAAGCCGAAGGTTTTGGCTTTGTTTTTCCTAAGGAAGAGACGAGTGCAGCAGAACAACATATGGTACGCTGCTTGGCTGAAAATGATTTAGTGGGAAACTATTGCTTCATTTCTGTCTCTGTGCAACCACATACACTAATGTAGTGGTATAACTATCAATCTAATAAACTGCTAATATTTATTATTAATTGAACCGTTTAATCTACCAGTGGATTAGGGGAAGGAAAACGTAGGATTTAATGGCTCTACTGATTGATATAAATTTTAACAGTGAGGACAGGCTGTATAATATAAATTGTTTTTCTGCTGCTGATAAATACCCTGTAACTGGAAGAAATTGTACTCAAGCAAAACTTGTACCGACTACCAAGAGGTAATTTTTTGTTGTTGTTTTAATGAACACTGCAGGACTTAACTCCAAAAGATGAGGTCACTGTTTATCACCAGTGGTTTATTATACTAACTGCAAAGAAAGTGGATGTTAGCGGTGTCTGCTTAACATTAGAGGTCGTCTTACATCCGAAATAGGCTGCCGAATGGATGGTATAGTGCTGATGTGATAAACTGAAGTGCAGGATAATAAACCATAATTATTGTGCACTTCTAACCAAATCCCCTGTGTTGTCTGCAAATCCATCTTTGCCAGGGCTGTCTCCAGCCCACCCACCGTTCAGAGCAGCTCCAAATTCCTAGTCATCTGTAACAAAAAGCAAGCACGCACCGAAATCTTGTGGTAGACAAACATCTGCTTAGTGCTAAATCTTGCTTCCCTGGCACTGTTGCACTGGAGTTCAGGAATATTTCTGTTTGGATCAGAGAGGTGCTTCAGCTCTGTTACCTTTCAAGCCTTTGCAGTCAGAAGCAATTTTCCCACAGGGATATTAATGGAAGAGCCCAAACTTCCTAATGGGACACAGTCTTGCTCTAAGCTCTTGGAGGAGCTGAGATCTTAGACTTTATCATTGTGACATTTTGGGCTCTAGACAAGCTATTTTTAGAGGTTTCTTTAAAATTTGATCAGTCATAATTTTCCCTTTCATGTGAGCTCTGTAGCTAATACAATAACTCTTGGAAACATGGCAGCACACTTTCTAAGTGGAGGGTAGGTATCATACTCCTGATTAAAAATACTCATTCAAACATTTGCAAAATATATATATATTTGTTGTTGTTGTTGTTGTTACACATAGGACATATGGTGATGTGATGAGGCTCACAAGGATCTGAACTTGTGTAAGTTAATGCAGCAGTTCCAGATTTGGTGCTGAGCAAATGTTGATGCCATCTTCCAGGTCTGATAAAATTCAAGTGCATGTTACTATTCTCAGCTCTCCTACCTTACGCCTCTGTAAGGCTCTTTTTTAGCTTTCTGCTGAAAGTCTGGTTCAGTCTACATCTTGTAGTTCTGGCAGAGACCAAAGCATGAGGGTCTCCATCCCCACCCCACAGTTCGCTCTCTGTTTCCTACAGATGAAGGAAACATCTCCTGTGCTTCTGATATGAAAGCAAGGAGATGTAAGAGAAAACTTAAACCTGTCTTCACCTGTTTGGGAAACCTGTCTTTGTTTTCATCTACTTCTGGTAAGTGAGCTGGGAGAAAATACATTTCTTACCCACATGGCCTCTGGAGGTCGAGGGAAGAGAAAAGGAAGAAACAAAAAGCTGAGGAATGAGTTAAGAAGAAAAGAAAGAATTGGTGGAACAATTAAAACAGGGTGGAAGGAAAGGAAGAGAACCTTGACAGGAAAGAGGTGAGCACATGGCTTGCTTACCCGTTGGGGTATAAGTGTTGGGAGTTTTGGCAGAAGTCACTCTGTGACCTTGCATTTGTTAGGAGCTCTGCTGAGCTAGGTGCGGTGTGGGCATGTCGCTCACTGACAGAAGAGAAAAAGGAAAAGGGTTCAGCAAAAGGACGGACACACTGCAAAGACAAGGCAGAGAGAGAGCAAGGGAAAGCCCTGATAAAAAATTACTGAGATTTGAATATGGAAATTGGAAAATGGCAAGGCTCAGCAAAGTTTCCTCAGTTGCAAGCAGAAGCTGTCAGGTCGTATTTTCTGGCAATCTTCAGAAAAAGACAAGGGGGTGCCACATGCTGGTGAAGGGGTCAGTGTTTGGGCAGCACAACCGCATGAAGCTGCCATGACTGATGCTTTGCAGGGGGCCTGATCCCATGTCCATCGGGCACACAGGTCAGGTCCCCACATCTCCTCCACCCATGGACACTGCCGAAGGTCTGCCAGCCCCCATGGACATGCTGATGTCCCCTGACCTCCAGGAAACTCACTGGTTTGCCCCACAGCACTCACCCTGTTTTCTTCTTCCTTCTGTGGAGGCTGGTTGGTATTTTAAAGGTGTTTCCTTGCTTCTGGTGCTCATTTAGGATGCCAGCTTGCTCCAACATTTGGTTATTCTCATGCCCAGCAGCAGAATGGGGCTGTAAAAATTTACTTTCTTGTTTACATCCACTCAGCAATTTTTAAGAAGTGGGAAAAACCATAAGCAAAGAGTTGATGCTTGCATTTAATAGTAAAGCATAAAAGTCATTCTTAAACAATATTTTTATTTCACTTTTAATGAGAGGCCAGAAATACCACTACTGGGTTTTTAAGGCCCATAAGGTGTTAGTACCCTTGTTATCTCTGATGTTCATGGTCTCTCGAACACCATTTATGCTGGGCATTATTTTTGACAATGCAGAATGGCAAATGCCTGGACTGGGATTCCTTGGAATGAATAAAAGATTTATAGCGGAAATTCTACAAGTAATATCTTGTTATAATACATTTTTGTGCTAACTGCAAGTGACAAGTGATTGCTCAAACTTGTTCCTGCAGCTACCAGGTTTTCCTCTTTAATCCTATATTAGTTCTACAGGAAAAAAATATGAAATACAAGGAGAGCTGTCTTTTCATTTATTTTATCTTGCCTCTATAGGAATATTTTCATGGTAAATTCAATATACTTTGTCCGAAATGTAAATGGAATGTTCAATATATTTTTAACTCAAGCACTGTTTAAACATTAAAATCCTCTTTTGCAAATGCCATTGTGGTAGAGGTTCAAGATGTTGCAGGGGCTTAATAACTCACCGAGAGGAAAAGAGGCCAGTTTTGTAGTTAAGACTTGGTTTTAGAGGTCCACTTCCTTGCTCTGCTGCAGGCTTCCCACGGGACCTGGGCTGAGTTGCTCATTTCTGCGTGCGTCATTTCTCCGCCTGGCAGCCGGACACTTTGTGCAATGGGTGTTTGGCAGAGCAGTGGGCAGAGTAAAAAAAAAAAAAGAGGCATTAAAAATGACTGCTTCTTCCTAGACACAGGTAGGAGAACTGTGTTCTCAGGATTCCTCAGGTGAGCGTTAATGCAAATCATACAGAGAGGGTGGTGCCGTCATAAAATAATTCAAAATATTTTTTGTTTGTAACGTGGTGGTCATATTTGGGGGTAATGAACAGAAGGGCTGGGAGATGTTGTGTGTATTAGTTCAACTATTGTCTATACAAAGTTGGGAGGCAGCATTTAGACTATAAATTAAATAAATAAATAAATAAATAAATCTTTCAATGAAAGAGGAAAACCACAATGCGGTCTGCGACCGGTGACATGTCACTCCAGACTGTGGCATATTCATATTTCCACTGCAAACCAGAAAACGTTGCTGTTTGCAAACAATGCAGACAAGCTGCCACAATGCACCAAAGTGCCGTATTTCACTTTGAGTAGAGGTTACTACCAAACGTTTCCAAGGAATGTACAAGAACCTTCACAAGAGTCAATTATGAGGCAAGCTCTATCCAAACTAGATTTTCATCTCAAGTCCAAGTCTGTTTTGGCAGTTTACGTCCTGAAGGATGAATGTCCATCCCCTCCATTCCTTTTTTCACTCTAACATAAACACAGGATGTTATCTTTATTACAAAACTCACACAGGATTTTATTTAGCTCCCGTATGAGAAGAAAACGAGAGGGAGAGGAACCGGCTTGGTTCTGTGGGAGTAAAAACAAGCTGAAGGAGTGCTCTTGGAAAAGATGTAGATTGGCCTAGGGTGCTATAGCTGGGCACTTGGGAAGTAGCCGTGGCAGCGGGGTAATCCCTGGCTCCATGCTCTGTCAGCTCCAGCAAGCCTCTCCGTTCTGTGCTGGAAAAACACTTTCAAATTCAATATCCAGGCAACGTCCAGGTTCTTTGTTGAGATTGCCAAAGGTGCCCATTTGGGTACCGGTGATGGTCTATGTGTAGATGGCTGCTTACCAAAACTGCATCGATAACACCTGCTGTGTCTGTCAGCTTTTACTGCTACCAGATGTAATTGGCTTTAAGTGGTGACACAAGAGTATGAGACAATCTGCCTCTTAAAATGTGATCAGTAAAAACTCCTGAGCCTTGGTCCACCCTTTTGTCAATCCTCCTGCCTGTTTCAAGATTCCTGGCTTTCTTTTGTATATCTCACCCTGATTTATTGCCACCCATTTGTTTCACACACCAGGACAACTCACATCTCCATTTGCTTGCATTTGCTCTCCTTTTTTCATTTTTCTTTCCATACTCTGTACCAAAATTTTCTTCAAGCAGAAGTACTTCAAGAGCCATTAGCTTTCCCTTGCTACCCTGAGCATTGAAAAACGAGGTTCTACTGTAATTCTGTGTTCGATACAACTAAAAGCTGGGCTCATAGGTTGTACATATTTCTTGGTTCTTGGCCAAAATCAATCTGTGCATATGTTTATCGTGCTGTGACACTTACTGTTTTTTTTTAAAGCAGTAGTTTCTGTGACAGCTTGGCTCAGTGTCTTCCAGACAGTATCTGCTTGCTGTAGGCAGACCCCCGTCCTGGCTCACAAATGCTTCGAAGCCACCCGCATTCGGACCGAGGCCATTGACCACTGGTAGGTCTGTGGCATATTCTTGCCCTCATGCCTCTCCTCTGAGCCCATTCTGTACTTCAGACTCAAATGGTGGTCCAGATTTCTCAGTCCCACATTGTTCCTTCTCTCTCAATTTTTGGGGACAACAAGAAAGAGCAGGCAAAGCAATGGGTTGGTATGGTTCACTTTGCTCGCCAAGAAGGCTGCAGAGTAGCATTTTTTCCAAAGCAGCAAACGCCATTGTGTTGTCCTTGATCTTGGTTTTGTCCCTGTTTTGAATCCATGGTTTTGTCAGTATTGCAAACTGGGAAAACCATTATATTTTCACTTTATTCCCAGATTAGTTCTCGTGCATGAAACAAAAGCTGTTATCAGGCTTGTTTGCAGAGAAGCCGCTGTGCCACTGAGCCATGTCCGTGGGCAGCAGCTGCATGACAGCTGTGTTTAGGTCTCAGATAGCTCTGTTTTGGCTTCTCAGAATCATTCAACTAGATATCAACCTGCTTCCTCAGGCAGGTGATTCTGAATACATCACAATAAGCCGGTGGTGGATATTTCTCTATTTGTTTGACTTCAGATTGAGGTTGAAAGTGCTGCTGGAAATACACTTTAGCCAAAGATTGTTTGGGTCAATTGTTCCTTCTGGTATTAAAGTTATGAATCATCTTGGCATTAAGGTGTGACCTTTCCTCTTTACACTATTATGTCACCAAAAAGAAGGCAGAAATGGAAATAGGGAGATGATTGCAATAAATTTTTCACCACTGATACAATGTCTCATGTGCACTAGAGTATTGCACTCATAAACCTCATCTTTGTTGGCACAGATCCACATAAAACTTTCTTTCTGCTAACAAAATCCTTCACTTTTTTTCCGGCACAACTTTCTCAGCGTCATAAACCACCTGCTGGAGTGAGCCCTCTGAAGTGACAGTGCAGAGATTTCCATCCAAACCGGCCCAGGCGCTCCGAAAAGCTGCACTCCCGCAGTGCAGGGTCCCCACGGGACTGGTCTGTCCAAACACAATGTTTTGATGCTGTTTGTCCAGGGGTGATAGTGAATAAAAAACATTTGAAAATCTAAATGTAGGTGGCGATGAGGGAATAAATGTCAGTTCTTGATCTGTATCTGCCTTGGAAACAGTTAAATTTGCAGAGCAGAATCTCGGTGCTGGTTATTTACTACAATTCTAATCTCTCACTAAAAAAAGATTTTCCCCTACAATAAAAACTCTTGAAATTAAATTTGACACATTTGAGTCTGAAATAAACTCTATTTCAAATAAAATTGTATCTTTGGAACAATATACATCAAAATACAGAAGAAAATTGCAGGGAGATTATGATAGGATTAAGCTATTTCCTGCGCAGAGCGATAGCGCTGCAGCCCTGTCAGGAGCACTTCTCCAGGCTAATGCGTTTGTTCCCCATAAAGCACAGCTCACGGAGGATGCTATTCCCTCTTTAACCTGCCAAGTGGAGTGCTGTTAAAAAAATAAATAAATAAATGGTGCTGCCAGGAGCTTGGCACTTGATATTTCAGCTTATTTTAGTTTCATTGAGTTCAGGTGGACCCTGGTCGGGGTTCCCCCGGCTGGAGAGCAGCCCCCAGGGATGGGGGGTTTTGGATGTTCCTCAAGATTTTGGGAGAGGGAAAGGTACGTTAGCCAACTCTGTGATAGCACTTTGCTCAACGGGAAGAGTAAAGAAAGTGGCATGGGAACATAGCAGTCATGTCATGGGTTCGGTGTCACATAAAAGCCTCCTCCATCTTGCCAACCTCTTCTCCCATTAATCCAGAATATTTTGTAGCATCTCACTGCTGGTGTCAGTCCGTCAGCAAAGTGTACATGTAAAACAAATACGGATACTTTGATTTTTAAAGAATTTTGTAGATTTCCTGTGTCGTACAAACTCTTAGGAACGTAGGAAATGGCTAGCTTTATAATAAAAATTCTCTTGTCAGTGTTTCCAGACCCCAGCATTATTTCCCCCAACCTTTTTAAAGGAAGATACAATTTCTTTCTGATGAGAAGGATGTGTCTGCATGTTGGGACTGTACAAAGGTGCTGTCCCTAACCAAGGCAGCTGTGCCGATAAAATCTGTGGGCATGGCTCTGTCCACAAACACATGGACACGGGTGGGCAGGCGGTGGCATTGCTGCAGCCATGCAGGACAAAACTTCCCCAGTGCAGCTACTTCTGCACGCAGTGTGCTCTGCTTGCAGCAGGAGAGCTTTCCTGCACAAGCCTGGCTTTCAATTATTAATAAGAATTGGACTTTCTTCTCAAAAGTGAAGACTGTGATTCATGTTGAAATGTTGAAATCCCTATTCCGTTTCTGCTCCCAAAATGTCAATATTTTGTGATGTTTTATTTTTTGATAGCATTATACATATGGCACACCATTTCACTGTGATAAAAATCTGAGCATTATATCATTTTTGATAAAAGGAAAACAACCAAAGCATGCTTACTATAATTTCTACTTAACCGTTATTAAGATACTAATTACCATGAACTTTTGTACCATGATTTCATGTAATTTGTTAAAAAATAGACACAAAAAACAAACAAACAAAAAACCCTACTTATAATCTGATTCCTGTATTTTGCTCAATCAAAAAATAAAAATAAATAAATAAATAAATAAAAGCAGTCATTAATTTTCCAGGCTAATAAAAGTAAAAGGAAGAAACAATGGGAGATTAGCTCCATATTTTAAGCCTGCATAAGGAATTACTCCCAGTTTAGTTTACCTTTATATCCAGTTTGAAACTATTCCAGGGATAAAGTTGACACATAGCAATATTATTAATATCTTGAATTTACACAACGCTTCGGATGTACACAAATCTTCCACAGGTCATTCCCAGCTCAGAAGAACCAGGTTTCTGTCCCGCCGACACATGAGAGCTCCACTTTGTCAGCTGTTAAATTATTCCAGAAATCAGAATTTCTCTGATCCAGACCATGTGCATGGGATTGCTCAGGTACAACACAACTCCTGGAGCTCTCTGGTGGCACTTGCAGAATTTATTTCCGAAAGCACTGCTGCAGCACGTGGTTGTGCAGGCAAGCAGTTCTGTTGAAATCAGCTGGCGTGGTGGAAGCTGGGCTCGTGGTTGAGCCTTGCTAAACAGTGGCATAGCAGTGGAGGCAGTGGAAGTATCAGGACGTGGAAACACCACCCCACTGCTTGAGACCAGGAGGGGTCAACATCTTGCCCGGGCGAGGACTGGCGTTCCTAGATAAGGCAGTATCCACAAGGGACTGCTGCCAGCAAGCAAAAGCTGGTCTGGGGACATGGATTAGGGACAAGGGAGGACAGTCAGCCTGTGCTGGAGGTTCCTTGCAGAGGTTACCATCAGCTACAACCTTCTCTTGGTTTCGTTGTGTGCGCTCAGAGCCTTATCTGCACCTACCTTGTTATCCACTGACCATTTTTTGCCATGTGAGTGCACCTTTCCATGCCACTGTAGCACACATAAGAGGAAGAACAGGGGCTCAAGTAAAATCAAACTCCTGCTCTCAACATGTGCCAAAGGCCACCCTAACCAGCCCGCTTATAAATGGGCATCTGACTGCCTGTACCAGGGAATCAGACACGTTTGCCTGTAAAGGCTGGGCTTATCAGTCCCTCATTGGCAGTGAAAGCTGCTGTGTCTAAGCCATACTAAGCCCTTCTAAAAGGCCAGTGGGTCTTGTAAACTCTTGCACAACATGATGGGTGAATAATAAAAACAGGGACCAGGGAGCACTTTATGCTCTTTGATGGATTTTATGTTGTTTTTTAACAATAAAATTGAGGCTTAATTATATTTACCTATGTATTCACACTATGTAATGGAACAGATCCTCAGATAAAGCATTTCTGTCGCTGCTCAATAACTGACAGCCTGGATTCCCATTTGCTGTTGATGTACTCGACGTGTTTTGTGTAGTATCTAACACAAAAGAATGCAATCCCTGCCCCATGGAATTTACTTTCTAAGCAACAGTAGTTCTTGGACTCAATATTTGCTGAATTAATTAAATCCCATTTTAGGTTTGATCAAATAATCTCCCAGTTGCAGTAGATCTGCACTGAAAATAGTCACAGTGCTTTAGGGTCAAAATCCAACCTTATAAAACTTGTTTGCCTAAAGCTGTCATTGAAGTAGGTAAGTATTTTAAGAGGCACCTTCAGCCAAAACTTTTCAGCAGGTGTGGACAAGACTTTTGCTTTATTGGGCCCAGATAGTTATTGCAGCCATCACAAGGTTACATGTTGTTTTCATCTAGTGACAATTATTTTCTGAGGAAATACACTAAACGCTTCTAAAGTAAGATCATTTTATTCCACATCAGCATCTGAATCACTACAAATATTTGTAAATTAAGTAGAGTTTGAGAAAAAAAAATATCCAAACCTTTGAAATAAAAGAGCAGGAGGTCAGTCCTGACAATGATGATATTTTCACCTTGTAAATGCTTTCACCTGGTACATTGAAAATGCTTCTCACAGGAAAGAGAGACCATCCTGAATGCCTCCAGCTATCCCTTATATTTAGTTCCTTTGTTAGTGGGCATTTACACTGCATACTCTACTCCTAAGCTTTAGGTCTCCCAGTGAAGAAAATGTGTTACACCTGTCAAATTGTAATACTTGTCATAGCCTTGCGTACCAAAGGTTCATGTACCCCAGTATCATCTCTGTAACAGCAGCCAGCAGAGGACGTTTGGTGAAGAAAAGTAGAATAAGGTCAGCACAGTCATCCTTCTATCGGAATACACTGCCAGCTTCGAGGGCATTTGAGGGACTTGCACAGCTCTGCCGTTAGAAATTATAGTCCTAAATCAATTATTTTCATGTCCTACAGGCAAAAAGTCATCTGTTTTCTATTCCATTATTATGTTTCACTAGAGAGAGTAGAGCAGCTAACTAACAGGATCTTGCAGATAGAAGGTGCTATTGAACTGCAGTGCTGTTCAGACCACCTGGTGCATGTTGCAGCCGCAGCTTTGCTCCAGAGAAATGAGCACCGCAGTCTTTGCAAGGCATCAAGCGTTTGACTCCATTTTTACAAAGAAATGCAGCACAGCTAGTCATCAGCATGTGCCCCAAGCCTTGCATGCACTTGTAAGGCTGTGTCATTTCTTGTACCATTCACGTCTCAGAGTATTGATGTACTAAAGAGCAGTGTATTAAAAGAGATGACTAACATCTTTCAGATGCTTTCTTTGTGCTGTCCTCCCTTGTGTAAGCAGCGTGGTGTGTTTTATTTGGAAAGGCTTTGTTTCTGTTTCTAGTGTACATGCTGCTGAGCCTTTATGACTGAGGAGGCAAGTTCAGAAGTACATCTTGTACTTTTAGCGGAAGGTGTTCGGATTTGTGATCGCTGTTATTTCCTGTGGGAGCTGGCTGTCAGAATTATCTATCACAGCATCACGCAGTGACTTGCAAAGATACTATACCTGGGACTGTGGATGTTACCAACCATGCTGGCCTTTTAGCAGAAGCAGTTTGGGAAAAGACCATGTTGAAACAGCAGAGTGCGAATCAGAGCAAGCCCCTTATCTTCATCCATACACTTCTGTGTAATTAGGTATAACTCCCCATCCATCAGGCTTCACAAATTCCAGGAACAGGTTAGGAATTAGTATCCCAGATTTACATATGGAAATCCAAAGCTGTGGAGAATCCATTATCCAGCATCACATGCGAAATAAAATACTGATTTCCTGACACCCACAAGGTTGTCCTCTCAGCCAATTAAAGAGCCCTGGGTTGTATGAGCATACTAATGAAGACAGTGGCAGAATAGAATGGATAGGAAAGTTGCCAGTTCATGTAGTAGAAGATTCCCATAATATGCAAAGGAGTACCAAGCTCTTTGTGTAACACCAGGAGACTGCACGCCGTAATGAATGAGCAGCAGCCAAACCTCACCTTAAAGATATATATTTACCTAATTAGTTATTAATTGATCGATTCTAATTTTCAGCTCTGTTCCCACTGCACTGATTTGTATGGATTCATGAGCACAAGAAGGCCCAAGAAGATGTTCTTGCACGCATGTGCAGAGGAAAGAAGAAACTGTTGACTGAATGTTGTGCCAGCCTCTACAGGGGTGAACTGGCCACGCAGAGAGGAGAGGATTTAGCAACAAAGAGCAGGATATCGAGGGGGGGGGGGGGGGTTAATCCCAACTGAAATATCTGGAGCGATCATCTGTTCATTTAACAGGGCGAGCAGCTGGATGAAAGTGAGACAAACCAGAGGAACGGCGAGGATAAAAACCACCGGTGTTGATAAGGAAAAGCACGGAGCTCAAAGCCAGCTGAGCACTTTCCCATACACTGCCGCACAGCCTGCCCTGTGTCGGGGCTCCTGACAGCAGGAGCAAAGCAGCAGAGGGAGGGAGTGATCATCGGAAGGAGCGGGGATGAATGAAAGTATAGCTCCCTGGTCACACATCGTGATGGTGTTAACATGTTTCCCTAAAGCCCTTGTGCGCTGACTTGGGACTGGAAGGCTGCTTGCTGAAACTGTAGCGTGCCTCCTGTAAGAGGAGTTTGCTAACAGAGAGATCTATGTATGTTGGCAGCCTCCTTCCAATTTCTAGTGGAGAGATGTCTACATCCTAAACTCTCTGATAGTCCTCTGGCTGGCACCAAAATGGGCCATAAGGCCGGTTTGGGAGTGGGTGCAGGGGCAGAGCTCCTGTCCCAGTCCTCAGCTGGCTGCTGTCAGTGCTGGAGTCACAGCGACGGGGCAGCGGGAGGAAGCATTTATCCTCCTGAATAATTACCTGTGTGTAACAACAGACTTCAGTCTCCAGAGCTATCAGTCTGCAGTCTTTCACCAGCATTAAATTAACTGGGGAGGAATCTGCAAGTGCGTCTGGAGAATATATAGGAAAAGTTCAAAAGTTTAGCATGCTATTGTGCCTGCATGCTCACTCGGTTGGGAAGGAGAATCTCTTGTTTAGGAACAAGAGCTTTGAGAGCCACCTGTTTCAAAGAAGTTTAGAAAAGGAAGCAAAATGATAGCAAAGTGATGATGTTCTTTCTGAAAGCCAACATTTTTTTTTTTTTTAATTCAACTACTGATGGAGGAATGAACAATGTAAGTGCTAATGCAAAAGTAGTCAGATTTCTGCTTTTTATCACTGATGTCCAGCATACCACATAGCAAATACTTCAGGTCAGAATTTTTAATAGTTACTAGAGCAGAAAATAGAAAGGAAAGATAGCAAAATTTCAGTAGAATACTCATTCTTTGTGTGGTGTATCAGGATAAATTGCTACTTTGGCTAAGTATTGGCTGTATTGCGTTTTTAATAAAATATGAACTCCATTCCTTTATGGGAGATCCACTGACTGGATTTTTCCAAAGCTTCTGCAAGTTCATGTGAAAGTTATGATGGACTCTGCTGACAATCAACACGCCCTCCAACAACTGGAGCCCAATAATCCTACACTATTTATGCAAAACTCCACAGAAATGGGTCTTCAGAAATGAATCTGATGAACTTAATTTTACACCAATTTCCTTGTCTATAAAATTATTCAATTTTAATTAAAGATGATGTGGGTATACACTCTACAAATATAGAAAGCACACATCATTATTTTTTTTGTAGATAGTCACAGAGATGTGGAAAGCCTCATTATACTTTGCCATGTTAAGGGTACCCATTTTGGACATCAGAGTACAGACATTGGAGCACTGGACTTTCACACAAACTGTTAACAAGGATAAGGATGCCTTGAAGATCCTACAGTAGAGACGACCCGAAGAGAAATCAGACAGTGGATTTGTGGCTGATCTGGGAGCGGATGCAAGGTCCCGCCTTCCCTCTCCACGCTGCCTGTGTTGGACCGTATCAGTGATCACCTCGGCCCTTTGGGGCAGAAACCTTTCTTCTGACTTCTTAATTTGTACATTGGCTCTTTGTATATTTTGGGTCCTGCAGAAAGGAAAGAAGTAAAGACTCTTAGAGGTGTGGTTTTGCAATATCAGGAAAAGCCATAAAACCGTTCTTTCATTTTAGCATTACTGTTGATAAATGTATTCTGATGGACTACGTGGTTTCTCATTCATGGAGATATTTAGTACGTTCCTTTAATGGTTGGTGATGCACAAATCGGTTTTAATATCAATAATGAACAATTTGGATGGCATTCAGATTCAAGATCTGCCAAAAAAAATTTGCTGCACGTCAGGATTTATTGAGTACAATACAATGAGGTTGCCAAAGAGGCTGGAGTTCCTTCAGCAGAAAAGTAAACAGATGGTCCCAGGAAAGTGAGCACATTCTTAAACACTGAATTGCATTTGGACAGAACGGAGTCACATCTGCCAAAGCTTGCTGGCCAGAAGTATGGCGGAAGGGAGCCATCAGAAACTAATGTGACATTCTTCAAGCTCTTTCACTTAATATTGATATTAGTAATCTAATAGGAATGTTCCAGAATTGCCAGGTGTCCTTTTGGTTGGCCAGTCTGGGGGAAGGAGACATGATTAACAGTTAGTAACTGGATACACATATGCACTGCAGTCTGAAGTGTTCACTGCTAAATATATCCTTTTAGGTCATCCACATCCACCTGGCCTGGAGCTAAAATGGTAGATGCTCCTCAATTCAAATAATCTGCTTCTGATTTCTGCCACCAGAAGCCAAAAGATAATCTTGCAAATGTGCGTGTCCCTCTGAAAGACTGACTTTGAGAGAAAACACCAGACCTGGGAGAGCACAGCACAGTTATTCTGGAGATCTTCTCAGGCTTAGCACAGTCAGGGGCTCAGCATCAGGGTTCAGGAGACAGAAGGAGTAGGATGTGTCAGGAAGTGCATAGATTTTATGAATGTAGCTGTGCTTGTGCAGTACTTTGTAATTATAAACTGCAGTGTAAGGGAAAAGCCTGCCTTGCTCTTCAGCTGCTTAAAACAGCAGACTGGGGATTACCCAGGCTAGTGCTGTACGTGACAAAGACTGATCATCTGATTCAAGCAAAGTCTTCAGAGATGCACGATGAGGTTCCAGCTCTTGGTCTAGCTTTGCAAAGTATAAAAACATCACTAAATCTGATCTGTGACTCAACTTCCCATTGTAATACTCACCTCACAGGGCTCTACAGAACTTAATTCATCAATAAATATGAAATGCGTGAGGTTCTTATACAGTAGGAGCTGTAGGTGTGCATGACCTGGGCATCACTGCAAATCCCAGGAAGCAATCACATCCTTGATGTGATGGAAGAGGTTGTCTAACGGAGAGCAGGGAGCTCTGTTAGCGGCCGATGAGACACCTAACATGTTTGGTGAGTTACACAAACAGAAACGTTAAAGAAATGCACAGGTTCCACGTAAGACTGGCACCTATGAAGTCGTGCAGAGGTAGCGTACCTCTAAATGCAGTTGAGCAGAATCTGTTCCTTCGTACACACACAAATGCAGCATAAATTGATTGAACAAAAACTCCCACTGCCATCAGGGGGATGTGGAGGATGCTCAGCACCTCGGGGTGGTGCTCAGCATCTTCCCAGAGTGGCCCTGAAGCAACTCCCCTGCCAGCATGAAAGAGATAAAATCTTTCGGTCGATCACCTGTGTGCATAATGGGGAAATGGGTAACATTTTCTAGCCCATGTTTATGCAGGAAGTCAGAAGATATGATCACAACGGTCCCTTCTGGCTGCAAAACCTATGAATATCCCTTTGTGCTTACTGGTGTGTTTCATGTACACGTAGTGAGCCTATTTCAGCTCTGCTTTAACTCCACTGACATCAGTGAGTTACACCAAGGATGAATTTGGCCTTGTCACCATGTTTTGTACTGTAATTCAGTTCCTCCTTTGTTTAGTACTTTTGGCAGCTTAATATATTATAAGTGCTGTGTACGTATAAAATGCGTTTCTTTGAGCAAAGAAAAATATGCTAATATGCATATTCCTACTTTGTCTCTTTCTTGTTACCAGTTAATCAATCACACAGAATGTTTGTGACACTTATTAAAGGGAATGAGTAGATAAAAGCACATGACTTTCATTTATGAGACCCTGATAAGTTGGAAATACAAAGGATCTTACCAAAGGGAGTCAATGTATACTAATGGGTAGAACAAAGGATGGAGAATGAAAAAGACATTGAATGTGTATCCCAGCTCTATTAATTCCCTTTGTGATCTTGGGTAACTAAGCTCTTCCCCATACTTTATACGTGTGACCAGCTCCAATCTGGAGGCCATGCTGCAGTTGAATATCATTAGGCCAATCATTCTTTTAAATAAAATACTCATGTGCAGTCAGCTTTTAATTGCTATCAGCCAGAAATCCAGATTAAAATCCTGTAGCCTGGATCTGGGAAGATTATGTTTTCAGTCTGCGTTCAGATGCAGCTTCAAAAGAAAAGCAAATCCCAAATGCTGGGAATATTACTGATCTGGGTTTTGTTGTTGATAGTGGTGTGGGTTTTTTTGTGTGTGTGCTTGTTTTTTTTTTTTCCATTTCCTTGTGTATTTAGATTGAGTGGCAAATCTGCAAATCTTTATTCTACCTGGCTGCATAGTATAAACTGAGTAATCCGCTCTTCAGCTGAAAACTCTGAGGCTTTAGATAAATAAAACCCTGGCAATACCAAGTTGAGGAGCAGAACAGATATTGATCCAACGCGTGGCATTTGTCAGAGCACATTACATGGTTATTCCTTAGGAGAGCACATCTTCCAGCGAGCAGCAGGGCTGCCCTGGGGGAACCTTCATAGGCGGCTGGGGTTATGTTTTGGGCACCTTCCTCCTTGCATACCCCAACTCCAAAGTCCCCATCCTGGGGTGGGGAGAGAGGTGGCAGCTGTCTGAGCATCTCCAGATCTTGTGCCCGTGGAGCAGGAGCTCTTGGCAATAGGCTTGGCTTTGACCATGGCCCCGCTCATGGGGATGAGCAAATTCAGTGCCAGGGGATGTCAGTGCCCCTCCACAACCCCCAGGCAAGAAGCCATGGTCCTGGGGCTGCCCTGGGAGCCTTGGATGGGAGGCTGAGGCCAATAAGCCTTCCATGGACTTGCTCTTGTGTTGTTTTTTCCATCCATTATTTCCTGTAGGCTGTTATCAAGCTTGACACTAGCCTTCAAAAGGCAAATATTAAAAATGGCCATAGACAAAACAGTGCTTGCCTTGGCAAGCTGGCTCACTGTGGGGCGTTTGGGGTGGTGAGAAGGGACGAGGCCCCGTACAGCAGCCCCGAGCTCGGTGCATGCAGCAGGAGGAGGTCTGGGATGAGGACAGGGCAGCTCCTCAGCACCGTGTCCTCTCCTCTTCCCCATCTGCAAAGCTGGGGCAGTGATGCCGCCCTGCTTCATAGCATTCTGGGGGATCTGCACGTGAAAAGTGAGATTTTTGCTGTTATTAATGAATCTGTGGATCTATTAATTCAGTGCTGTGGCAGCATAACAGCATACGGTCCCTTAAATATGGTTCTTAGGTGGCCGTGCGAAGCTTGTGCTGTAGTTATTTTGACTTTTCTGCATATTGCTTTCTAAATTCCTCCCTTTTGGTAAGAACAATTATACTGTAAAGTTTGGAAACTAAAGAGAAACCTGCAGTGTAAATACTCAGGAATGACTAATTTTGAGAGTTTTTTACAACAAAGAAGTTCAAAATCCAGTGAAAGACCTGACTGTTAATGAATGAAAAAAGTAATTTGTACACTACCAGCAGTGCAGGAGGTACTTTTATTAGGTAAAAGCAATGCAAAAGTTTGGCATGGGTTCAGTAATAATAAAAGAGCAACTATAAAGAGTTAATTATCTCTGATCCCTAAAGGAAGTATATCTTTCCTATCATCATTGAGGCCCTTTGTAGTGCAGTGTTGGGAAAAACACAACATTTTGGCTGAAAGCCCAACACCTGGCCTGGGAATAATGTTTTACAGTGGCCAAAGATCATCAGCTTCTACTAGATAGAGTGCTAATAATGTAAAATCGGTGCTGAAGTTACCTCATTAGTAGTGCTAAAAGTAAACTCCATAGCAGTCTTTTATGGAAAAAAAAAAAAAAAAAAGTCAAGAAGCTTGGAGTCATGGTGTTTGCTTTGTTTTGATCTTTAAATAAAAGTGTCAATGTAGTTTCCTAAATAAAAAAGGGTATGGCTGTTGTTGGCATAAGCCTTCCCTGTCAAGTCCCCCTCTCCCTGCAAAATAATAGTAATAATAATAATGAATAGTACAGACTTTCATACAGGTTAAAAAAGAGGAAAATTAGGAAGAAAAAAAAATGTAGAACTATTTGGAAAATATTCCCTCTTCTACCATTCACTTTGAATGAATATTTCTATTTTTTTTTCCATAAAATCTGATACTGGTGGAATATTTTGACTCCCGTGTAGCACTCCAGTGGCCTATCCCAGTGGTACTACTAGTACTACATAGCACTGGGTGGTGGCAGCTTTAATGCTTTCTGGTTAACAGGGGCTGATAGAGAAGGCTCTGTAGTAGATGTGTGTGCATATGTGTGTGCATGCACGCGTGCATAAGGCGGAGAGGTTTAAGAAAGCAAATAGTGCAAAAAAGAATAAATTCCCCCGAAGGCTACTGAGCAGGCACACAAACGTGTGTGGAATCTGTAATACGTGTAAGCATTAATAAAAACATAAAACTGTGGAACTTTTTCCACGCTGAAGCAAGCTGTCACAGGCCGCGGATTTCTCCGGCCTCCCCAGGATAGCAGGGCTGAAGGATCTTGGGTGGAGAACAGGAATGGCATGCAGGGGAAAGCTGCAGGGTCCTTGACAAAGACATAGTTGGTTTTTTTCTGTTTTCTGGCTGGACCGTCGCATCTTGCTGGTACCACCTGGAGAGCATTCAGCCTGTAGGCTTCTCCTGAACCTCCCCAGCACTGCACCACCACTGCGCGCCCCCATTGCAGCAGAAGAGCGAAGGAAGATTTTGGTGAGGTGGATGGTTTGAGCCAGGTGCTGAACTAAGGCTCCTCCATTTGCTGGGGTAAAAAGCCAAGAAATCAAGTAATTTATTTAAAAGACAACAAGGGACGTGGCAAACAATTTCTGTAGTCCTTTGTTTTGCTAGAAAATAAATCTTCCATTAAAAGCAAATGAATAAAAACAAAAATTTAACTCCTTGAGAAGGTTTTGCAAACCTAGAACAAATCCTTCCCCAAACAGTGTGAAATATTTCTGTCTAGCAAGGATTTCGCTCCCCCTCGTTCAGATATTCAAGTCAGAAAGCAAGGCCAGTGTTTATTATGTATGCCATCCAACAAGTCCCTTCTATCCTTTAATAACTGTGTCACAACACCTCTTTCAGATGCTTGATGGTGTAACGCAGAGGTTAATTGGTTATGGAAATGGCTGCTAATGTAGGAGGGTAATTTCATCCCCGAGCGGGAAGAAGATGCGGCAGCGGCATGTGAGCTGTCGCGTCCCCCGGAGGCCGGTCCCCCCACCTCAGCTCCATCCCCCTGCCCTCGGCTCGCGCAATGCCAGGGCTGGGTGAGGTGCATGCGAGGGCAGAGAAGGGGGCTCGTGTCAGGTTTGCTGTTCCCATACTTTTTCTGTACCCCCAGAGCTGCTTTTAAACATCGGACCCATGTCTTAAGGCACGTGCAGTGAACGTCCCTCTGCCCTGGACTGCACAGCCTCCAGAGGGGCTCATGCCCATGCTTCTCCATACTCCCAAATCTCCCCAGAGGAGCACATGAGCCACTCCTGTGTCCCAAAGAAATTTAAGTGGCTGTGACCCTCCTGCCTGGCATTGGTCAAATTCCCATGTCCAGGGGATGGAGTTGCAGCTTACATGGTGTCTGCCATGGACAGACATTTAGGATCTGCTCTGGATGACTTCCAGAGCCAACTTTCCCATAGGCTAAGTCCTGCTAATGGGCACAAAGCAGCGCTCACCCCACAGAGAGGCCAAGGCTCTCCAGGCCAGGCTGAGCCTCTCCAACACAGCGTGCTACGTGTGGTGCAGGCAGCAGGAGGGCTCAGAAGGGCTGCCTGTGGCCCTCTGGACTCACCTCGGTCATGGTGGGAATTCACTGGGGCTGCTCCTTGGGGAAACGCAGTGCTGTAGCTTGCTAATTAGGGATGGGGCACATATGTATATTCACCTGTGGTTTAAATCAGTGCCCAAAATGCAGCAAGCACCGATATACCAACATGGTGATAGTACATTTTGCAAGTTTCCCTCTCTCAGTAGCAATGGACATTTTACTTTGGTGAGGGAAGAGTTAACAGTCCCCGTAGACATACTTATGTTTATAACATAGCCATCAAAAGCTTTTAACCCAGAATAACATTTACATGAAGGCTGCAGAGCTCCATCATGCTGCTAATGCTTGCAGGGTTTCCCTAAATACTTTTCCGGCAGCTCTGCTTATGGAGAGAGTCCAGAGGGAACGAGGGGGCTGACACAGCAGTGACACCGTCCCGGCTGCAGTGGTGACACCAGGCTGATGTGAAGGGACAGTGAGAGATCGGCTCATCAGACCTAGCACGTCTTGAGGAAGAGACAGAGAGGCAAGCGCCTGAGATTTTGCCACCAAGGAAAGAGCTCAGGCATGTGCCAGCCTGCCAGGGAAGGACTTGAAGGACTGTGCTTCATGCACTTCGCTTTCCTTTATATCTCCAGTGAAAAAAACTGAAGGCTCCAGCCATTTCATCCACCCCTTTCAAACTAAGAGTGCGAACAGGGCTCATCTTCCCTCCAGCTTCCTCGTTCCCCCAGCCCCGTAAGTAAAGTGCCACTTAAATGTGCACGATGCCCTTGATGACGGGTTACTGCAGCAGCAGTGCTTCGGCTGCACCGCTTCCCGGCATGGCCGTGGAGGAGCAGCGGGTGTCCTCACCATCCTGCCAGGCATCCCCAGACCTCCAGTAACAAAGGCACTGGAGCCAACTGGATTTGCACTCACCAGGGATCGTGCCCCCAGCATGCACTCCATGAGTAAATTCCTACGTGGAGGCACCGGCATCTTTAGTCCTGACACCACAGGATCATTACCTACCTGTAGCAGATTAATTTACGTGCTCCCCAACACCTTTAAGAAGCTTTATAACCTTGAAAATCCCCTGACAACAAGTATTTTCTACTAGCATATGCCAGCGAGAAAACTGTGCTGTGTGGCCGTACCAATTAAGACCGAACATTTCATGCATCCGCGGTATTATTTTATTGAGGTACTGTCTATCTTTTTAACTAGGTTTGTTTTTATTGAAGCAAAAACCTGCCCTTTCAGATGAGCCGGCTGGTCTATCAGAGCTGACATTTAGTGGAAAACAAAGCACAGGCATGAGAAGGTTACGAGAACTGGCACATGCTTTAGCCCAGATTAGCCCATAACAGAACTAGACTCGTCTAGTTTTACTTCCAAAAAAATCCTTCTGTCAGGAAATTTTGTCCTGCTTGCAAGCAGAGCGGGAGGCCAGAGCAGCACTGTTACTCGACAGCTGCAGAAAATGCGGGTTTGGGATTTATTCTGTCACATCCACCCCAGAACTGACAAAACAGGCCAGGGCTGGCTGCACGCAGAAGCTCGGTGGCTGAATCTGCCATGGTTTCACATTTTTTCACAAGCACCAAGGTGCTTTGCATGGGACCTGATGCTGGCAGCCAAGCACTGTCCCCTCTCCAGGACCACGTGTGGTCCCTGCTGTTGTCCTCCATCTTCACCACCCCGAAGCTGATCTGTTCTCTTGCCATCTTGCCCATGACAGCACATTTTTGCTGGTTGAGCTCTGATCCCAGCAGGATTCAAGCTCACATGGCCGGTGGGAGCTGAGCACCTCAAGGCTGTCCCTTAGGTCTGGCACCATGCAGCATTACTGCTTACAGGTGACAAAATTTTGGCCATGAAGCCACCACCTTCTCCTGGTACTCTCCAAGCAGCTGCCAAGCAGTTGGTGTTGGCAGAAACCTCCAGCTTTCTTAAACGTGGGCCTGCAGACGTTGGGGAGAGAGGCAGTAGGGCCCGGTCTGCTCAGACAGGGAGCCCAGGCACCGATCAGATCGGCCCAGGGACAACTTTTAGGAAAATGTGCTTCTATAAAACTTAAAGCGTGAGTGTGTTTGTTTTTCATCCGATTGTCATTATTTGCCAGTAAATTTTAGTAGCTGAGATATTTAAGCTAAATATTTGGAAGAAAAGCTTTCCCTCTGCAGCTCAGTGCCTTTATCTCCCTATTCATAGACCCATCTCAAAATTCTTTACTCTTAACGTCATCATCTGTTGTCATAGAAACTATTGCAATACATAAGTACTCTAAATGACTGCAACTTCATTGAATGGCAAGGGATCAAGATGGACTGTGATGGGGGAACACTTTAAACAGGTATATCAATCGACACGATTGATGGCAAGAAGAAGTATTCAGTCTCTCAACAATGCGGCATGTACAACATTCATTTTTATGCTAACAAAATAATAGAAATGTATTTATTGAGCCTTTTGTTTATTCGGTGCACTCTTTGCAATGAGGTATGCGAGCTAGGAGGCCCCTTATTTTCTTCAAACAAAAGTGTGTAGTCCAGTCCTGAAGCAGTTCTGCAGGGATTTCTTGGTTGAATTTCTAAGGGAGAGGTAGGTCTTACAGTCTTTATTTCTTTAGTTTATGTTTATTTACACCTTACTAAAAATAAATAATTCACAAGGTTGGTTACCTGTGATGGAGAAGGCTAGCACCGCGCATCGCCTCTTTAGCAATGATACACAAATATTATCTTCAAACTTGTGGGACTACATTCACCAAAACTAGTTATGTTCTGATGCTGCAGCAGCTTACACACTTCTGGCAAGTCTGCAGTCCTTTAAGTCCCATACATCTCTCTGAAGCATGTACTGTTCCCAAGAAGCAGAACAGAAGGTCAGTTACAAGTTACCGTGTGTTTTTTTTTTTCCTTGCTATAGCTGCAAAATGCCAGAAGAGCTTCAATTTGAAGCCTGAAGAAACTGTTATTCCTGCATCATCTCAGTGGAATGCGAAGCTCAGACAGGTCCTTAGGACGTGTAAATGTCACAGAGATTCAGTTTTGCAGAGAAGTCATTGACACTCCAGTGACAGCACAGCAGTATTTTGCTTCTGGTTCAGTACAAATTACAGACAACTTGACATTAGAGACCTTAGAATGCAAAAGCAGACTGAAATCCTACATGATCAACTGACTTCCCCTATTTACAAAAACACAGCTTTCATTTATACATCTCTTCAGGGACAAATTGATGGAATGGAAACGGAATGGGGAGCAGGCCAGGGAAGTTTCTGATTCGCATGGTACTGCCTGCTCCATGCTGAAACCTCTGAAATACGGCTGCGATTCTCCCTTGCAGGAAGCTGCATGGAAATATTACTGGCACGTTCCGAGAGCTCTGATGTTTGGCTTTCACTCTCTGAATCCCCCTGCATTAAGCACAGAGGGTGAAACCATTCAAATAAGAAAAGATCTCAGCAGCATTTCCAGTCCTTGTACATGTTGTTTATTTCAGATAATTGCCTGAGTTCATGTGTGCCGTCTGGTGACTTTGCAGTTATCCTCTTATCTGTATTTTTACACGTGATAAGAGCCTGGTGACCATTCTGTTGGGATGGTTGAATGCAGCTTGATTCTGCATTTTAAAGAGGTCGTTTGCTGAAAATAAGACAAGAGAGATCACAGTTCATCCGGGAACTACTGCAGGCCAAGGGAAAAAATAATAGTTTGGGCTCTATAGACAAATTAAAGAGCATGATACAGGCTGCTGTGTGTGTGTTGTGCCAAGACATTGTTGAGACTTGGGTGAATGGTAAAAGGACTGCAGCAAAGGCTTTAACAGCCTGTGAAGTGAAGCTGTGATGACTTACTCCCAGCTGAATCTCATGGAGATCAAGACTGTGCAAACATTGCATTCAACAGCACAGGAGAAAAGGGGTTAATAAGAAAAAATATGTGCCAGAACAAATAGCATGTGCTCTTGCCCCAAATCATGGCTCCATGACCTCAATTCCTACTGGCAAACCAAGACCAAATCAAAAATGCAGGGCCATTTTAGATTCCCTACAGTTTGCTTTGTTTAGCTCAACCTGCTCCTGTTGGCTGCGTGCAAACGAAGTGGTCCCGTACCTCAGTCAGAATAAAACCAAGCGGCTCAAGAGGATGCTCTGTGCCTTGAGAGAGGGCACAGCAATTCCTTTGCCTGTCCCTGATCCTCGGCGGGACGGTTGGGGTACCCACCATGGTGGCCAGCCTTTGGGCATGGGACGACTTTGGCTGCTTGGTTCCTGTGTTACGGGGCCGCCTGAGTGGGGCAGGAACCCAGGTGGCCCCAAACTCCTAGCTAGTGACACCACTTCGTGAGGAAAAGTCGCTGCAAGTCACGGCGCCAGCCAAGCAAGGCCTTGGGACCCTGGGCCAATCAGAAGGCAGGGTTTATATTGCCTAATTAATTCAACTGTCACAAAATTAGACTATCATGTACTTTGATATCTGTCTGTTTTCTCAGGTGCGGTTATATTTGAAGAGACCCCACGCCTGTTTAGCTGTGATCCCTTTTGGAAATAATTGGTGCAGTTTTGATTGATAATGTGTATTCCTCTTTAAAAGAAAACACACTATTTTTCATAATCAGAGGCTGAATGCATAATGAGTGCTCTGGTGCTGCCTTTAGCATCAGGTCTGTCAAACTGCACAGTTATTTCCATATTGATGCAAACTAAGATATTACACTCCCTCATTACATTGACATGGCACATCTTTCAACAGTCAGCTTCCAATCATACATTCCTTGCAAACAAAATTACCTTCATTTTCTCTTTTGCTACAGAAGGAACTAGAAGTGGAAATGTGCCCTAACAAGCTAATCAACTAATTTTTAGAATATGTTTGAACCATTTAATATTCTAAAAGAAAACAAGAAAAAGTTGCTAATGGGTATGCTGGCATAAACAGAAATAAATAGACAACTGGTTGACTGAACATTAGCATACTTAAGTTTTATCGAAGTCACAGTGGAATTCATTTTGCAAGTCAAAAAAGCAAGATCTATTTGTATCCATAAGCCAAACAACCTCATTTACTCTGTACATTCTTGAGCAGATAACCTTGGTTATGAAGGTAGGAGAAAAAGAGGAAACTATCCTTTTATGAGCCAAATACTTCAGGCGATAAATTGATTTTAGTGGGACCAGTGTGTAGGGCTACTGTTAATAGTTCGTGTGATGATAATGGCACTGCTGCAAGGAGAGGGGAGTTACTGGGTATGGGCTGCTGTTCGGTGGGTTGGCAGGGACTGAGGGTTGCCCTGGAGCAACATCCAGGGATGGGGAGAGGGGAGTGGCAGCCATGCATCGCTGGCTCCTACCTCCTGTCCCGAGCAGGAGCAGGGCAACCACCAGCAGGGAGAGGATATGGGGTTTGAAACGATCCGGTTCAATGAAAGGGGAAGGGTTGCTGGAGGCAGGCTGAAAGGGACCACACCAGAAGAATGCTGACCAGAGAAAGCATGGCCAAGGTGGCAAGCCCCATGCAGGGAAGTTACCTGCAGGGGCTGAGGCCGTGAGCTGCCTCGCCAGCCCATGGACAGAACCCCTGGAAGCTTTGCGAAGATCCTCCAGTTCTTTCAGGACTCACATAATGTGTTCTTTCTTTAACTCTGCAAAGGGACTACAGACCCTGTGGGAAGATCATTCTGCCCCGCATTGCAGGGTTTGTTTTCAGTACGAAGCTTGGTTTCATTTCCTAGCAAGATGTAACTCTGCATTTGCTATATTTGTAGTTTTGCTTTGGAAAATTCATGGAAAAGCAAACTATTGTGCTGGTCCTGTATTTAGCCAAACCCTCAATGTCTCCTCTGGGTCAGAGTGGGGAACAATGACAGTCCTACCCTGTGTTGTGTGATCGCAAAGCCCTCAAGTGATAAGGGCCCCGGTGGCCACCGAGGCTGCTGTGCCTGCAGCCAGCCCTGGGCAGCACCTTCTCCTTGGGCAAGAGGAGAAGCAGCAGAGCCATCCTCAGGTGAAGCAGAGACTCGCCTGGTGCAGCTGTGTCCCGTGTGTGCATAACAGCTCCAGACAGAGCACAGATATGTCTGCGTGACAGCTTGCCTCTTCCGATAAATGCACACTGTGCAGAACATGAAGGGCTCGACTTTCAGCCCGGTCTGAACCAAGAATTGGGTTTTGCACCAATTATCCCCAGATTTCATTAAGGCCATGTGGACCTTGCAGCTTCTGAGTTGATCCTGAATATTTAGATCGTAGTATTCCCATGAGTGGGTCACCATAAGAAATATACTGGGAGATTCAAACATCTGAAACCATAGTCTGTTAAAAGAACCTAGACTTTCAAGCTGTGTGTCTAACAGTGGGGCACTACATTTTGCATTTCTTCAATTTCACATCTGAGACTCCGATCCTAAAGACGAGTAGGTCAGAGTTGCTGTAAAACCTAACATTATTCTCAGCTGCATTTCCTTACATACCCAGGGGGAAATACCTTCCAAAGCTGACAGTTGCATGGGAACGCACCAGACTGTTCCCCGACGTGGGATTAAACAACATACTGTGCAGCAAGAGAAACATCTGTTTGTTCTTGAGCTGAGCAGCGACTGTCTTAGATGAGGGTCCGGAAGAGGAGAACTGCTCAAGATGGAAGCTTGCACTTCAGCTCTTTGGGGAAGGAATGCACCCATACTCCTGCAGAATATTTCTGCTTGATCATAAAAATCAAGGCAGTGGCCATTCCAGCAAATACCCCGGCACCACTGCAGCATGACAGCCAGCAAACAAAACTGGAAACATTTCTGTCATAAAATCACATCCAACAAACCTAAAAGGAGGGGTAAGGAACAGATGTCCCAAGATCTGTGAGTGTATCTTATCCATTATGGATGTCTTTTAGTCTAGAAAACAAAAAGGAGTTTCTGAGATGAAAGCTGCTGTAGGAAATACAAGGGTGGAAGAAGCTCTCGTCTAGTGGGAATGACGTATAAAATCAGAGGTTGTGGGCAGCAAACTGCAGGAGGGGTCGAGATGCAGCCGGGGACTTGGTGTGTGATTCGGTGTCGTTGTTTCGGTGTCGTGCACACCTCTTAAGAGGTTTTGAACGTGCTCCTCAGTTTTCAGATTTAGATACAGATTTTTTTCCAAAGGAGTGTGATAACTCTCCCTGAAACCTGATTTGATTTTCTCCTTTTGCTATCTTATCTGGCATGGGGGAGGTTTAAGTCATACCAGATTAGGAAGCGTTATCCTCTCTGCGCAGCCAGAGTGTCTCCGGACAGGCAGACTTTCAGTGCTAAGCCTCAGGTTGTCTCTGACTGCAAGTTTAAATTTTGGAGGTACTTTTCACCCAGTCGCTTGTTCAAAAGGTACAGAGTCTTAGGCTTCATAAATTCTTTACATAAATAACAATTCTGCAAAAGATCCTTTTAAAAATATCAATTATACATAACTAAATGCACTTTAAAGACTGATTTCTTTTTTTAGGGGGTTGTTTTGAAGCATTTTTGAATTCACTAGGGGTAATTTTCTCCTTACAATCTAAAAAGCAAGTTTTCCATAGAAGCTCACCCCCCGACAGGTACATTGTTCCACTTCCAGGTCTAGCTATTTAATTGCTGACTGCACCAATGCAGAGCCCAAGAGCAGCTGCACAGATATAGGACCACACAACTTAACCCTCCTCCTTTTCCCAGCCTGTGCTGCATGGTGGCAGCTTGCAGATGGAGACTGGGACATGTGGTGGACGTGTGCTGGGGCTGCCCTCCCTCCCCGAGGAAGCACTTCCATGAAATTACACCACGTAGAGGTTAAATAAGCAGCGGTGTGAAGGTGAAAGGTTTCATGCTTGCTGCCCAAAATGAGCCATACCCCTTCAGTGGTACCAGCGCCTTTGAGGGCATCTGCAACCTGTCCTTCCACCCAGTCCATGTTCCCATGAGCACCAAGACCACCTAGTAATGCAGCAACATGAGCTTGAACTTCTGATAGCTTTCCACAGAGTGCTTGCAAACCTGTCAGAGCTGTGCCCAGAGCCACAAGGTGTCTTCCTTCCTTCCTTCCCACGTCTCCCAAGAGCAGCAGGAGGTCCTGTCCAGAAAAAAAGGCTCTTACCAGGGTAGAGTGAAGGAAACCTTTCTCTTATATCAGGTATGCAAAGCTCTGCTCTTGGCCAAAGGTCTAAACCAAGTGTTTGTGGTACATTAAGAGAGGGTGTTTTATATTTCCCCCATTCACCATCCCTCTGTGCAGAAAATGGGGACAGCCATTGGTGCCAGCTCATAGGGAAGTATCAGTATAATTGCATTAAGGGCATGAGGCACTCACCTCTTATGGGCATATGGATATCCACAGCAGAAAGAGAAGACCCCAGTCATGTCTTTCCCTCTGCCATGCGAGCCCCTGTTTCTCCTTACGGTTTCACTGATAATACAGAGAAATGCCACTCAGGCACAGCAGCGTGCCTGTGCAGCATGGATTGCTGGAGAGTGTAACATAACAGCCAGCCGGCAGCTGATAATCTGCTTGTAAACTCCTGTTTGAAAATAAAGACAATCCCATTTTACAGTAACCAGATGTTTAACAGAATATTAGTATCTACAAGTGCCTTAGGCTGTTGTTTTATAAAGCTCTGAAGAGGGCTTACAAAAATGTGAAATCACAAGCAAGCATACAGTTCAAAGGCTTCTCCAAGCTGTGAAATTCTGTGCAACATGGGCTAGATGGCCTTTTGTTTGTGTCTGGTACATCAGATGGGATTGACTGCAGAGCATTCCTCTATAACTTACCTAACCAAGTTCCTCTGTGCTCAGATTTTTCCCTGTTCTTTATTATCCATAATTGGATAACTTCTCTCCAGTTTTCTCCTTGGAACATTGAAGATAAGGTTTCTGTTTAATCATCCCACTTTAAGTACTTGCAATCAGACAGGATATTGCTGTTTTTAAAATAAGACAATGACATTTAATGACTTTCATTTCTTCCTATACAAAAGATTAATTTATATGCTGGAGTCATCTTTTTCATTGGAAAATTCTCTCTACTCTTTTTGAAATGATTCAACCTGATTAACAACTTAATTCTTCTTTTATATTTCTGATTTTGTGGCTTTCACTGCAAGCCTTTGCTTGTCATCTTTTTTTTACCCAGCCTGATTTAGCTATTGTTTCTGAATTAGTCTGAAGTCAAGAAGCCAGACAAGCTGGAAGGTGTGTGAGTGCAAACACGCTGCCACGGCTGGCAGGGAGGAGGTGGGAGGCTCCACGTGTGCCGGGGCTGCTGGAGGCAGAGAGCACCCAAGCAATTGGGAAAAGCCCAGGCCAGGCAGAAAGGCAGAGCAGAGGGTGAATGAGCCAAGAGCTGCGAGGAAAAAAATGATGGTTTAGGGTACACCTTGCCTGGCTGTTTCAAAACACTAAAACGCAGCTTATTTAACCCACCATTTGCAAACTGTCTGCTGGTGCTGCTTAATATGCATCTGGAGTGCTGTTGGAAAGAAAAGTTTCATCAGGATGCTGTCTTATGACCACGTCATCTGGGCACTGCTCTGAGTACTGATGTGGAGCGTCTATGCAAAGCCTCGTGCTGTCTGCATGGTCACTGACGATGCTACAGGCAATAACACGCATTGCAATCTGATGTTTACCTCCAAACAGGTGAATGTTTGCCGTGAGCAAGGTAGGAGCTTATTTTGTTTACTGCTAATATACTTTAAATGTAATGCCATTATCTTTACTCTGCTGGTCATGGTTTTCTCTTTGTGCCGTTTTGCTTTACTTAGTTTCTATCTTTGGTCTCTGATATGTACTTGTTACACGACTTTGCAGTGTTTATGTGGTTAAGTATTATGTTATACTTTTTCTTTCAGATCAGTCTGGGGTTATGCCTCTAAGCCAGGCCCTCTCCTCCAGTTATCAGATTAGGCTTTCCCAGCATATAGGAAAATGCACTTGAGCAATCCCCACTGTAAGCTTTTTTTTTTTTTTTTTCCTGACAAAACTCCTACTCCCACCAGATTTATCCTGATTTTTTTCTGGACTCTGAAACCAGTCCTCCTAATGGACCTAATCTATAAATACAGTGCTCAACATCTATAAGTACAATGTTCAAGTGTTGGCATAAGCCACTGTGCCGTACAACTTTCCAACTCCCCTGATGGTTCTTTCTTTTCTTTTCCCTCTGTCTTTGTATGAGACAAACGGGTGAGCCCAGATGCTTTCCTTTGTCCCAGTACAGCCCCTGGATGTGGATGAGTTGCTCTTGCCCTATGTATAGAACAAACGTAACGAGGTTTGTATGGGGTTTGAGCTATAACACTGTGTTTCCATGCTCGGTTTAGCTCCCCAGTCTGTTTTTCTTCATGTCAAGACATTACCCTGCATAGCTGTCATTGCTACCAAGTGGCACTTCGTTTGCAGTTAAGTGGCATCTTCGTTTCTGAAGATGGCACTTCGTTTTCTGCTCACGTGCTGGAAGTAACATCACCAGGGGCCTCTTCATGCGCCCAGCTCCAGGGCCACAGTCACCTGGAGCTCGTCTCTCGCTGCTCCCCACTGCCCCAGCCGTGGTCCCCGGGGGTCCTGGGGCAGGTGCACAGCCCGGAGCCCCCTGTTCAGCCTCCCAGGGGAACATCTTCAGCCCTGCCTTGGGGCTTGCCAAAGGTGGACGTGCAGTGCGGCGTGCTAAGCTAAGCAGATGCTAATATTACTTCCCGTCTGAGGGCTGTGAAGTATTGTAATGATGCTTTAACACAGCTCAGCAATCAAACACTGGAGTGTAATGAAAACAGGAATACGTGTTTACCAGACTATAAAAGCATATATAGAACAAAATGAAAATGATTCTTCACTTAAGGGTGCGCACGTGTAAATACACGTATGTGTCACTTGACTGCTCCGTGCCACTTAAACCCATACACAAACCCCATCGCTGGAGCACGGCCGCCGCAGAGTGAAAGCAACACAGCCGATGAGATTGGATCCACTTTCCAGATTAAGAGCCTGATCTTGCAAATAACCCCAGGCTGCCGAAATCCTGCAGCCACATGGTGCCCTCTGTGCTGATACCCACATCCTGCTGGGGATATGATGCCACCTGCCCTGGGGCTCTGTCGTGCACCCCAAATCCATTGGGAAGGTGGAAACACCCTGAGCTTGGGCTGCAGAGCCTGAGGAAAATACACCGAGCACCAGAGATGACAGATAAGAACAAGCAAGTAGCCTGGGAGGAAAAGAAACCTGGCTCAGGACATTTAACCCAGAGCATCGCCTCTGCTGCTGAGTTGGTTTGGCTGGCTGAAGAGACGGCTTGGATGCTGTGAGCACTCCGAGCGTAGTTTGTGCATGGTAATTTCCTTTAAGAAAAAAAATGCCGTGAAGGGAATGAGAGTTGACATGACAGATTGTATCTGCTATGCCTGTTGGCCCCAAAGGCAGTCGTTTGTGTTTTAAAATTCAGTAATTATGTATGTACACAAATGTTTCTAATGGGCCCCAAACAGTTAGCAGCACAGGCCGCCATCCCTGAACGCTGTGCAGGAAGCGCGGGAAAGATTCAAATGAAATGAATTTGAAGAGAATGGAAAGTGAGATCCACCTGAGTGGAGAGAAAGCTCTGGGAGAGAAACCACAGGACCAGCAACAGCCATGGGTTCCTCAGTCACAACGAAGGCCACCTTGAGAAGTCTGAGGGCAATGGAAGAGCAAGCAGGAGCTTGGCAAGTCTGGTTGCATGGCGTGTACACAGCAAAAGCACACGGGCCCGTCTTCCAGAAGTGTATTTGGTTGCATTGGCTGGAGGTTTCCCAAATTTCACGGGTGTGAAGCCTCCTCCTGAACATGTCACCCGCTGAAAGGTGCTAAGGGCACCGGCCCGCTAGGCAAGAAAATACACACCGCTGCTCTGGCCTGGTGTGGCTGCTGGCTGTGCAGGATGTCTGGGCTGGCTCTCATACTACTTTTCCTTCCCTCTTCGGTGGCCGATTCCTCTCCTATCATCCAGCAGAGACCCTTGACCAGGCAGAAGTGGCCGTGGGGGCAGTTCCTGGTTAATGAAGCACCGTGGCACCTTTGTTTCTCTGGCTGCCTGGTGCCCTGTTCTCACTTGTACAATTATTACTAAAATCAGACAGAGTGTTGCCTTGAGATATGATTTTCATAGTGGGATAGATTTTATTATACCAGCCGTACAATACCCACCATTATCATTTTGATTATATGCTCCTCTCATTTGCACTATTGGAACATTATCTGTGGTACATTCATTATTACTTTATAAGAAACTGAAACTACATCCTTAAGATGAATTGTAAGGAAGGATTTCTATTTCCTCAGATAGATACTTTGGCTAGGAACATTAAGTGGCAAACATTATTTGTAAAAGTTTATTTTATTTTATTTACGTAAACTCTAAAAGAAAGAAATAACATAGATATTTCTAACAGACAGAAAAGCCTGCGGCTAGTTGCAACAAATGACTGCAATTTAGAATTCATGTACTATTAAGAAGTTCTGATTAAATTGTAAGTTCCTTCAAAAGAAGGAAGTGGGATAAATAAAAGGCTGGCGTTGGCCCAGTGGGCTTGGATGGCGCACAGAGGGCAAGGGCTCGGCAGCAGCTCCCAGGTCCCCCCTGCCCCTTGACCCAAGGTGTCTGAAGGACAGGGATGTGATGGGAGAGAGCAGAAGGTCAGGAAGATATTTGCACTTAATAGTCCCTTGGTGGTGGATTCTAAGAGGAGCCGTGATCACCTGTACAGCTGGAGAGGGTGCACCACAGAGCACAGTATGTGCCCATGGTGAGACCTCCTTGCACTGTGTGCCCACCAGCAGGGACAGACTTTGCCGTGGGGAGCTCGCTCGCACCTCCTCTCCATGCTGCCTCCACCCTGCAGGAGGTCTTCTCCTCCTCCTCCAGTACACGGGAAGGAAAACCACCAGCCACAGAGAGCTCCCCCACCTCCCAATGCAGGTCCATCGCTGCTACCACCACCAGTGGGACTCAGCGCTCGTGCCCAGGGAGCATCGTGCCCAGGGAGCTGTCTTAGCACCGGAGCAGCCAGCCCTAGCTAAGGATGGATTGGGCTGTGGCAAGGAACCTGTGACAATGTGAAGCCCACTGCCAATTTAAAAAAAGGTACTTGATGGCTTCACTGAAAGAAATCACACTTTGCTCTGTAGCTAAGGGAACCTTTTCAGGTTGATTGCAAATCATAAATATTTTATGTACTATAATTACTGGTTCTTAGGTATCATTTTCTAAATTATTATTATTTCTATTAAATGCATAGAAACTTGGGATGGAAGAGTGAGTTAATGCAGTAACACTTCATCACTGAAGATCTGGGTTTGTACAAGGTCATAAGTGGAACTGCCTTTTATTTCTTTCCACCTACTCGTATCACAGACCACTGCAAAAAGTGGACCCAGTGCTCCCAGACTAAGCAGGACAAACACCGTGGGCCGTGTAATGCAATGGGGCCAGCCTCTGCCTGCATAGTGCCCAGCTCTGGCTGATATTTCCAGTCTCCAGAGAACCAAACTCATCCAGGCACAAAGGGCTTTTAAAAATAACATTAGTCATCAGCTAATAGAAGCTAAAAACAAAAGTACCGTAGGACCATGTGAGTATGGGCTGTAAGCCCTGCTAGGGTTTTATGCTCCCCTTTACTCCTCCCAGCTGTGTCATCACTGTCTTTGGGCAAAATGTGCAACCTTTCTCCTTCATCAGAGCCATCAGTTAAACGGATACGATAATTCCTATTTCACGGGGCTGTGCTAAGACGTGGCTAATACTAACCACAGTGAGACCTCTGATAGGAGGCATCCTATGAAGCAGTCCAGCAGGACAGGGACAAGTTGTCGTGGAGCTGAGCCTCCAGAGCTGCCACCGAGGGATGAGCCACCTGGGAGTCTCGGGGTCCTGGCTCCTGTGCTCCAGCAAACCCAGTCTTGACCCTCCAGGAGATTGCTTGTGGCCAGATCCCTAAACCTAAGGTTTTTCCCCGTGCACCCCATGCTCACACCACAATGTCCCACTAAAGGCACTTGGTTAGAGCCTCTGGTGGTGAGCCAAGGGGTGCAGCTGCGGCAGCCCAAGGGGAGATAGCTGCCTCCAAGGCCTTAAATAGCATTATTACGGCAGCCACTCAAAACCTGGGCATTGCAGCAGGCCGAGGACTGTGCTGGTGGTGAGGTGAGTGGATTCAGCCCCAGCCCTGGCCAGGGGCTTCTGGCTGGGCGTTGCATTCCCTGCACTTTGTCGGTTTCTGGCTGACCCCTAGTGCTATCCGCGCGCACCTATCCTGCGCGGCAATTATTACTTACAAGTTGGTAAACAGAAGGAAAATATTCAAACTAATCTGGAATAAGTCAGATATACTTTTTTTCACCTCTGGGGAGATTTTCAACTATAACAATGTAGCTTTGAGCTTCTGACAGATGCTAATGAATTGTTGTTTACATGTTTGATTTACTGCCTAAACAAAGATAAGACATGCTCTTGAAAACACATTGAATGCACAATCCAAACACATCCATTAAATCTGTCACAATAAACATGACAGCTTTCTTCTAACCTAACAACTGGCATGCCTCATTTACATATTAATGAGAAAACTGGGATCAGTCTGCACAAATTGCTTCTATCTTGCAAAGGGGAAGCACTGACTGACAGTGCAGCTCTCCGTGGTGTAAATACAACAAGTAAATACCTCTGCCATCTTAATGGATTTTATTTTTATTTGCCTGTTTGGTTCCACTCTTATTGATTGGTTGTCTCTCGTGAGCTGCTGTGACAGACTTTGCAACTGCAGGGACAGGCATTGACAGAGTTCCCAAAGGCTGCTGGGCGCCTGAGGTGTTGGCTGGGCTTTGGGGTTGGCAGTCCCAGGGGCTCAGGAGCTGGCTAGGCTGAGGGCTGGATCTACCTGGAGCACCTTTCTGGTCATTATTACCCTTAAAACAGGCTGTGTTGTCCTTAAAACAGCTCTGGAGGATGAGCCATCCTGCAGGTGGGAAATCAAAGCACAGAGGGGAAACTCTTCACAAATCCACCACTGTCCCACTTCCAGATGTGATTGGGAGCTCAGCTCTTAGAGCTGCTTGGGTTCTTACTTCCATGAAGGCTGTGCCAGAGTGCGCTTACCACCTGCCATTAATGTAACAGTGCCACCTAAATATCACTGAAACCTGAGCTTTAGGCACAGAAGTGACCTATAAATAACTTTTCTGTGATCCTTGGAAACTCCGAAATCACACGATGAGGGAATACGTTCCATCTAACATTTATTATTTTGGTATACCCTGCAAACTGCAGAATACTAAAAACCCACGTTGTGTATCTCTAACAATCTAAAAGTTAGGTATCTGCCCTTGGTTGGACGTCAAGGCTCTCTTTGTGCCAGTGGGGAAAGCCCAAAGCCTACAAGAGCAAACTGTGCCACTGCCAGCACCAGGCTGGGGAGCGCAGCTCTGCACCGCCTGGGGAGGAGTCTCGGGAAGCCTCATGCAGCTTTCGGACAGCTAAGGGAGATAAGATGAATTGCACCTTAAATGTCACTGACTTTCAATCAGGTTTACACTCTGAAGTGCTTAAATTACCTTCTAGAATGACACTTAGTTTTCTAAATCACTGAGCTACTTTTGGAAAATCGATTCTGAGCATGTATCGACACCGCTCTGCTCAGCTGCAGCACTCGAAGCCTCGTGCTGGGCGGATGTGCTTGAGGAGACCCACGCCAAGGTTCAGCAGGGGATGAATGCCCAAAGGAGCTTAGGGGACCCTAGAGACCAGATCACTATACATTACCATATCAAGGGATCATACCACTGCTGGATGTTGCTGTGAACCCGATTTTTCTGCACAGCCAGAGACCTTTGCAGCGCAGACACGGGAAGTTGCATGCTCCAGGTCCAAGGGAACATGCCTGAGATAAAGCAGATGCAATTCCCAACTCTAGCCAAATCCTGACTAGATCAGGAAGAGTAATACAGATTTGGAATCCATTTTTTCAATAGAAGAAGCTTTCAGGCATTCAAATGCAGCACTTCTGACCATTATGGGTCCATTATGAAGACGCTGGAGAGCTATTTGCAAAATTTTGATCTGCCTCTAGTTGTACTCTTAAGACATAGCTTGGGCTTTTGATTCAGAAAAGTTTCCTGTTGTAATAGTTTGCTCTAAAAGGCTATATGAGTAACACTAGAAACAATCCAAACTGTTCCAAAGGACTCGGGGGAAATTAATGCATTCCTGTGCTTTTGTTTTTGAAGTTTAATTTTTTTTTTGTCTCGCTGAACTATTTCCTCCCTACAAAATTGTGCATGCTGCTTTATTCTTCCGAGGCCCACACAACCAAAAATTTCAGGAGGCTAATTTTATCCTGAAATGTGTAGTCCTATTTCTAGATTAAAAGGGGTGCGTTCAGCTACTCTTGGAGACAGATTTCTCCTTCTTCTCTCCAAGACTCCATCTGACTCACGTCTCCAGACGTTAGTGGTTTGCCCCTGAAGTAGTCTTTCATCTGTTTATGGCTGAACAGTTCTTGTGCTACTGGGGCATGGTGTAATAACTGAATTTTTATTAAATAATTAACATCAAATGAAACAGATTTTGCTGTAAATGTAATTCCAATCCAGCACTGCAGAACCACACTTCAATGACTGAACACACCCCGGGAAACGCAGGCAGCCTGCCCCAAAATGCAACAAAACCCCCGTCCCCTGGCTTTCTCTGATGACAAAGATCACTGCCCAGATGTGGAGACAGATCCCCCAGCCCCACGTGGCGAGAGGCTCTGGGGAAGTCAGACGGGTGTCTGGTAGAATAAGCTACTGCTCAACCATGCTGAGCACAATTAGTTGCACACAACATACAAGCAATGAGCTGATTTCATTTCACTGTCAATCAACAAGGAAAAAGGGCCAGCATAACGCAGATACTAGCTTCCCTTCAAACTGAGAAGAGCTTTTTGGGAAATATTGTAAATGTCATAATACAATATGTTAAATATAGTAGTTAAAATACTGTTCTGCAGCCAAATTTGCTTCTTAGATGCATACATAACTCCCACTGGCAGGAACAGGAATTGTGCAGGGTAGCCCCGCATGAAGAAAATCTGTCCTGGGGAGGGAAGATGGGCTGATCAGTGTGTGCTGCGTGTGCCCTCTGAGCTGAGGATCACGAAGGGCTGCTGGATATAAACGTATTCAGGATGACTTTGGTGGCTAATGAGAAACAATTCTGGAAGAGATCTCTAATCTCGTGCTCCAGGACACTGGACCAAATCCTGGGTCAAAGCCGGTATTCCTGCTCCTCTGTACTAATGAACCATGGACTAAGTAAGCACAGGAGTGAAGCCAAGAAGACCCCAGTCCTAATCCTGATTTTAACACCACTTGCTTGTGGTTGCAAGCAGATGACTTAAAGCTGCTTATCCCGCACCGTGTAAAACCTTAAACATAATTGTACTGATAAGGGCAGCAGCTGTGGAGAGGCTGAACACAAGGACTGTGCTTCCCATGTTCGCTGGTGGCTCTTCCCCGTCTAAAATTACAACAGCTGTACAGGCAGAGATTTGCTTTAACTAACGGGGCTGCTAACCAGCGAGCACTTACACGGTGAGGCTGTCCCCGTCTCCAGCACCACAAACTGTTCCCAATCAGTCAAAGCCTAACAGATGGATGGGACTGACAAACAGGGCAACGCTTTGCTGTGGGGGTAGTTAATAAATACAAATAGATAAATATTGGTTTGCAGGTAGTGATGGTTCCAGGTGGTAGCTTACTCCTGGTAATTACGGAAAAGCTAGGTTTTTCTAAGGAAGATGAGGATAGCAAGGAAGTATATGTCTGATGATCCTGTGACACCAGGATCACCTGGCAGAAGATGGCTTAAATAAAACATTGTGACACCAAATGTGCCATCACCTATACTTTCCAGTCATGACGCCTGCTCCCTGTAAGTATCCTGATGCATGCTAAGGAAAAAAGATGATATATTCTTCATATTTGATCGTATTTTTCATGGGACCAGTAGCAAGATACATAGAATAGAAGAGCACAGCAATTAAAGAACACAGAGTAATCAGCATGTGTGGATGTTGAAGGAAGAAAGAGCCCCTCCATTACAGGAGGGTCGAGTCATTACAGCTCAATGCAGAATAACCAGATGGAAGTCACGAGTGGGTGAGAAACACGAAGAAACTGATTTAAAAGGTGAAGAAAGGCAGAATCCACCCTTTGGACCTTTCCTATGCAAATTTGTATAATTCATTTAAAATCCATTACTTTTTTAACATTGGCACATCCAAGGTAAAGGAGTTCCACGGTGTAAGTAGGCTTTATGTGAAAAAAGTGGTTCCTGTTGTTTGCTTCACCTACTGCTCAAAAGGTTCATTTGGCATTCTCTTATTCTTAAATTGAGCAACGCATAATCATTCCCATTACACCTCCTCCATGCCACTCAGGCTATTACAGATCTTTATTGTATTCCCCCTTCAGTCACCTCATTTTCTGAGCTGAAGGGGATGTAGGAGAACTGCAAGCAGTATTCAAGAGGAGAGCACCACGAAGTTATACAGCGGTGAAACGATGTATGCTTTAGTGGTATTTTGTGACAGTCTAAGGATACCAATGGAACAAAGTTCAGAGACAGGCAGAATGCCTTTTATTACACCAACTTACATAGCTGGAAAAATTAAATGAGCTTTCAGGCACACATGCCTATAATATTCTAGTTGCCTTTTTGGCTGCCTATGAGTTCTGACTGATGTTCCTTCGAACTATCAGCAGTGGCTCTCAGATCTCTCTTCTAAGTGGTAATAGCTGAAGGAGAGCTCATCAGTGAGTACACAGAGTGAAGGCTGTTTTTTTTTTTCCCTTTGAGCAAATCAGAACTGAATTTGATCTGCCGTTTTACCGCGGAGTTATTGCACATTGTGGGACCCTCCGCAGACGGCTTTGCATTTGACTCTTGCATCATTTTATATCGCATTTTCATTACTTATCTGTTTTCCAGAGGAAATTTGTAAAAAGGGGTGAATAAAGCACAGGGGTCAAATTAGTATATGCTCTTCTTCTGAACCAGCGCACAGGTATTGATGGTTCAGCAGCTATTCAGAGTGAACAATCACTCCACCACAAGGGTTCTTACAGAGGCATCGGCAGCTCTGTAAAACTGCAGTTCCTGTGTCCTTTTCTCATGCTGGGTGCCGATCATTACAGTTTCCAGCTGAGCAGCTGTCAATTTGGGCTTACCTCGCCTGTAGGATCCCAGTTGGGAAAGCCTTGTTAAACTCTCATATTGCAAAGCAATCAAACGCGTTTGTTTGTTTGTTTGTTTGTTTGTGATGATTTATGCTGTGATTAGGCATTTGATATTACATTGGTTAGGGGAAGGTGCAAGCAATCTCTTGAAACAGTGCCAGCGCTAAGTCAATATTTCATTAAGACTCATTTATGAGAAAGCAGCCCAAGTCCTACAGTAAGGCCTCTACACGCTTCGTGGGCATGCCTTTGGGTGAGACACCTTGGTTTTTTAAAATATATTTAGATATAGGCATAGTTTTAACTGTTACAATCCCTAACGAATGGAGATCTATAATAATAAAAGGATGTTTTTTATGGACAAAATTTATTCTATTTCCCTGTAAAAATATGCATGCAAATATGTGAGTGTGAAGACATTGCTACTAATATATCTGCATGGGTGTACAGGCAGAGTGGGAAAGTTTGAAAGCAACTGGGGAAGACGAGACCTGCAGTCTGTGACAGGGTTTACATACAGTGTTTTTGGTGAGGGTGTATATTTCCTCCCCACTTCTCCCTTATGCTCTCTGCTCTCCGTGCCACGTGTGGCCAGCCCATGCCGTTATTGTCCCATGTTGGCTGGGCTGGGGCGGCACTGGGGCGGTTCTCTTCCAGCTGGACACAGAAACAACCACAGCTTTTAAAGCTGCCAAAACATGGACACCAAACCAATGAAGAGCGCAGCAAGAGATAAAAGCAGGAGCACAAGCGTGTTGCAAGAGCAGCTTCACAAGCAGGGGCTGTTGCAGTAACACCACTGGTTTATGCTGAAGGATGCTCACTGCTCCTGGAGACTCAGAGAGGAAAACATATTTTGCTGTTACGTGAATCCAGAGACATCTTTTGCCCCCATAGTTAATTTTCTCAGACTAGGTAGCACCATCATGCACCCTACGAGTGAGGACAATGGCACTGTCGGGCAGGCAAGGAGGCACCCACAAAACGAGGGAGGCTGTGTGGGATGGGGGGGGATTGCACGGGGAGGTCAACGTGCTCGGCGAGATGCTGCCAAAATATGTATTTCCTTTCTATAAACCTTTTTTGAAGAAAAGCCTTACACCGGAGACTGTAATTAATAAGGGAACTATTTATACAGCGTCACAAAATTTACCAGTCACTTTATAAACACAGATGATCCATGTTCCCTGTCCCAAAGCACTTAGAGCCTAAAAAAGGCAAGAGACAGAGAGCAGTTTGGATGAGGGAGAGCGCAGGGATTATTAATGAGGAGGACAGGAACAGGCTGCAGTGGAGGTTTTGTGAGACATGGAAGCGTCACAGCAGAAGCCCGGGTTTCTCTAAGGCGAGGATGAAAAAAAAGACGAAGGTTAAGGCAAAAGTGAAGAAAGAAAAGAGTGAAGAAAGAAAAAAGTGAAGAAAGTGAAGAGAAAAGGCAAGGAGTCACCGCAGCAAAGGGTGAATGAATGCGCGGTCAAGAGAGGAGAAGTGGGAAGGCAAGGCGTCAGAACCGAGAGGAAGCGAGATAAAGGAAAGGAAGTTCAGGCAGCGAGAGTTAAGAACTTTGCCATTGATTTTGGAGACCAAGGAGGAAAATAAGTAAGAATGATAGAGAAACAAGTGGGATGAAGGGGAAGTGCTTGAAGATAAGCCAGGTAAAAAGGTAGAAAGCAAAAGACAAAGGAGGGCAGGCGGTACGGGGAAGAATTAATGAAGGAGGTTGGGCAACCGGAGGGGACAGCGATGCAACCAAGCAACACGACCTGATTCTGAAGTGGTAATATTTCTCCTCTGGTGGAAAAAAGATTGCTTGCAAATAGTAGGGTGATAAAACCAACGAGTTGCAACTGCCCCCACCCCATCACTGCTTGGTTGAACCCCTTTACCTCGTCTGGGAGCAGCACCAACCAGGCTGGGGCTGCAGCAAATACAGGGGCGATGCTGCAGCTCCGTGACGCTGCCTGAAATTGGTACCTTAGCCAAGAAACATAGCATTCAGGCAATTCAAATATACAGCGGTGTCCAATATTCCCTCTGAAAGAGAAAGCCCGTGCATGTCTGAGTTTTGAAGTAGTAAAATGCCACAGTATTTTTAGTCTTTGTTTGATCAAAGGAAAATGAACCAGATAGACAAGTAAAAAATTACCCAGGAGCTGAAGCCACTGATGATGTCTTTTATTGTGCTATCATACAAATAGGAAGGATGTTCTTTTCATCTGACATAATGAAAAATGTATACCCTTTTCAAACTCCTTGATATTAATTCTGAAGTTAGCCAAAAAAAAACCACCCTAGACGTTACCTAGAACTTGAAAACTTCTGATTAATTTAATAGGAAAAATCTCTTGATATTGAATACCAGCTACTGTTCAGGAGAAGGTGAAGAGAATATGAATTTTATTTTAAGCCCATCTATTATGTATAAGTAATGATAAGGAGCAATTTTCAGATTTTTTTTTCATACTAATATTTATTGTTCGTTATAGATTAATGGGGATGGAAACGTTCTCATAAGAGGTGGGGACGGCTCACACCTGATGATGTGCAGCTCAGAGCTATCCAGTCAAGTAGGGGAACTGAGCCTTTTGCATGAAGAATGTTTTCTACTCCAACTTCCCACCAGTGCCTTTGCACAAGGCAGGTGCTTTGCACTACCAGGCAGTTCCTTAACTAAAAAAAACTCTCTTCCCTCATCCCGTGCATGCACAGCAGTGCCCAGGTTACAGTAATGCCAGGCTGTGGGTCTCCTTTGGGGTCTTGCTCCACACCTTCTAAAGCTGATGGCAAAAGTCCCACTGAATTGAATGGCCAACAGTCAAGCCCTGAGCCAGCTTTCATGCTGATCATGTCCTTCGTTTCGTTCTGCACGGTGTCAGTGAACTTGCATTCCTAGCACGTGGCCCTTGCATCTAGCAAAAAATATATCTAACGTGTTTCTGGCCTTGGTTTTGTACCTTACTGGCACACCTTTGCTCTTTAGTAAGGAGAAGCACGTGCTGTCACACGCAGATTTGTGTGGTAAGTCATCAGGGCTTCTCTTGAGCTACTGTTTATCATAAAACATGGTAGAAGTCAGCGAAACTTTCAGCTGAATTTGAAATTCAAAAGAAGCCCTGCCCCAGCCATGTTTTAGGGATGTTACTGCATCCACAAGGAATTCCCAAATAAATGGGAACTGGGGTTCGTGGCTGGGCCACTGAGAGGTGTGTGATGGTTGTGCTGCTGGGGCCACTGGAAAACTCTTCCCTCTCAGTGCGCATCGAGGAGTTTGTGCTTGCTGTATTACAGCCACGAATGCAGGTAATGCATTTACAGTTCATATTTGGTGATTAGTTTGGTGGTAGACCACACGTTCTTACTTTTGAATGTGGTCAGATATACGTGACCCACAGGCTGAATGCTTTTGCTGCGGCGTGTAGGTAATTGCATTCATAATTTCATATCCAAGAGAACGATGGAAGTAGCTTTGGAAAACATACCATGACTATCCCATGGTTTAAAAAATGTCATTGTGAGCAAGTGATGGTGAGCAAGTGGCCGTTTCACCGTGGAGCCTGACACACTCAAACACTGCAGGGAGATATAAAAGAGTCTGACCATATACAAAAAGTTAATAGGATTGATTTTTGTTTGTTTGTTTTCAAAGTCTAATTTTAGGACAGACTACAAAATAATAAAATACTATGATCAGTGAGAAGAAAGTCTCTTGAAAAGAGCTAACAGTCCGTGTAAAGAAGAGGATCTTGCTTACATGCAGTGTAGGAAGCGTCCAGCTCATCATACCTTCAGACCAACGTTAGACCCTGGATCAGGAAAGGCAACCCCACATCCTAAAGGGCTTTCCTGATGGTGCACGCTTTCCTGAACTGGGGCCATAAGGTTTGCCTTTCATTTGCATGAAACAGGCTGAATTGGTTCCCTTTGATCTTTTCTTCCTGTGCCCATCCTGCCTGCCTGACCCCAACCCTCAGTCCCGAGCCTGCAGCTCGTTCCAGAAGCATGTGGCTGCAGAGGTGAGAAAATTGGCTCCAGAAAGGCTGGAAACCACCAGCCCAATGGATGTGCGTGCACCAAAATGCCTCCAGCTCCTGCAGGCAGCGCCGGGGGAAGCAGCCCACGGGCACCAGCAGCACCCTGGCCCCAGGGCACTGCCAGTGTGGTGAATGTCCCCCAGTGTAAATGGTTGGAAATGTCAAATCCAGAACCTCATTAAAGAGGGGGTTCCTGGTTTTTAAATCTCTCTGGTACTGGTTCAGTTGTGGTTTTTAATCACAAACCAAAGTGGGCTTTGCCCTGGAAATTGCTTTGTGCACAGAGAAATAGGAATTAGTACATCAGAGCCCAAGATGCGCTAGATGAAAGGACACGTTCCCTTTCTTGCAGAGGGGCCTTGCAAGCAAATCAGGTGTTTATTGTTCCATGCACTTTCATGGTAGGAATCCAATCTTTCAATTAGGAAGATGAAGCGATTGATATTCTCAAGTTTGCATTTGGTTTGTCGGCTGGGATATTTAAAATATTTTTCTTCTCTGTATTTGGCATTGCTTAGAGGCAAAAAGAGAAAAATGTGTGGAAGCTGCTATGAAATACTCCTGTACTGAGCTTGGAATTTCAGGTTTTGGAAGTTTTTTTGCCTAGCCTGTGAAATATTAGCCATGTTTCGTATGGCTCTATCACGTCTGCACTCTTTTTTTGGCATAAGAATAAGATGAAGATCTCCTTGGTGACCACGGTGCCTTTATTAATCCTCCCAGTGCGGTTACTATTCAAATTCAGTCCAGTTTTATGTCCCGACTTTATGTCCTCCCTGTGGTAAGGTGTGTACAGCATCGCTGCCGCTCGCAGCTGCCAGGTGAAGAAGTGCTTCCCGGCCGCCTCATCCCAACGCCTTTCCACCAGCTGTTCCCCACAGATTCAGTGCTTCCAGAAAAAGCTCAGGGCTTTGCAGCAAAAAAATGTCATTTTCCCATCTGGGGCTGGAATCAGACCTCCCTGGCTGTAGGACACATGCAGCGCAGGGACGATCTGGCTCAAAACCCCTCCAAAGAGTGCACGAGCATGGTCTGCAGCCAGCCGTGGGCTTTGCCCATCTCTCTAAGGGCAGTGTCTCTGTATTTCTGTATGTCCCTTGCTCTCTTTCATGCTTGTGCTGCCCTGCATGTTCTCCCTTTAGATAAAGGTGGAGGCACCCTACCACATGCGGCAGGTCACCCCAGCATGGCAAAGGCTTTCACGTCGGGGTCTCTCTTGGTGTTTTCCACTGTCCTGACCCAGCCACCCACAGCAGAGATGGGCTAAAGTCCCTCCTGCCTCCCTGACCTCCTCCAAGCCCCCAGGGCACAACGTTTCCTATCTCAAAGAGGGGAAGGTTCTGTTTTTCTAACACTTTGTTGCATAGTAATAATCCCTGCCGCTTTGCAGGATACTTGTAAAAGACTTCTGGGATGGATTAAACTCCTTGGCACCTCCTCAGTGATTAATCAATCTCAATAGGCATTTATTGCTTTGTTCACTGCAGCGCAGGAGAGATTATCCCTTAAATATACTTGACTCTTTTGGTACCATTCAATTACACCAAAAAGAGCCCCAACACATATACAATTATTTTGAACTACTTCTCCAGCGAGGAGCAATTGATCTTTGAGAGTCTCTTCCTCTTCTTGTTATGCTGATTAATAGCCTTGGAGTTAGTCCCTGAGAGGAAAACATTTCCAAAAATAGATGACAGTTTCCATCTTCATATTTTAATCCCTCGAGGGCCCTTAACATCCATAACGAAGCCTTGAGGAACTTTCCCATTTCTCCCCATCTTGTTTAACCTCACCAGAGGCAGGGCATGGAGACGCAGACAGCTGCTGCCAAACGCAGGGAGCTCTTACCCCAAAAAGCCTGGGGGAGCTGGGGGCATGGGACATCCCACAGCTGGAAGCCAGGGGGGTCTCTTCCCCCATCCTGGGACAGCAGAAGACATTTGTCTGCGTGAACTTGATTTTTAATGCTTCTGAATTGCTGTATTTCTCTCATTAGGAAAGAAAGAAATTGAGTGGTGCACAGCAGCTTGCACCGGTGTGACCCACTGGAGGTGCTTCAACCCTTAGAGGGTTTGTGAGGGAAAAATATCAGTGATTTTGCAAGTCCCCCTTCTCTGCTCCCTATCAGGCTCTCAAAATCTGCCTTTCTGTACTACCGTTGGTTTGGATTTTGGTTCACCCCTGACTCTTTGCTTGCTTCTGAAGTCGGCCACCCGGCACTGCATCACCAACACGAGGGGCACGTGAAAAAAGGGGGGGCACGTGGGAGGAATGTTTTCCTCCAGCAGAGGAACAGTGAGCACAACAACTGCGGTGTCGGTGGAAATTCCTGGGCAGCTCGGGATAGAAATCCTGGGAGCAGAATGGTTCGGTGGCGGCAAGGGGAAGAGCAACGGGATGAGTGGGAGAATGCGGCTGGGGGAGCTCAGCTTCCTGCTGCAGACAAGCCCCTGCCATTTCCTACTTTTAACCACGAGCCTCGTACCTAATTGCACATTTATAGCTGCTCGCGTGGCAGGCAGATGAGTCTGTTATTCATTTCGGAATTGCGTATTGTAGTTACTCTTATCCTAGGATATTTTTTTAATAATACCCCATAACAAATGAAAATAGCCAGAAGAAGGAGATGGTTGTAAATCTCAGGCCTTCCCGTTAGCCAAGAACAAACAAAATCTACAGTATCAGCAAAGAAACGCTGCAAAACCTGGAGAATTACCCCACGAGCGGACACACACGGGCGGATCAGCGCCTCCAAGCTGCCAGGCTTGTTCAGAGAGCTGAGGCCAGAGGCTTTGCCTCTGTTACAGCACAGAGGCTGTTTCACCACTTCAGTGAAACATGTAGCAGAGAACGGTGAGAACATGTAGAACATGAGAACATGTAGAACATGAGAACATGTAGAACATGTAGCAGAGCCCCATGCCTGCGGATGCAGTCCTGCATCCATGTAAGCACGGTCCTGCATCCCCCCTGCCCCAGCCCTCCCAGGTGGCCCCAGGAGCAAGGGGTTCAGGGCCAGCCGAGCTCTCTGAGCCGTGATTTCCTCCAGGAATCGTCTCCTTGGGTGCAAACGGTGGCAAACCTGGGGTGCCCGTGGAGCCCTTTGCACTGGCTGCCCGAGGTCCCGGGGCGGTGCAGGGCGGCTTGTGATCACTGCATGCAAAGCCCAGGGCTGTTCGAGCGCTGCTGCACATTTTCCCTTTAAAGGAAGAACACAGTATCAGTTTGCAAACAAAATAATGATCTTTTGTTACTTTTCAGGAAATGATTTTTAATATACTTTATTGAAGCGAGGGAAAAACAATTTAATTGTGAGAGCTGCTATGAACCATATTTAACCTCCAAAGTACTAAACAGAGTGTTTTCAGATAAGTTATGGTTTTTAATCTAAGTTAAACCATTATGTACATAAACACTATGTTTTTGCTATTCTAATAACTGCCAGCTTGGACTTATCAATTCTTTTTTTATCATCTTTTTTGTCTCCCAAGACAGACTGCTCCATTTGAACTTTAAGCAATATTTTACATTTTATTCTTCTTCATTTCTTTTCTGTAATGTGCAGTGCAATACCGTATTCTTAAATCTGAGTATGATTTCCCTCATCTGTAACTTACTGGCTTTTCTAGGAGTTCTGAAGTGTCTGGATAAAATTCCTGCTTTTGAGAAGCGCTTGCAAAGCGTTCGTATTTCATCTGTCCTGGATGGCATCCAGTGGTCTGTTATTGGTTCAACACTCTGATTAATATTTTACATATACTTTACTAGCACTTGAAATGAAGTTTCTTTCCTGCAAAGATTAATTACTGAAAGAATGGTATCAAAACCATATTATTCTCATAATTCATTTGCGGAGATAATCTTGGTAAAACATAGCATGCGCAGCAAGTTAATTATGTGACAGCAATGGAGATGGTTTAAGATTTACACCAACTTCCCTGCCCCTTGAATAACTGCCCTTAGGCAGCAGCAAAACACTGTACAATAACAATTTCACGTGTGGGAGAAACAATAAATATTTGTGAGCAGGAATTCTTGACTTTTTAGCTTATCTGTGCATAAACATCCCATCTTTTCCCCTCTTTCCCAATACTTTATGTATCAGTCATGCCTTTCATGTGAAGACCTAGCAATGCTTTACAATCATTAATTAATCAAAGTTTCTCAACAGTAGGTCAGGTCTGAGCGCCCTGGCTGCAGCTGGGGCCGGTCGGGCACAGTGGGGTTGGGACAGCGAGGGAAAGGGCAAGGAGGAGCCCAGCACCCTGGGGACCGGCGCTGAGCTCAGGAGCCTCACCCAGCGCATGGCTCGCGGCCGGGTCATTGCTACAAGGAGGATATTAATAACTCTTATTTGTTCCCACATCCGGTAATCTTTTGTTATTAAAAAATGCATCAGAATTGCATGCTCTGTGCCCGGCAAACAATAATACCTAGACGCTGTAACACAGTAATAACTTCAACAAAACTTTTTTTTCTGGAGCGTTTCCTCCACCTTTCCAGAGGAAGGTTTTTCTTCTCATGTTAACCACTTTTCAAAACTCTTTTCAAGCACATGCCAGGTGTAACTGTGCTGCCTGGTCCCCATCCCACAGCAGAGCAGCAGCTACTGGCATTGCCCAGTAAATGACACAGAGTTCAGGTTTGGCAATACATGATTCGAGGGCACTGATGGAGCTGTTAGTTCTCCACTTTTATTTTTAGCGCTTTTTCTCGTTAATTCTCAATATTGTTTGCCAAGGCTTTTAGCAATTGTCACTGCACAGGCCTATAAGCCTTCAGGCCACTGGTGATGTCCTCCAGGGCTCCTGAGCAAGGGGTTGCTCCTGGCACTTGCTTGCTCTGAGCTGAAAGGGTTTTTTGGCAAACAAGGGTAATAGGAGGTGTCCCCTAAAAAGTGTTATTGATACAGGAGTATATCTCTGGGACACAATCAGTAAATGGTGATGAAGAGACTCTCTCCAGGACTAAAACCATCAGCTTCTAAAATCCCCAGTAGGCTGTAGCCCAGCGACACAGTCGACGGGAAGAGAAATCAGTGCTGCAGTCATATTTCTGCTTTGTAAGGCAAACAGCCCTTGTCTTACGCAGCCTTTTTCCACTGTGAGCCTGCTTATGACGACGGTTTCCACCAACACCGGCCGCATGCTGGCAGGATCCCTGTCTCTCACTTGCAGATAAGGACTACAGAATCACAGAATCATAGAATTGTAGGGGTTGGAAGGGACCTCAAGAGATCATCAGGGGTCCAACCCCAAACACTGGCACCTGGGTGGAAGCCCTTCCCCTGCATCTCCCAGGAGGTCACCCGGGGCCCCGCCAGCAATGCCTGGCCCCGAGTGCACCAACAGCCAGGTTTGGGGGGCTCGTGAAAGAGAGGATTTGGTCCGGAGGCAGGTGGGTGTCTGCATCTCAGTGCTTCCCCTTCCCCTGGAGAAACGTCGGCGCTGCATCTTCGCAAGGTCATCAGCGACGTAGGACGTGGTCCGGCCTCACGCTGAGCGCTCTCATCCCAAACCAGCCAAGTCCTTAAGCGTGTGAGTAGCCCTAATGAAATCAGCGGGATTGCTCCTGTGCTCAGAGTTAAACGCATACATAAGTGCTTCGCTGGACCGCAGCCAGGCACCCTGGCACCTCGCAGGGCGTGGGGATAAAGCTCTGCGCCACGCCGGCGTCCCATGGGGCTGCTCCCCTTCCCCAAGCCCCAGGTATGATCGGGGTGTCCCAGCACATAAAGCTCCATCTCCGGAGGCTGGATACATCCCCCAGCAGTGCCTGCCCTGGGCACAGGGCGTGTGGGCACCTTGCAGAAGTTTTGGGACCCGTGTCCTGGCTGGAGGAGCTGCGGGGTCCCACCGTGGGTCTCCCTCATGTGTCCAGCACACACATGCCCCAGGCAGATGATTGCTGCCCCCCAGGCTTCACCGAAGTAAACTCCTTACGTATTGCTCGTCACTCCCGCTGTCAGATGTGCTCGCAGGGTAACGTATTCACATTTTTCCCTGCCTGACCCTCAACATCTCAATTTTCTGTCTGCCTTTGAAATCTTGGCTAATTAGGAGGCTGCATGTTCCCTGTGAGACTGGCCTTTTGTGCAGAGTTTGTAATTAGAGTGACTGCGCAGTGCTCTATTAATTGCAAGAATTGTGATTTTTAGATTAATGAGTTAATTGCTAATATCTGCATACGATGTTCCCTCAAGATGTATTACATTACAGTAAATAAACCTTCTGTCTGGAATGGCAGACATTAAAGGAAACTGCCGTGATTAGTTTGAATACTTTAGATAGCTAAAATAATATTTACTCAAAACACAATGTGTGTAACACTGGATTTTAAAGCGTCTCCTTCCCCCCCAGCCCCCTGCAATAGATAACATTTCTATTTGCTCAAAAGGCTTCGATATCTCATGGAAAGGAGCTGCCAGGATGCTGCTCACAGTGGGCCATGCACCAGCAGCCCTTCGTCCACCTCCCCAACCACACCTCAGATCTCATTTGTTCTTTATCCCACGTCCTGCACTTTTTTCCCCTCCTTCCCCCAGGTGATGCACCAGCAACCTGTGGCTGTCTCGCTCCCATCTGTGCCTGCAGAAGCTGCCGTAGGCTGGAGGCCCTTCCCCATGCTCAAACCCCCAGGCTGCTCCTGCTTAGCTGCTGCGGAGAAACTCCGCTGGAAATGTAACAGCCAGAGCTAGCCAAGGCCTCGGTAACAGCTGAGTGATTTTCATCAGACAAGGAGCTGCTCGCTGAAAAGTGTAATTTGGGGACAGCTGAAACTATTTGCAAATTCATCACGATTTCAGGAAGTAGTGTCATGTAAGGAAAAAACTCAGAATGAAAAAGTTTCTGAGGTTTCCAGCTTGATAGTTTCTAGATTAAATGTCTCTTTTTGGTTTGAAAATGAAATTTGATTTAGACATTCATCTAAATTAAACAAAGACCTGCTGAGAATGAACACAAATGCTGGTCTGCACAACACAAAACCTTCTGGGCTGGCCCAGAACAGTTCTTTCCTTTGTGTGCTCTTTGTTTATTTGTTTAAACAAAACCTCGGCCCTATCAGAAACAATAACCCTTTATTTTAGTTCAGTCTGTGGCCCAAGTTGTTCACATGCCTCCTGCTCCATAAGGCACAGAAATAGAGGGAGGATGGGTTAATTCTAGCAGTAAGATCTGCTCAGCCCAGTATCAGTATCCAATATATTGATGCTTAGAGAAAATTGTGCCTGGAAATGTGTCCTCATGCCGCTCCGGCCCCAGGTCCCAGCAGACCCAGGTGCCACCCATGTTTTTTTTTTGTTTGTTTGTTTGTTTGTTTTGGTTTGGTTTTGCATTGCTGTGAAGCATCAGGACTGGATGTGCAAGGAGGGCAAAAAGTGGGGTGCCGGAGCCCCAACCACCAGTGCTGGGTTGCCAGTGGTGAGGGATCTGACAGGACTGATGCTCAGTCAGTGCTTGTGTGCAAGTGTCAGATGCTTGGCAGCTCCCCTGCCAAGACTCACATCTGACTTAGCCCCTACAGCTTTGGGCACCTGACTGTTAAAATAGTGCTACTGAGAAAACAGCAGAAAACGATAACAATCAAAAAATCCTCTTCATCCTCTTCACATGTCAAAGTGTTTTAGATCTTGAGCCTGGCTAACCAACATTTCAGAATGCTTTCCTGAGAAAGAAACCAAAAGAAACCAAAAGAAAAAAAAACAAACAAACAAAAAAAAAAAAAAAAAAACAAACAACAACAACAAAAAACTTGTTGGCCAAGCAGGTTGGAGCAGGCATGATAGAGAATGGCAAAGAAGGAGCAGTTGACTGGCACCCGACCTCCCATAGCTGCTCTCTCCGTTGTGGCAGCCCCTCCGTGCTTCTTGTCCCCCTCCTAAAGTATTGGCTCACGGGGGGTGGGATGCTGGACACGAGCGGGGGAAGAAGCTTGCTCTATCTCCCCTAACATCGTGTGCTCACTGAGATCTAGAAGTACGCCATGCTAAAGCTCATGGCATCCCCGAAAACCTTTTAAAGGCATGCATCCAAGGGAGTAGCACCGCTCAGAAGAGCAGAACGACGAGCAAGCCGCTGGCTGCTGGGGCAGAAGTGGGGCTGAGCCGGCTCCATTTGCCTGCCGCCACTGAGAACACATCCCTCGTCAAAATGTGACACAGAAAAGGATCAGAAGTGTCTCTTACTGAGCCTGGAAACTGTGGCAGAAGAGTATATGCACAAAAACGCGGGGACCAGCAGGCCGGTGGCACCATGTGCCGAAAGGTGCCGAAACCAACAGGAACATCCAAGCGGCTCTGGGACGGGGGCTGCGGAGAGCTTCCTGAGACCTGAGGTCCTGGGCGCCAGGATTTCCTGGGGATTCAGTGGCAAAGGCTGAAGATATTTCTCTGCCTGCCCTTTTCTGAAGTCTAATCAGGAAATAGGAACAGAAAAGAACAGATTTCTGTGCCTTTTATCTTTCTCTTTAAAGGACTGGATTCCTGCAGCTTATTTATTGCAGACAAAAAAGTAAAAACGCTTACTTAGAAACCAAGGCCCAGTCATCCCTGGAAAGGTCTGGTGCTTTCATGCCATCTCTCTTAAAGCAGCAAAAATTCGTGTGAGGACACAGTTCAGCTGCTGAAAGAAATGCATACACCAGTGCAGCTTGTTCCAATTCGGAAAGTAAAATAAGCAAGATGGTACGGGGCGTGTTTACACCGGTATAATTATATCACAGTAGGACTTTGAGTGTGTAACCGTTTTGGTTTAAAAAAGAAAAATAAAAAATCCTCTCTCTAGCTGTCGGTAGCTTCCTGATTAGCATAAAACTAAAGACCTGTGCTCTGGTGGATGGGATGCTGGTGGGACCCAGCTCCTCCACTGTGCATGGTGTGACTTCATGTGAGACCCTCCTCTCCCTCTGCCCCATTGCTTTTGACTCTTGGCTTTCTTTGACTCTTGGGGACTGAGGTGCTCTCCCTAAGGGCAGCCTATGGATGAGCCTGGAATTGCTGTAAGGGCCAGATCTGGTCCACCTCGCCCAATCTCTTGTCTCCAGCAGGTCAAATGGGCATGTCAGGACAAACTCCGAGCAACCACAAATATCCTTCTTGCTTCCAACACCCAGCAGAAGCAGGACGCCCTGACCCCAGACCGTACCTATATGCTCACATGCACTCATTGCTAACAGACCTGTGGTCCATGAATGTATTGCAACCCTGCTTAACCCATGGTATAATTTGCCTCTACAGCATTTTGGCAGTAGTATGCTGCACAATTTAATTTTGTACCACAAGAAAAGTCTCTTGGTTTGAAAACCTGCTACCTAATCATGATTCAGTACACTCCTGCATGATAAGAATTAGTAAATGCTTGCTCCCTATTCCTTTTCCCACAGCCTTCAGGACTTTATAGACATCTGTCATATCCCCTTTGGCCAGCTCTTTTCCAGCCAGATCTCAGATGACGCCCCAGGCACAGAGGCAATTCAAAGAGCGAGTGACAGCGGGAATCAGGCGGCCGTGGGTGAGGTCCAGCACGGCAATACAGCCCGAGGAGTATGCCAATACAGCCCGAGGAGTACAAGAAGTACGAGCGCACACGTAGCGCTTTATCTGCCCAAAATGGCCACACAGGGCTATTACTGGCGTCCCATTAAACAGCAAATGGCTCAGGAGCCTCAGCTCATCCTTTTATTTTCTTGCAAAACTCTTTCCTATTGACATTATAATGTTAAATCTCTCAATAATTGGCTTACAAGACAACAACAAATGCAGAACTAGAGCTTGCGTGCTGTAGTATTCCCCATTAAGATATTAAAGCGTGCTGAAAGCACAGGCAATTGAAGTAGGGCGGCATTTATGGAAGGTGAACTTTGAGGAAGAATGGTAGATAAAGGGGAGGGAGCAGGAAGGGCTCTATGTATCTTTATCTAATAACTATTTGTTTAGAAACACCTGGCACATACATCAAATTAGTGCATCCAAATGCCCTTCAAACTTTAAACCAGACAGATTGATTCAAGAACCTTTCATTAAACTTTCCAGGAAAGATTAAACATCAGCCACGTGTTATATCAGCAGCACAATTCTGCTCACGCAGCGATGACATTAAGATGTTTTATAGAAGGGGTATACAAATGTGCACGTGTTCAGCAAGGCTTTTCTCCAGCCTTGTAATTCCTTGCTTAAGAATAAAAAGCAAATAAAATGGAAAAAAATACCCCAGCAGTTCCGCATAATGATTTCACACACATGCAGGGAGAAGAACAAAACAAAACAAAACAAAACACCAGCATTATCAGAAGAGAAATTTATTGTATGTTTGCATCCTTTCGCTCATGTTTGCAAAGGGAAATGGATTTGAGAATTTCCTACAAAGCTGAATTCAGCATCTGTAGTAGGGCAGAGGTAATACGTATCCCCTCTTTCTAATCATTGATTCACTTCAAGAGTTCTCAGCATGTAACTCCTTTTCTTTCTTAATGGGAATAAATTTGCCAAGAAGGGATAACACCAACATATTATGAAGAATATCAGCCAGCCCCAAAATTTGTGCAACTTGGTGAAAATAAGTCAAAATCTATATTTAATCTAATGTGAGGGAAGTACAATACGGAGAGCATAGTTACTCTCGAAAACAACTGTCACTGTTACAATCAATGCGCGACCGAATTAAATGGTTTTATATATTGTATTGGAGCATCCCGTGCGTTTTGTGGGTCTCACAAAAGCCTTGAGGCTGTGGCTGGTGGGAAAGGAGGACGGACGTGCTCGGTGCAAGCTGACAATGTCGTGCAGGAGCTTCGCAGTGCTTGCCAGCAGCCCCCTGCCACCCCTCACCCATCTCCCAACCACAGGGAAGAGGAGGAGCGTGCCCGGTGTTTAACGGGGGAATATTGGACACCTCCAGCAGACCCTGCAAAATGCAACACCGTGGTTCTGGGGGTGAAATCTAGCACAGCAACCCCAGTGGCACCACACTTTGAAACAGTGATATATTAACGCGAGGCCGGACAAACGCTTTGAAGGTGGCGCAAGCCAGCGGTGCCATAAAACCAGCCCTGCCACTGCTGACCCCGTTGCTCCTGCCCACATGCGCAAGCACGTGTCCTCTCTGCTCCGAATGCAGCACAGCCAGGCTGGGGAACAGATCCAGTGGAAAATAAGCTTTTTTTCTTCTTCTTCTTTTTTTTCTTTCCCCCCCCCTAGGATTAGTGTTCAGCTGGATCCATTCCCCGATCCACTTCACCTTGCAGCTGCACAAATGCTGGTGCTGGCAGAAGGAGCGGCCACGCGGGCCCAGAGGAGGCAACTGCTTCTTGATGCACTTGCAGCAGAACCAGCTCCAAAGCACAGGCTATGTTTTAATAGGGTTGGTTTTGTTTCACAATTAAAAAATAAAATAAAATAGAGAAAGAGCCTCTGCATAGACTGCAAATAACCCTCACCTTCTGAGCTGCAAGCTCAAAGCTCGCCATAGCCTTTAGGAGCAATTTTCTTCTGCCAGTGCTGTCTTTCCCACTGGATGACATATTTATGGTAAATTATATGAAAAGTGATCCGAACCACCCTCTTAATGAACTTACTGCATCAAGTGGTGCTTTTACAGGATTGATACCAAATGTTGGATTTTCGACTTCACACTGGATTAAATCAGAAGTAACGGGGCTCGATGGCGCCTGTATCCCAGCGCCTGTCTGGTGGGAGATCAAAACTATGGGAAAAACAGCCCGTCTTCTAGATGTTCAGTTAGAGAAGAGTCTACCAGATACGTTTTGGAACCTTGGTTTACATCAATTACAGCAATGAAACGGAGGGCGCATTTCTCCCAATGTATTTTAAAGTTAAATTAGAGTACTAATATTAAAAGGGGATTATGCAGTAAAATAAACCAATTCATTTCTCAAGGCTCCGAATGTACGTGCACAAAATTCTTTAAGAAAAATTCCTTAGTGTATCCACATTCCTGTTTATTCTACCTATGTTACAGACAGTTAAGCCCAAACTATAGGCTTGAGTTTCTAGATCAACTGAACTGGTAGAAAACAAACATTTGTTTTTTATTGCTGCCCATCTGTAAAAGAAAAGTGAGCGCCTTCTTAAGCATAGCTGATTATTTTAATGAATACCTAATGCAAAATAGCTAGCATATCTGTTCAAAAGCGGCTATGTGTTAAAAACTGTAAAAAAATAAGGGGGGGTATTGAAATTGGTGCTGAATACGTGGCATTACTCAACATACACATTTCCTGTCTAATGATCGAGCGTGGTCACTGGCTCAGAAGGGTCCAGGCGAGATTTGTGTCTGCCTGTTCCCACATAGCACTGAGTAACCAAGTCGCACAAACACTTGGAGCAGTAAAATAACTCATCTATTCTAGTCAACAGATACTCACTCTAAATCTGCAGAGAGCGATGCGTGTGCTTAAATTTATGCACAGAGTCATCCAGCTGAAGTCAATCTGACTCCTCACTCTCCAAAAAACCTACGCAGGAGCAGCGTCTTTGCAGGACCGAGGCCCATATTTGCATCTGCAAAGCAACCTCTTTAAGAAAACTAGATTGTAATTTTATTTTATTTTATTCGCAAGGTCTTGAGAAGCACGAGTGCAGCAGGAGGTGCTGCACTCAGGCTGACGTGTCAGCGAGGTGTAGAGGGAAAGTGTGATTGTGCTCCCAGCTGACGGAGTGCCTCGTGTGGCGTGCATCCTGCTCCCTGGAAGCCAGCATATGGGTCAGGAAGCAATATTTGAATACCACAGCTTTCCTGAAGACACTGATGAGAGAAAGCAAGTTATGTGCAAGAGAAACATGTATTCACTTACTAAAAATAATTACAGTTCATCAAATTATTACAGATGGAGGGCTTGGGACCTACAGTTGCGGGACTTGCAATTGCCTCGCAATCCTGGCGCCCCAAACGCAGTTCCCTCTGCCCCAGGGACTGGCGAAAAACTGTGAAAGTTCATCCAGCTTCACAAAAAATGATGCTGAGAGGGTGTGTTTGCTAGACAGCATGTTACAGCTACCAATAGGTTAGAAGTAAGTAGAAGAGAGGGAGAGAAGGGGAAACAGGTTGATTTTGCTGTGCTTTGTGAGCATCCCTGATAAAGAACACTTCGGGACGATCCTCCTACTGCATGGGTTGTCCGTACAAACACCCTAAGGAGGGTAGCTTTGGCCTTTTCAAGCACAAGTGGGGAACTCTCCTCGTAGATGACAGCCTTGCAATGGCAACGCCTATCTGGAAAAAAATAATAATAATAATAATTCAGGCATAACATGGGGGATAGCAGCCAGAACACTGCTGCAGCCCCTGTCCTGTGTAGGGAGGCCGAGGCACAAACTCCAGGTGGGTGCCGGACTTCTGCAGGGGCACGTGAGATGCTCGAGGGGTTTAAGCACCTCCGAGGCTGGGCAGCAGCCGAGTGGAAGCGCTAAAAGCTGTGATGCCAAGTTCGATGCCTGCCGCATCAGGCCCCACGCTGAACCTACCATGTCTCCTTCCCTGGTTTCTGATCAGGAAGGTTATTTCACACGTGACAAATGCTCGGTCACCATCCAAATGGTCTGAAGAAAACTCCATGTGCCTGGTGACCCCCCACTAAACTTGAAGATGTGTTTGGTTTGGAGCTTTCCCTTTTACAACCCGGCCTGATTGCTCTGGGTCACTCTCTGGGTTTGCATCATGAACTCGACGTTACTCATTAGGAGCGATCCCTATTTCTCAGTCCCACACCGCCAACCTTGGCGTGTTTCGATTGACAGATCCGAGCTGGAAGAAGCAGAGGTGGTGGCTGGGCTTCAAAAACTCGGCGTGGAGGTGCCAGGCCAGAGCACAATGTCGTCGAGCAGCGCTGCCGATGACGGAAATGTAAGAAATCTTACAGAGGATCCAGAATTATATGAACGCTGCGTTGTGCTCACACCTGGCCCCGATCTGCGGGGTGCCGCTGTGGTGTCCGCACAGGGTGGGTGCATTTCCCTGGAGGAGCGTGGGCGCGCTCAGCACCCAGCTGTGCACCTCCTGGGCAAGCTGGGGGCGGTGAGGCTTCGGGTTCGGAGCAGAGCTGGGCAGCAGGTGCTGGGGGGACAAATGATGGACGTGGTGTAACAGCCAGCAAGGACCGAAAACGGGCTTGTAAGACTCGAGATCCGTCGGCTCCTCACCATGTAATTTCGCAGACAAAAAAAAATGAAGCTCGCTTATTAATTTTGATGGACAATTGATCTGGTTCAAGGGTTTTTATTTGACTCGAAAAGGAACGTGCTTTTTTCACAGGCCGATTGAGAAGCATGGAATATATATAATGCAGGAGGCTCGATGATTATACAACAAAAAGATCGGATCACCACCTGCCCACATTCTTGTGATAAGCAGACGAAGAATGTCTGTCAAAACATTAATTCCCCAATCTCGGGGGGTAACGCGGAATACACACACAAATAAACGCACGTCGGAGCGCGCTCTTGTTATCTCGCATTCAGCCCAGCGCCACGGTGCGACCATCTGATAGCCATATCAAACCGGGCGCTCGGCGGGGGTGCGCGGGGCAGCCCCTCCGCTTTTAGGATGCCGGCAGCGAGGGCTCAGCACCCCGGTGCCCCTTTTATTCCCCAGCCTCGGCAGCGCTTTCAGGCCGGGCGCGGTGCCATAACCGCGCACGGGAGCGCGGCCGCGGTCCGAAGGGAGCCGGACGCTGCCGGGGCCGGATCCTGCGGGCGAGCAGAGCCCAAGGGGGGGGGGGGGGGGGGCGCGGAGCCCGGGGGGGGTCGGCGCGGTGCCCCCGCGGGTGCGGAGCCGAACAAAGGCGGCGGCCGCCGGGAGCAACAGGCTCCGTGCAGCCCCCTCCGAGGGTGCGGAGCCCTGCGGGGGCGGTGTGTGCCCGTCTGTGTGTCTGTCCTCCCCCCGCCCCGGAGCCTCCCGGTGCCCCCCCCCTCCCCAACCCCGGCTGTTTGTACTTTGGCTGCTCCGCTAATCCCCCGGGAGAGCCTATTTGTAGTGAAGAGTATCTATAGGGGGCGAGGCCGGTCCATGTGGGTTTGTGTCATTGGTTTGCGAGGAGAGACCCCGCCTATTGCCCAAAAAAAAAAAAAAAAAAGAAAAAAAGAAAAAAAAAAGAAGGAAAAAAAAAAAAAAAAGCAGCGAGAGCCCCTACCTCTGCTGCGCTCAGCCGGCGCGGCGAGGGGGAGCGCTCCGCCCAGCGCCGGCCGGGCACTTTCTCGCTTCAAAAAAAAAAAAAAAAAAAAAAAGGAAAAAAAAAAAGAGGGAAAAAAAAAAAAAAACAGCGCCTCCGACCCTCCCCCCGAGTTGCAATTAGCATCCTCCCCGCTGCTGCTGGGCGCCGCGGCGGGGCTCCGCTGCCCCCGTCCGCTCCCGGCGCGGCGGCGGGCGGAGCAGGAGCGGCTCGGCACGGCTCGGCACGGAGCGGCACGGAGCGGAGCGGAGCGGGGGGAGGCTTAAGTTTTTGTGCGGGGCGAGCGGCTGGCGCTGGAAGGTGGATCTCCGGCAGGCACAACCCGGCGGCGGCGGGCAGGGATGCGGCGCTGAAGCGGTGCGGGGAGGCCGGCCGGGCCGAGCCGAGCCGAGCCGGGCCGAGCCGAGCCGGGCCGGGCGGCCAGCAGCAGGTAAGGGCGGCCGGGGGGGGGCGGCAGCGCGGCGGGGGCATCCTCCCCTCCATCTCCCTCCGCTCTCCCCGGAGAGCCCCGGGGGGGGGGTCCCGGTCCGTCCCCCCCCCCCCCCCGGCACCGTCGCCCACCGGCCCGGTGGCCTTGCGCCACCCCCGGACCCCGGCGGGGGGCGGCCCCGCAATTTGGGCGGCGAGGGGCCGGGGGCGGCTTTGTTGTGCCGGCCCGCATTGTTCCCCGCGGCCCGGCGGCCCCGCAAAGTTTGGGCGCGGGGAACGGGGGGAGCCCGGGGCCGACTTTCCCTTTTTATTCTGCCCTGCTGTCATCTCTCGGGCTTTATTTCCTTAGCCTACGCCGCTCTGCTGTTTGTTATTTTATTATTTTACCCTACCTCGCGGCGTGTGCGCTTCAGCTCTTTATTCCGTTCCAAGCATTATCATTGTTTATCTATATGTATTTTTAATTTTTTAATTTTATTTATTTTTTTAATTATTATTTATTTCCCTCGGCCCCGCGGGCAGCGCAGGGGCCGCGCCTCGCCTCGCTCCTCCCTGCCCGGCCCCGCTCCGTGATGCCCCCGCTGGGACGCGCCGAGCGGTTCCCCCCCCCCCCCCGCCGTGGGCAGCGCACCCCCACGCGTGGCGCCCCGTGGGGCCGGGGAGCTGCGAAACGGGGGGGCTGGAGACTGGGGGTGCCTTTGTGACACCCCCCCCACCACCACCACCCCCGGGGGGGGGGTGCCGGAGCGGTCGGGACGTTGGGGAGCGCAGGGGGGCACCCATGGGTGCGGGGTCCCGGCGGCTCTTGGGGGGCACCCGCAGCTCCCGCAAACCTCCCGCCCGGAACGGCCGGAGCCCTAATTGAAGCACTTTCATCATTCACACTTGATTAAGTCCGCCGTGACCAGAGGACAGAAACAACCCCCAGCCCGCTGGAACACGAGGGATGGCATGACATTTTAATCCTGTGTTTTCAAAACCATCCTCGAAGAGCAGGGAAAACGCCAGCCGGGGACGGTGAGGTGCAGCGAACTGTTGTTTTCCTACAGATGGTGGCTCACCGATGGGGCTCAAATCCCACTTAGCGCCGACATCGAGGAGGAAAAGGCACATACTTTTTAGTTTGTTTAAGCCGAGTGAATGAAATAATGATAGACAAGATGCCTGGTGACAAAATGCTTTTGTTCCTGTTTTCATCAGTGCATAAGGGCGCCGACCTGCTTTAGCATTCTTTAAAGGTCTCTTTACCAAGGAAAATTGAAGACGGTCTCATTATAGGAGAGTGTGTTCAGAATACTATGAGGTATTTATGAATTCAAAGGTGATTGTTGAGTCGCAGACATTTCAATTACGCATCCTGTAGTTAAAAAAAAAAAAAAAGGAAATTATTTGTGGCGATGTGCTCTGTAATCTGCTGCTACAAGGCTGGTCCGTTCGCAGGCTTCAGAGCTGGCTGAGGGAATGGGTTTGTCCTCGGGGCTCGAATCTGAAACCAAGATTTGTGCCCTTCGCCTCGCAAAACTTTGTGCTGTGGGGGCAGCCTGAAGTCGCTCTTAGAGCAGCGGTTTGCGAAATGTCAGACATTGTCGGTATTTTTCTGGGAAATCTGGCATTGTAAATGCTGGGCTGTATTTTTAGAAAGGAGCTTTTATTTTTGGAAGCCTTTGCGAAGCACACCTGTTAGTCATTAGCGGGGAGCGGGGCAGGGGTTTGCTTTCAGCATCCACGCAGGCGGGCTGGCCGCCGGGCTGCGGGCACGCTCCCTCTGCTCCGCAGCCCTCGTGGCCGCCAGCAGCGAAAAAGAGCCTTCCCCTTTAAAAGTCATAGCAAATTATTTGTTATGTAGCAGCGCTGTTTGTTATTGTAGGAGTGTTTGAATTTTCATTTTTGTTCAGAACGAGACACCTGGGCAGCCCGGAGCGTGTTCTCCAGGTGCCTTGTGGCACGCCGGCTGCAGGCGATGCTTCGTGGTGGTCGCATGGCTGGGTGCGAGGCAGCCGTCTGTTTGTCCAGCCCGGTCTGTCTGTCCGACCCCGTCTGTCTGTGGCCTGGGAGGTTGGGCTGGGCACGGCCACCCCATCCCGTGACGCCCTGTGGAGCCAAGCCGCTTCCCAACAGCCCTTTCCACTCCTAACCTCATGTTTTAGGGCAAAGTTGCACCTTTTTGCACTTGCGCTTTTCCTAAACGGAGAATGTTCGAAGGAGTTTCCCGATGGTGAAAACTGGTGCACATGCTGTCAGCTTTAACACTGTCACCTCAACACGGAGCCGTGTCGCCGGGTTCCCCTGTTAATAATCCTCCTACCAGGAAAAACATCAGCCTCCGAGTTTGATGTCCCAGGGCCAGCCTGGAAGGAGCGCACCCAAACCTTTGTCCGCTCGCGGCCATTTATCGGCCGGGCTGGCTGCAGTCCAGACCGAACTCCTTGAGCTCAGCTGACTCGCGGACACGGAGGGTGTGCTGCAGTGAAAACAGAAAGTTGCCTCTGGGTTTGCCCAGAGTTTTGGAAGAGGTTAGGTTCGTTTTCACAGGAAATGCGGGATTGTTTTCTGGGCGCTGTTTACCAGCTGTGAGGACGGAAAGGGGCTTTGTGTTTAAGCAGAAGAAATGGAAAAGCTCCTCGAAACACAACACTACCGACAATTTGCAAGTGTTTTGTTAAAATCTGCTGCACGCTGTCATATAAAATCTGATAGGTGTCACATTTACTCTTCACATGAGATCTAGCCAGTACTCCTTCCTTTGCTTCGCGTTCTGGTTGCAGTGACTCAGAGAAGTGCGGAGTGGAGCTGCCAGTGAGGAGCTCCTCAGCCGGAGAGACTGTGCCTGCCCGGGAAATTTGGGGTTTTCAGGGCACAGGGCCCTTGCCCCCCATGCTCTGGGCCTGTTTGTGGCTCCTCCTGGTGCTGAAATCACACGCTTGACCGAGGGGCACTGGGTGACCCCGCAGGGCCGCGCTGAGCCGTGTTCACGGCTCCTGAGTTTCTGGCAGGCCGAGGAGACGTGGTGGGGGCGTTGGTAGTCCCTGAACTGCCATCATCTGGGGGGCACGGCGATGGGGGGCAGCAGTGGTGGCCAGGGGCACGGTGCCCCCCTGCTGCCACTTACAGGGAGCGTGGGGGCTTCACAGGAGAGGTTTTGGCAGCTCAAATTTGGCTCCCCTTCCAGCCGGGAGCTGGATGAGGGGCACTGGGGGGGTCGGTTCCCACATGCAGTTTGTCACCTCCGTGCCCACGGGCCCCCGGCCCGCTCCCGGCCCTCCTCCCCTGTTCTCATCGCTGGTTTTTGTTCCTTCTCCTTTGCCAGAGGAAATGAAATAAAGATAAGTTTTAGGTGAAAGGATGAATAACGGCGTGACCGTGCCTTGCCCCACAGAGGGCAGGGCAGCAAGCCGCCGCTTTCTGTCGTGCCTGTTTGCTGCTCGGGCCCAGCCCCATCTCAGTGACGGGGCTGTGACCTTCGGCATCCTACAGACGGTGCTGGGAAGGCCCCAGATAATGTTTGCTGTGACGTCAGCAGAAGTTTTTGGTGCTAGAGCACAGAATTTGTTGTTACCGACACAGCTCTACAGCCGCTGGTGCTGCCTCATGAGCGCATGCCCCTTGCTTGCACCCAGCGCACTGACGATTTAAGTGCCAGGAGCTGTTCCTGAAGGATTAAATGCCTGGTTGCTAATTATTTTTTGTTTCTCCTCTCTGAGAAAGTAATCGTGGCGGGACGTCACGTTTGGGAAGCATGGTGAGGATATAATGGGAAAGATTAAGATTTTTCAGAGGTGATGGCGAGGGGAAAACACGGGTGGTGTTTGGGAAGGCTCTTGTGGACCTGCTGACAAATCTGATGTTTGTATTTTTTTTTCCCTCTGTAGTGATTCGTTAGTGCCTGGGTTGTATTATTTGTAACTTCTAACTGGGATTATCAAACAAAAAAAGCAAGAGTATAATTTTGTTCTGTAGGAAACGCTGTTGGTTGGGGTGTAAGTGGTGCTGGTGGAGCTGTGCGGGTGACAGACGGGGGCACGGAGTTCTAGCAGCTGCGGGCAGGGGCAGGACTCTGCTTTGTTAGCATCAGCTTTCCTAGGCCCCGTTAGGAGCACAGGGTTGCCAACTTCAGCAATTTTTAGGGGTTTTGGTTTTTTTTTTTTTGATTCCAGCCCTTCCAGACAGCCCCACGATGCGGTCACCTCCCCTGGTGCCCCTGCTCCACGGAGGCTCCGGAGGCTGCTGGGCACCGAGGGCTTGCTGCCCGTGCAGGGTGCTTCTGCCTTCCTCTTCACACCACGGGGCATGTTGGCTGCAGGGTTTCTCTGAGGGCACTGGTGTGAACCCACATGCCGTGGTTTTTCACATGAGGACAGGCGCCGTCGCTGCCGTGTAGGTTAGCTGGTGCAGTGTTGTCAAACAACCAGCCACGATTTCCTTGCGACGATGCATACCAATTACTGCTTAAACAGACCCTTGAAGCACAGCGCGGAGGGAGAACGTGTGGATCGGAGATGCGGTGTTTACAAGGAGACAGGTCTTTAATGAGACCAGGAATAATGCAGACGGATTCTCTGTAGCTAAATATAACAGGTACGCAATGGGTGCCGTCTGTTATTCTTTGAGAGACCTGTTCGCATTGGAAAAAGAGCACCTTCAGTGCTGGAGGGGCTGGCACAGAACGCCAGGATGCTCCCAGAGAGGTTGGCTTGTGGCTGTTCCTCTGGTCCTGACTGCTGGCCCTACATGGTGGCTGCTTGAAGAGCCCCAACGCTGCACAGGGGGTTTGGGGCAGAGCTGCATGTCCGAGGAGCTCGGGATCAGCCCCAAAAGAGGCAAGAGGAGGAGGTGGGAATCCCTCGATTCCCACAGAGCTGCTGTTGGGTGAAAACCACCACAAAGGACAATTAGTGATGGGCGGGTGTCGCACCGGGACATGAGCCGAGCTGTGCAGGGTCTCAGCGGTTGCTGCATCCTGCCCCATGGGGGAAATCCCTGTAGATCCCTCCTTAGAAGTATGTGGGGCCAGTGTAGGAAATGATCGTGGTACCTGCAGAGAGCCAGGTTCTGGCGGAAGGAATCGGCAATTTGAGCAAGGTAATTAGGCTAAATATCAGAAGTTACACTTAGAAGTTGAGAGACCTGAGCTTCTCTGTGATTCGGTAAGGATGAAATTATTTCAGTTTAATACATGGAAAAAAAACTTTCTCTCAGCTTTCATACTCTGAAGTTATCCAAAGTTTCATGATCCTGCAGCACAAGCTTGTGCAAGTTTTATATTTACCATTTATCAAGGTTAACGCCCCTTCTCGTACAGTAAATGGTTCGGTGCAACATTCGAGCCTAGAGTTGAGGGATCCAGAAGTTTCATAGCAGAGTACCTACACTAACTTCAGCTTTCCCCCTTCGCAATAATAATAACAGCATTTCTCAGATGAAATATCTGTTCCACCTATTTTCAGTTCCTGGAAGGAAACAGGACCTTTTTGTACGTCATAATATTGCTGTAACGTTATTTCTACGTGAGGTGCCAAGGTGCCCAGTTCTCTGCCAGCCCCGTGGCTGTGGCCAGAAGGGCTGTGGCATGCCACGACCTCAGCCATATCACGGCATGCAGCGTGGCAGCGTCCTTGGCTCTGTCGGGGAAGTAGAGTTTTGATGTTCGGGTGTGTTTTTCCCATCCATGGTGTCTGAAGAGCAGAAAGCACGTCTGTATCCATTTATCTAGACAACAGATGTTGTGAGTATTAGAAAGAAGCAACACAGACAGATTTGGGGAGATAAAATGCACTTTTAGTTTTGCCCAGATCGGGGTATTAATGTGATTTGTGCTTTCGTGGAGGTGTCCCAGCTTCACTGAACACCTTGCCTGGCCCACAAGATCTTGCTCATGCTTAGCCCCTGGCAGGGAGCTGGCAGCCAGTGGTGTTGCTGTGTTTGTTTCTTGACAAATTTTGGCTGAGCAATGTGTCGGAAACAAGAACCTGACCAGGTGGGTCCTCCTCACTTGCTTCCTGGTGGGACACCAGCCTACACTTGGGTTGTTGGAGTTGCACAGCCCTGGGGGAGCTGGAAGGGGATCGGTGGTGACCAACAGAAACCGAAGCTCATGAAGGGATGCAAAGGGAAGCTGTTGCCAGTAGCGATGAGACCGACAAGCAGTTTCTCTAAAATATCGGGACTAGGTTACTCGGTGAAGTTAATAGGAAAGACCAGAATATTGCCTTTTACTGGGGGGAGAAATGTTATGTTTAGGTCCTGTTACACCTCTGGTGCAAGGGGATGCTGCAGCCAGACCTTTGTAAATCAGCCCTCTGCCTCCGTTCGGGAGCTGGCCCTGTGCTCGGCGGGGCAGAAGCGCTCGTTTTTCACTGATTCTTGGACGAGTGGAGGATTCCCAGCAGGCTGTGGCCATGCTTATGGTGTATTGGTACATAAAGAGGGTAAACAGGATGGGCTGAGTAATGCCGACCTGTCAGCTTGATGTAAGTCCTGGGCAAGCGATCTGATTAGTTGGGATGGGACCCGGTTAATGACGAAGTGAAGAGTGGCAACGCACTTCATCTCTATCAGCCTGAGTTTAGAGACATCAGAGCATCTACAATTAACTTTTTTTTTTTCTATTTAAATAGCTTGTATATGTCATTGATAAAGGTAACCGAGTGGATTTTGTTCAATCAAAATTCTGCAAGAAATTTGTCTTTGGTACAGCACCATTGCTTTGGCTGGGAATGTGCAAAGGAGCAACTGGCTGAAACCCAGCAGAGTGCCAGCTCTCCAAATACAGTTGTAAAATCAGAAATAATGTCCAAACATCTATTTCTAGGAGCTTCTCCGAGCATTCGTTTTTGTCCTTCTGCTGCTTAGCGTGTTTGTGAGCAGCCCGTGATAAGGCACAGAATCACTGTTGCTAAAGCTTGAAATGTCACTAAGATTGGGAGAGCGGTAAATAATGAAAAGGAGGGACTGCTGATAAAAGCAATTTGTATTGCTCGGATGCAGGCAGGTAGCAGCTCTCAGATGGCCAACTGTAAATTTCTCTATCTAGGAGCAAACAATACAGGCCGTACCTCCAGGATGCTGTCTGGAGAAATCGTGTCTTTGTGGGGAGCAGAAGAGGCAGGACGAGCACTGCTAGCGTGAGAGCACGGCCAAAGGTCTTGTGTGCTTCTTGCTCGGGCTGCCAGCTGGCTCCCGGGCTGGAGGAGGTGGCGGCGTCCCTGTCCCCAGCACACCAGGGACACCAAGGAGGCTCCACGGAGGGCTGCAGGAGTGCCGGGTGAGCGGGGAGTTTCCAGCGGAGTCCAGGAGCTCGATCTGCTTCACTTACGGAGAGCGTTGGAAGGTAAATTGATTAAGGCAATTAGCGTTGTCATGGGGAAAATAAATTGAATAATAAAGAGCTCTTGGGTCTAGCAGGCAGAGTTTTAACAAGATCCAATAGCTGGAGGATGAAGTGAGAGGAGGGCTGGGATTAAGGTCCCCGGTTTACCACTGAAGGTGACTGGTGCTGGCAGAACCTGCTGAAGGTGCTGGCAGTTTCTCCACCTTTGGAAATGTGAACTTCAGGAATATCTGTTTGTTGAAGTAAACGATGCTCAAGCAGGGATTAATTTAGCAAGTTACTATGCGGTGCGTCAAGCAGGGATTAATTTAGGTAAGTCTCCATGCCGTGTGTCGGGCTGGAAAATCTCAGTAGTCTTTTCTGACTGCAAAATCTATGAAATCTGTGGACGCCCGTCATTTGGAGGAGAGTGCCCAGATGTTTATGGATCCCAGGCACCAGCACTGTAGATTCCCTTCAAGAGGATGGCTTGCAGAGAGGAGACCTGTATCGGAAGGTGGAGGTTGCAGGCTGTGACCTTCAGATCATAGAATCACAGAATGGTTTGGGTCAGAAGGGACCTTTATAGACCATGTGGTGCAACCCCCCGCAGGTTTTTTTTATTTCCCTATATTTCCCCCAAAAATTCCTTGTGTCCGTCACAGTGCTGTTATCTCCAGTGCCACCACCAGGTACTTAGCACTCGGTGGGAAATGAGCCAGGGCCACAGCAGCCCGAGTTATGGCTGATGCTTGCATCAGGTGTGGATGAATTTATGTAGAGGAGGAAAATGAAGGAGGGTGACTTACTTTAGTCGTGTGCTTTATCTCCTTGTTCAGAATTTATTCAAACTCCGGATTGGCTCTGGGCAGCCGTGGTACTTCAGAAATAACCCCAGCCCTGGTGGGAGCCTTCGAAGCAGAAGAGCACAAACAAGAATGCAAACAGCTGATCAAAACAAGTCAAACCCAGATTTAACATGTAATTGTACGTTGCCTCTGCTGTGGTTTGAACACAAACAGCATGTTTGCAGGCAGTTTTATGAGAGCGAGCACAAGGAAGCAGCAAGTGAAACTAGGGGCAAAGGGTTGCAAGCAGCGATTTGATGCACGGTTATTGCTGTCGAGACATGCTGCAGATGAGGGTGGGAGAATTTGGGGCTTACCCCATGTTTTGTACGTGCTGTGCTGCTCCCCGCGATGCCCCTTCTCTCTGTGCGTCATGCTGCTGAGCATTTCTCGTGAAGAATGAAGTGTGTGTTATCGAGGGGAGAATTCAGTGTGATTTTCAAGCAGGGATGTGAGCGTGATGTTTCAACACTCACTCCACTAGCGCTTTTACGGGGTGTTCAGGTGTGCCCACTCGAGGTCTCTGTAGGCTGCCTGACCTCTCGGAGCACGGCTGGAGCAACGCATGAACTTGTTGGTGCAAGTAAACGCCCGGCGGTAAGACAGGCTCGCATGGTCACGCCGCTTGGGCTAATGCTGGGAGTTAAGGACATCTAGATGTTTGGCTTGGTATGGTTTAGCTTAAACAAACCAACACGGCGTTAATCTCATTACTTGAGCAAATGAAATAAACCTTTAAGGCACTTAAAACACGCCGGCGTGAGTTGGATGGTGACGCCGGCAAGACGCTGCGATTGCGGGCGGCTCGGCACGGCACGTGTCCAACAGGCTGTTAGTAACTTCGAGGCATTGTAGTAGCCGAAGAGTTTTCTGTTGTCTTTCCCTTGCATTTGGTCCTTGGTTAGGAGGAGAAGTGACTGAAGAACGTCTTTATAAACTTGAGAGTACCTAGCTGTTTCATACACATCTCTTAATAGAGATTAAACACAAAATAAAGCAGAATGCATCAACAGCGATATTCCCATAAGCAATATTGTAACTTGTATGCAGTGTAATTATATTTTGTACACTTGCCAATTAAGCAGTTATGCTTTAGAGAAAAATTACTTTCAAGAGATGGAAGAAAAGTATCACAGTAAATCAAATAAAATATACATTTATTTCATGTATGCAGCTGAAATTTTAAATTTTCCTGCTGCGTTCAAGCAACTCCTTGGTGGCGTAATGATGCTGCATGTCCTGCAGCTCTTTTTGGGACCGGAAAATGGCAGGCAGGTGAAAAGGTGTGAAAAAATAAATTGCTTTCTGGGATAGCCGTGTGCAGTGTGAACGGAGAAGCTGGGGCATTCCTCCTGCTGCCCAAGAGCCATACCCGGGAGCTCCCAGCAGCGGGGGAATGCGAAATGTCAGCATTTTGCTGACAAATGGATGCCTGCCTGTAATTTCAGTGGCTGTCCACAGCCAAGCCATGCTGCCTGGCCCCCAGCGCCCCACATCCATGCTCTGCACCCATTCCCGTCGGGCAGATGGGTGCCCACAGCACCTCTTCCCGCTCCCGTCCTCCGCAGCGCCGGATGCACGTGGATGGCTGCAGTTCTCTTTTCCCCTCGAGCGCTGGGCTGGGCTGTTCGAGAGGCTGGCAGCCCGGCCCCGTTTATTTCTGTCCATTTATTTTCATCCCGGCCCCGAGGCCACGTCCCCGTGCTTGGCCGTGCGGCAGCGTGGCACAATGTGTGGTGGCTCCGTGGCGGTGCTTGGCTTCTCCTACCCCTGGCAGCAGTGTTAGCACGCGGGTTACAGGAAGGCAGACGGCGTTTGGTAGCCATGAGGGCTCGCTGCAGGACACAGCAGCAAATCTCGTGGAGGGTGAAATACCTGCTGGCCCTGTGTGCCCCGTACGCATGCATTTTGCAAAGAGTTTCTTAACCCCTGACGTCAGCATGAGCGTAATTGCTGACTTTATTTGCAGCCGCATCGCTGCTGGCAAGTTTGGGGGAGTTGTCCTGGGGTGACAATCAGATATTTTTAAAATCTCCTGCACTTCATTGCCCTGAAAACCGTGTCATGCATTCTGCTAGTATAAAGTGAGTCTACGCAGGGTGTGGCGTGGGTTTTTCCACCACCTCAGCCACCGGCGTGACTTCTGTCCAGGACACGGGGCTTTGGTCGAGCAGAAGAGAGCCCGTGCCCACCGTGCCCCGTTATCGGTGCCTCCGCTCCCTTCCTCCCCTCCCGCCCGCCTGCCCACGCCTCGGTGGTGATTTTAATTCGAGAAGAAATAAACAAAGGTATGCTCTGAGTATAAGGAGATGGTTATCACAATGGAGTAATTACATTTTGGTTCTTGATTTGATTTGTTAGCTGGGAGATTAGGCTAAAAGCAGAGAAGGAAATGAATGCATTGTTGACTGCAGGAAGTTATTTATGAGATTTTCCTTATGTTTAAAGGAATTCCCCCTGTGACTTAAGTAGCAGCACGATTTATGGCCTTTCACGTTGGATAGCTAAATAAATAAATAGAATAAAGACAGGAAGAATAAAAGGAAAGGGTACCAGGTTTGCGAGCGCTGAGTTTCTGTTGCGGAGTGCAGGAAACGATCGCTTTGCCAGGCCCAAGCAAACAGATCCCCAGCACTGGGCACGCTGCGCTCAGGACCAGGAGCATGGTCCCCGTGTGTTCGCACTAATGATGTGACACGCGGGCACTTGCATTATGTTTTTATACCGCCCAATTTTTGCTGTTCCTTCCTGTAGTGTTCCCTCCCTGGCTGCCCCTGCAGGCTCTCGGCGAAGTCCCGTGGGATACACGGAGGTGGGAGCAGCGGCCAAGCTGCTGCACCGGGTCGGGGGACGCCGGTGGTGGCCACGCTGATTCTGTCAGAGGCCTTCAAGGCTGTGGCTTCGCCTCACAGCCGCGACAGCACCGCAGCGGCTTGGCCCCAAACTGCATATCTTACTGGCCCCCATTCAGCTCTGGCATCGGTTGAACTTGTGCTTTTTCACCTTGTTCCAGTACGGAGATGTTCAAAGGTGCAGTGTGTGAATGCAGTGCGAGTGCAGGAGTGCGCTGTGCACAGCTGTAGACCCTTGATTCGGGTCTCATCTCATCCGTGTTTGAACACCCTGGGCTCTTCAGATGATCTTGAAATGAAATTAGCAGTGTGCTTGTGATTGGAGATAAGCAAACAGGTTTATTGTCAGCATTGGTACCTGGGTTTTTGGGAAGTGTCATGAAGAGAGCAGTCATCTGTGTTGCAGCCCTCCTGGGTACCTTGGGTGTAAGAGTGTTTGACCAGGCGGCCAGGCACCAGACTCTCCGATCTGACTGAGCTGCCAAAATGCCAAATTTTAGCACAGTTGGACAGAGCAGGCTCACAGAGCACCTGCTACTCACCCCGGTTCTTCTTCCTCACGCTTCTGGATGCTCAGTTTGTGCTGCAAGGAGACCCCCCCTGCTTTGCTCTTGGTGCCAGCCAGCCTCCTCCCAGCCCACCCAAGCTCTCTGATCATCCCTTGTTTGACGGTGGTTTTGTAAGGCAGAAGCTGAGATCCTGCTTGCATCATTTCATGTAAATGGATGAGCAAAGGACCCAGCTCCTCCATGCACGGCTCCAGGCCCTTGGCGTAGCTGGCGGCAGCATGTTCCCTCGCTTTGGTTTCTGGACATGCATAAGATGGATTTCATACCTTTTCCGAGCTGCACTGTGCTGGTGTTGACAGTGGCTGGAAAAAATTACGGGCCAGAAAGCAGCCCAGCGCATCGCCACGCTTACAGCGACATTTATGGCTGGACTTCATGACGTTGTGGCTGATGATATGGCTGGACTCGGTGATCTTGCAGGTGTTTTCCATCCTAAATGACTGTAATTCTACGCTTGCATAAGCCTGTGGAAGTGTAATTTCTGGGTTGGAAGGTGTAAAAATTATTTGGTATATAGTTCCTTCAGCCTTGCTTCAGAAAGGCAGCAGGGGAGAGGAGGCCCAGACCACCCACTTCTATAGACAAAACCTGTGAGAGGTTTGGGAGGTACCAGGCACTGACTGAAGTTACTTTAAACATTAGGAAAGCCTAACTCTCGAGCTGGTCAGCTCTGTAGACGGTGGGACGGGGCTCCACCGGTCAGTGAGGACAGAAGCGACCAAAGCTGAGTGGCACATTTGGAGTGGGCTTTCTGTATTCGGAGCTGAATGTGTTCAGGTGAGAGCGGTGTGGTGGGTGTCAGCGTCTCCTCCAGTGGCCCAGTGATGTGAGTCGTACAGAAGATAATAACTGGGGGTGGGGGGAGCGATAGAAGGAGCTCTGATGGGTGCAGCCGTGACTTATTTTGCATCCTTGAGAAACCCATAAGAAGTGATGTGCTTGACTACAGCTATATTAAACTTCCAGTGGTTTTATTTAAACTACATTTACTACACTGATCATCAGTGTTGTATCAGCAGAACGCATTGGAAGAGCTCGACCCACAGAAGATCCATAAAACGAAGAGGATCTGTTGGCGGAGAGATTATGCCCTGATATTTATAGTTCCTTCAGACTGAGAGATGATTCTGTCTCCACTCCAGTGCGTGTGGAGTTGTCTTGTGAAGTACCAACCACCCCTTCCAGCGCGTTGTAGTGCGAGAGCCCCGTGTGCTGCCGACTGCAGGAAGGTGCTGCAGGACCGAGCCACACCAAGAGGCATGAGGAGCGCTGCTTGCAGTGCCTTTGGCAGGACAGCCGCACCTCGAGGTTACTGCATCAGCCAGGGGGTCTTTGGAAGCTCCCGGAGAAAAACACCAGACTGTTGTCCTGGCTATTTTCAGGCCAGCTTGCTTTGGACTCCTTTTGCGCGGTGCGCTCGGCACGGAGGGCTGTTTTGTGTCCCCGTTGCCTGGCGCTGACATGCTTTCTGCAGTGCTAATACTTCTCTGCTTTTAAATACACAGCGTAAGCTTTAAGTAAGCCAGCGTTGGTGGCGACCGTGATTTATGTTACGATGGCTGTGCTATAATTTGTGGTGTTATGCACCAGAAAGTTGAGAGCATTAGGATAAAGTCTTTCAATAACGTGCAACAAATTCTCATCATCAAGGAGCAACCGTTGTGTACGTTCTGTTGAGTAATTATAGAGTACAAAGAAGATTTGATATAGGAGTTGTGGCTTAATCTCCTGCACTTCATTACATTTTCCCTGTGGTGGTAGCGAGAAATGGGAGGTATATTTTATTTTCCAATTTGAGTATGCTTGCTCAGGATGGCCTTGCTCTTAATGTTGCTTCACGGGGGAGAATTTACAGTGGGGATTTCCATTAATGCTAATGAGAGTTATGCCCATGCAGTTCACTGGCCTGGTGACAGGGGAGGAGAAATAATAATTAAATTCTTTGCCATCTAAAAAAATAAAATGACCCTAAAATGTCCAGTATGTCAGTGGGAAGTGACTGAGTACAGGAGATGCCATCGTTACTGTGCTTCAACATCCACCAGTAGCTGAGAGGCTTTTGCACTATTCCTCTTCTCTGTTCCTTAAAAGAAGAGGGAAAGAAAAAAAAAAAAGAGATGCTTTCTAATTGGGAAGAGTATTAAGCAACCTAGGGATAGATGCTGTGATTATAAAACAAAACATACGGGTTGCCAGTGCAAAGTTGTCTGAAAGGAGTCGCAGTAGGTTTTCTTTATGCTTACGATTAATACACTCTTCCATTTAAAGCCATTAGGTATAGTGCTGCACTTGATTTAAGGTAAGTGCAGTTAATATTTTTGGTTATAAATTTCAGGCATGTTGGTAAGAAATCATCAAAAAGCACAGTACTTCGTGTAAAGCAACAAAGTTCATACTAGTTCCCCTGCAAAACAAGAGGCAGGTTCTTTCCTGCAGCTGGATTTTGCTGGTGGGTGAGGACTGGTTGTGTGTGGTGGAATTAGAGCGAGGACGGCGTTAATGTGAGCTGTTGTGACACATCTTTTGTAAGGGAGTCTATCGAAAGGGAGTGAGGAAAGGGCTATACTTAATCAGTATAAATGTCAGTAGCATATTTTAATAAATTCTTGATTTTGCTTGGACTGTTTGCAATTGCATATTTAAAAGGAATCTGCCATCCCCTTTCGAAGGTATGTGACATTTAAAAGATCTGTAAAGAAGATTGGTTTGACAGCTTCAAATTACATTTGAAAGAGTTTTTTCCTTTCAAAACAGAAAATGAATACTTCCTATTCTAAATGTCACTGCAAAGGCATAAACATGTTTAATCAAATTATATATTTAATTTATGTAAAATGTAATTTTTTATTCATGCAAGAGACTCACTTGTTACATTTTTCCCGTCTCCAAAGCTTAGCAAAGTTGGTGAACTGCAGAATCTCTTGAATAAATCATTGCACAACCGTTTTTCAGCTCCTTTCAGAATTAGCCCTCGGCTCCTGGTTGGATCTCCTTACCGCCAGGTACTTGTGCTCTGCACTGAGCTGCCCTTGGGTCCGTAGGATGTTGGTGGAGCAGGAGGTGTAGGTGCTGTGGAAGAGCCAGGTGGCAGTGCAGGACGGCTGGGGATGAGCTCCTCACCTGTCCTCTGCTGTGCTGCTGTGGGGAAGGTGAGGGCGACACTCCAGCTGCCTGTGAGGACGGGCTGCTTTTCAGGGAGGAAGATTTTGCAGTACTCCCAGGTTAGTCCCGAGAGCAAGAGCTGGCCGTAAGCATGCGTGTCATCAGGTGGTGCCACACACACAGGGTAAACAGATGTCTTGGGGCTTGGGCTTCTTGCTAAGAGAGGAAGCAACAGGAAGGGAATCAATGTCCAAAAAGCACTGTCGGGGAATTCAGCTGTTTCACCTCATTTCTATTTCAATGCCTGCAAGCTTTGTGTATTTGCTGAGCAAATACAGATGTGAAGCTCATACTTGTCCCCAAAAAGGCCAGAACTGTCAAGTCGTACCTCCCAGGTGTGAGGACGGAGGGGCTTGGCAAACCTGTGAGCGTGCCCTGCCCTCTTGCATCTGGGTGTTTCAGGATGACCAGGCATCTGTTGATTAGCTCTGGCAGATTGCGAGGCGTTGTCCAGGTTCTAAAAGCCGAGGATCAGCAAAGAGCACAGTGACATTACTGGAAGTTTCCTCTACAGGAGGGAAGTAGTGGCTCGGGATGCCTCAGAAGGCACTGATCCATCACTTATTTGGTAGATGGAGATACCTCCAGTCTTCCCGAGAAGAGAGTTGTGCACAGCAAGGAGAGAGCAAGCAGAGTTGGAATGAATGCTGGAGAACAAAGCTCAGAAACACTGACTGTCCTCAGCTAAATCCATCTTCTAGCTGGAAAAAGTGTCAGAATACCTTCACGTAGGGTAGGTCAGGTTCTGACAATCTCCTAAAACTTCTCTGTCCTCTCCATGTTACCAATGGATATGTTCATATGTATTTATTCATGTAGGAGATGCCCAAGCCTAGCCAATTTAAACAAGATCTTATAAAAACAAAAAAAACAGAACAAAACAAAAAAAAAACAGTCCTAGAGACTGCTCCATGTAGGCATGGTGAACATGGCAGCTCTGGCCACCAGCCCTCCCTTGAAGAGTTGTCCGTGGGTGGACCCAAGGCTCTGGAAGAGTTTGGGCCTTTCGGCTTTAGGTTGTTTTTTTCCCTTACGAAGAAGAAAGGTTGAGTGAACGAACTAATATTGACAAAGCTGTAATTTAGGCAATTATCCAGCTGACGTGTGCACTGAAAAGGACAGGGAATATTTCTTTCCTGGTTTGCAGTTTCCTTAGAAGGGAGGGGGCGTCTGACTGAAGGCACACGGGAACTCGGGATCACATCACGTTGGGCAGATGGGGGGTACGCATTTTCAGAGACCCCAAGGGGAGGTCCTGAATCTTTTCTCAACCTTCCTCCCTCAGTGTACATCCAGTGTTGGCCTGATATTGAAATAATACCAGAGATAAGAGAGGGTTGGGTGGGTTTTGTGCCCGCCAATGTAAAATCTCCCGTCCCGATCCTGACTTTCCTCTGCCCTAGGACTTGAAAGCACCTTTCTGCAGGATGATGGACCCATGTGGTGGGGTCAAAATGGGGTCAGAAGGCTTTGTCCTCCATCTCCATCTTTTTGTCATGCTTGAACTGTAACTTGAGCTGGGCGGAACATTCTGGATTAGGTAGGGGTATATTTTATATTTATATTTTATTTTTTTCTCAAAAGGAAAACCTTGAAAATATTCCCAGCCATATTTATAGTTCAAGCACAGTAGATTGGTGTAGAGATTCTGAAAGACAGAAAGTAGTAAACAGTACAGATTTTCAGTGTATTGCCCCTTTATGGTTTAGGGGAAATGCACAGTCAATAGTTTTTTTTTTATTATCCATTTCAGTATGAAATATGTTGCGACATTAAGTTGTATATTTCCATTGAAATATATGGCAGGAATAAAATTCCAGATAAAAGGTAACTATTTGACATTCTGTATAGTTGTTGTCGTGCTGTTAAAATAACACATTGACTACTGACTTGATATGAGACAAAGATGAAGAGGAAGCTATGTCAGCAGGATTTTCTGAGGAGCCCTGCAATACCGACATCCAGACGTCAGCGCGAGGTCTCCGCACCCTTTACTCTGAACTGCAAAAGCAGAGGTTGCCCTGAGATATTAACATCCTGAGAACTTAATTTTCTAAGTAAAATAAGCCGCCCTGCTCCTTCCTTCCGAAAGAAAGTACACTCGCAGTGCATTTCAGCAAAGCGTAATGTTTAAAATTTGTTTTCACCCTGCATGTGCTCTGCTGCAGAGGGTTTAAATCTAAAATTATAAGTAAGTGGAGGCAAACTGCAGTTAGTTAGCTGAGCTAACGAGATTTCGGTAGATTGCAGTTCCACACTGTACACTGGCCAAAACCTTAATGCTGTGGGGTGTAGGGTAGTCTCAATTGAGTCAGCCAGAATTATTTTAACTGTTGTATTATATAATTCACCCATTAGTCCTAATTGCTGTCTTTCTTTTAAGCTCGTACTGACTCACTGTCTACTATCCATGGTCTTTTCCCTATCAGGATTGCGTTCTACTATTGCCATACTCAGTACGGAACAGCCAAGTATGTGCAAAAATACACATTTTTTGCTTGTGCCGAATATTTTGCATGCTGTAACAACAAAACTGAAGTCTAGTATGAACAGTAAATCCAGCTACTGCCATGCAAGAATTTAGCAAGCAACCTGCAGAGTAGGAAATAGCTGAAGGCAGAGGAGTCAAAAACGAGCAAAACCAGCACAAGTTTTCATGGCAGCTTGATGCGTTTCAGTGCTCAACAGTTCCTCCGGGCTCCACGCCTGACCGGCAGCACACATCTCCTAGTGGAGGCAGAAGATGTCTCTTGTTCCCCAGAGACACAGCACCAGACCAGGGCACCTTCCCCACGTGGGCTGCGTGGAGTTCAGGGAGGTGAAATCATGAGCTGTGAGCATCTCCTGGAGCCAACAGCCCAGGGAAGTGTCGGGGAAGGTTGTGCAGGTCATCTAACGCCCGGCAGCCATGGGAAATGTCTTGGAGAGCCAGGCAGGGGGAACACCCACAATGACCTGATCCATCCCACTGACCCTATCCATCCCACTATGGGCGCCTTTTCTCCAAGCCAGGCTTTCTCGTCTCGTTGCCTGGATTACAAAGGTTTATAATGTTACTATTTAACAGCTAGTACTCAGGGGGGAGCTGGGTAGGTCGTGGTGCTGGCTGCCTCACAGCTGTCTCCCTGATGCTTCAAAGTTTTGAGTTCGGTTTCTGCCCAGGCTCCCCTGGCAATGCAGCTCTGTGGTGCTGGAGAGGAGGCTTAGGCTGCGTTTTTGGGGCACAAACTGTGGCTGCTATGTGTACGCAGACAGATCCTGTGCACCACGGCACAACACAGCCTTGTGGTGGCAGCTGGGTCTTACTGTTTCTTAAGGGCTTTGAAATTTTGGGGTTATATTTGAATTCCAGCTCGCATGTCAAAATGCGCTCCCAAAGCGCAGAAATGGGTCGCTGCTCCCGGGGAAGTCGCTGGGAGGCTCAACCCAAAAATTCAGCCGGAAAGACCCACGTGGTGCTGGAGATATGAGTTGTTATTAAAAGATCCTGGAGATAACAGTTGTAGCAATCCTACAGCAAAATGGAATGGCTTGACAGTAAATTAGATTTTTAGTCAAATAGAAAAATTGTTCGTTTTTCCATCATAACCGACAAATTTGGTTTTTTTGCATAGTGTTATTTCTTCAGTTTTCATACACATATTTTGCTTGCTATTTATAGCTTTACATGTGTGCAACTTGAAACCAGCCAGTTTGAAATGTTCTAATCTCAGATTTTCCATAAACATTCCTTCCTGTACCGAGACCCCTGTGCACTGAGTTTATGAAAACAATCCCCTCCAGGCAAAGATTTTTCTAATTCCCTGAATATGAGAGGAGAAGTTTATAATGAAGTGTTGATAGGACCTTCAGCGTAGTGTTGTGAATATGTCTATCTACAACCGTGGTAAGGATTAGTTCTCAAGCATTTTGCTGAATAAAAGCTAATTTTACATTTGTACTTATTGTTTCTGTAACTTATTTTCAAAGAAAATGTGCTTTTGCATATGTAAATAGTTCTGCTGTGACAACACATACTTTCCAAATTTAAAATACCTCTTTCGATATGAGGCATTACTGCAAAATAATTGATTCTGTTCAAATGTCTCCTATTAACCAGGTTTAATGTTTTCTGTAAGAGGCCTGACGGAGTGATATTTCAGACGCACACACAATAATATTAAGCTATTAGGCACTTCCCCCATATGTTAATACTTCAAGGGTAGCCTGACAGACACTGATGTTGTTGAAGGGTTCGCCTGCAACCTTTGGTGGTGGGGCTGCGAGAGAGCTGGGCTGCTGCCTGCCTGGCTCCGAACCCGCTTTTGGGTTAGTCTGTGGTGAAAGCCACGTGGGCAGAAATCCTGAATTCATCTAAACGCAGTCTCTACGCTGTTCCCACCTCCCTAGAGTTAACTTCAGAAGGCTTTGGCTGGATGCTGCTGGAACAGGACCATCGCGTGGTCAGCCCGGTCCCACATCCCTTCAGTCTGCTTTCAACAGCACTTAAAAAATGTTAATTGAAAACAGCGTAAGTGTGCATCTCATCCCAGGCTCCGCTCCTGCACTCCCTGCATGCTCCAAATCGCTGTTTGGCCTCCTGGGGCTTCTGGTGGTCAGAAAGCTGGAGGAAGGCGTTCACAGAGCACCTTTCGGGTGCCACGGCTCCAGGAACGTGCAAAGGTTGGACCAGGACCTGTGGATTAGGGGGTTTAGTCACTGACAGTAGCATGTTCTTTCCTTGCTTTCAGTATTATTTTTTAGCTGGCATTTTTAGGGTTACCCATCACTACAAGAGAGTCTGATGCGTTTGTCTCTAAACAGCCTGACCCGTGGCACAGGGTGCCTAGAAATTACTTGCCTGGCTTTACCTGTTTAGAAAACAGCTCCTTTGTCTAAGATTAATTTAAGATGGCTTTTAAACGGCAGCTTTTTTAAAAATTCTCTTCTGTGTTCTAACTCTGTCTGAACAGCCCTGGGTGGATTTGCAGAGCCAAGCTCCTGGCCAGACCTGCAGCCGTGCCCAGCTGAGGGGCTGCATTCACCCCAGCTTTTGGCAGCGAGCGTTCATCTCTTCCGCCCGGCTGCTGCCTCCTGGCTTTCCTTCCTGGCATCCCCGGTAGCCGCCAGGCTGCAGGGGCAGCCCACGGCCCGATACTTGGATGCAAAATGCGAGCTTCAAGTATTTGAAGTCTCCATGGCAAAGGACCCCCTGGAAGGAAAGGTTTGCAGCAGAAGCTCTGAGATCTGTAACTATGGTGCTGCGAACAGCGCAGTGCCGCGGTAATGCCGGGCGAAATACTGTACGCTCCGATTATGTGCTGAGGACAACAGCCTTGCAGCAAGCTGACGCTTTCCCCTCGGTGCTCGGCCAGTGCGTGATGGGCCGCGGGTAGCGCCGCGAAGGAAGGCAGGGGAGGAAAATCACAGTAACAGAAATTACGGATTGGAAGAGGGAGAGAAACGCAGGCTGGCACCGAGGAGGTCGTTTGTGGGATGGCATCAGTGGAAAGAGGACTGGGTGCGTGGCCTTTTCTGCCCCATTCTTCCCACAGTGTCCCTGTCCTTCCTGAAGATGCGGGGCACACCCCGTGTAACATCCTCGTGTTGCATGTAGCCAGGGGAACGGCCGTGGAGCTGGGCAGAGCACGGAGCGCAGCCCACTGCTGGGAGCGCTCTTAAATGCATCACCTCGTTTCATACTGCGTTTGCAGAGAAAGTGCAGTTTTATTGAATGTTAGGATTGAATTCTTAACTGACTAATCAATTTTAGTAGTAAGTTAAAATGCCTGGTATTAATGGACAACTGCAACCATTAATCAGGGTTACAGTAGATTAACAGTTGTCAGCATTTATGCTAATAGTACTTACATACCGTGGACTTAGGGATTGCGCTCCCCGCTTCCATATTTTTCTAAACACGTGCAGTACTGCTGCTTTGCGCTTACCGATTATTTTCTCCATTCCTGTGCTCTTCTTTGGAGGTACAAATGTGGCCGACATGCTCACAGCGTTGACCTGGCGTCGCGTACGGCTTTTTTGCACACTCGGTTTCACGTCAAAAGAGATGGAAAGGGTTCATTTGTTCTACTACTTGACTGTTTAATTTGATCTGGTATGCGACGAAACCAAGACAAATGGAGTGTTTTTAATGAAACTGTTCAACAATCTCTGGCAGCTCCAGAAATCAGGAAACATTAGAAAAATACAATTAAAGGAGTTTGGGTGGATGTAAATAAGAAACACACTTCAGGATTCCCCTACCAAATTCATTTTGCTTTCAGTATTTTATCTCAGTAAGTGGTTTTAAGCCCATGAAGCAAATTTTTTGTTCAGAAACAACTGAAACAGAAACAGGCCTTAAACCTTCATGGGTCTTGTGACCATTATTCTTCATCCATTTTATTGGGATATTTTTCAATGTGAAGCTGGGATTTCCTAAAATCTTTTTAGCACACAGTCTTCAATTAGCTGATTACTATAGATTATATGCGTACATTGGATACCTCATCAAGTTGTCTAATAGCTGGATCATATTGATTGTCCTTCAATTAATCATGTCCCGTATTTTCATTTATCAAAACCAAAATACATGTAATTAACTCTGAAGTGGTATAGCACACTGTGAAGTGAGTTTGCTACCGCTGTAGAAATAGCTTGGTAGATTGTGCTAATAGGAAATGCAAGTTGAAATTAAATTAATGGTATAGTGTCCATCACAGAATAATAATTAAAAAACTAAAAGTGAACCATGGTAGAGGGAATCCTTTGTAATGACAGATACAGATGTTTGTGTGAGATTTCTTATTTCCGTCCTGGGGACTTGCCCTTCTCGAGCTTTTTAACGATTGCCAGCCAGGTCTCTTCAAGTTGTTGCAAGAAATGCCCCATAGTTCTTGCCAGGTGGGAAAGGAGGACCAGAAGGGTGCTGAATGGGTAAATGAAGTTTTCATGTTTACATCAGTGGGTCAGTTTATGAGCAGACTATACTGGATGACATTGTTTTGCTTTAAAAGCAACTTTATTAATTTGAATGTAATCTCTCCTTCCCCTAACGTTCATGTTGAAATTGGCTCAATGTGCTTAATTCCATGACAGGCTGAATTGTGATAAATAATATACAATATCCCTAAACCAGCTTGCTTCAATTGGCATGATATTTATGAGCAGTGAGTTTCCGAATTGCTCATCGTGGCTGAGACTTCAAGCTGCAATTTTATTCATAAACACAACTGTGTGTAAACGAGGGGAGCACAGAGTATTTGTGTACGGAATCATTAATGCTTCCAATTGAAATGGACGTGTTCTGTAAATGCAGGCATTTTTGTGATGCATTGACAGTAATTATTAAGGAACTCATGTTATTTTAAAATCATTCATTTTTTCATTAAACCCTATGGCTAGGAATACATTTGCTTCTGGAGCAGAGAAGTTACCTGGGTTATCTCAGGACTTGTCACTGATCCTCTGATAACTCTCAGGACCTTACACATAAAAGTGCTTGAATTATATCTTGTTATTTTTTGATAGCCAGAATAAACAGAAATATATTTTTTTAAAATGTTAAACAGAGCTTCCAATATGATTAATTCAAATAATGGGATATGATGATAGAAATTAAAAATTATTGTTTTCTTTGAGTTGGTTTGCATGATCCTTCAAGAGCAGGAGTTCCTGCTTTGTCAGTAGTGCTGTTTCACCACCACTTCAAATTTCCTGCCTTAGGCACTTTGTTATCAGACATTAATATCTGCAACAGCAACCAATTATCTTGTAATTTTAACAAAGGCGTCAGAAAAGAGACAGTGCTTGTTGGTTAGATGGTCATAAATACACAGATCACAAGTAAAGAGCCTTTACTTTTATTATGCAAAATAATGACTATGTAGCTGTTAATAGAATTTACTTTATATGATGACAATTTATACTTCTGCGTGTCTATGGGAGAGCTTTGCCACCAGGCTGTTTTGACAGCTCTCTATAATAATATAGGAGAGTGATGTGTCTAACGAAGTCTCTGAGAAAAATATCTGGTTTGCATTTCAGAACTTGTCATTCGGTATGTTTAGCAGTAGGAGATAGCATGGGAAAGATGCCTTCCCTCTCAGTCTGCCATCGCATCCATTAAACATGCGTGCGGCTGCCAGCCACGGGGCTCACATCGCAGCACGGTCCCAGCGAGCACGTTTACGAGAACTTCATTTTTGGTGGGGCCAGTGCTGTGTTTGCCTGGTCCGGGATAACAGGGTGTGTAAGAGCGCATCGTTGTGTTCCGTACTTTTAGTAATAACACCATTCTTGCGAGCCTGGCCATCTTGGGTGTCACCTATGAGCTCTGTGGTGTCCCCGTGGCCTACGGGGGCTTGGAGCCTTGGAAGGGAAACATCTGCAGGTCCTCTCAGCAGCTGTGTGTGGGAGAGGGCTGGTGAGATCACAGAATCATCTAGGTTGGAAGAGACCTCCAAGATCACCGAGTCCAACCTCTGACCTAACACTAACATGTCCTCCACTAAACCATGTCACTAAGATGTTTGGTATAGGTACGACAGAAGGTGCTCTGGTAAAACAAGCGATCCACACACATTCGTGGAATGACGGCTGTTGGAAATATTGCTAGATAATGTGTGTGTGTACAGAAACAGCGCAACCAAAACAGTAAATGCAGTGCAGTTGGTTGGGATATCTACGTCCGTGGAAGTGAGAACAGTCAGAAGGGAAGGAGGGCATCTGATGCCTGCTGGAAGCAGCTGCTGCCGCTTCTCTGACACCACTGAAGAAAAGACAGAGATGTCAGAGGGCTGGGAGCTGAGGGAGGTGACCAGCCCTCCCATCCCACAGCACCGCCACACGGTCCTCCTGTGCTGCCGGCCCAGCGCGGAGACCTCCAGGCGGCGATGGTAGAGCACGTGCGGCCTGCACCACGGCTCTCCTTGGGGCTTCTCGTTGCCTCTGGGTGCCAGAGCGTTTGTATGCACGTTAATTAGTTCCATTAACTCCTCGGCATGTTTGCAGGGACTTGTTTATGGAGAGAGGAGGTGGTTCCTGCTGAGTGGGAGCCTCCTGCCGGCTCTTCCCAGCCCTGTTGGAGCACATCAGGGTGCCCCGTCTGTGGGCCAGGGGAACCTCCATTTGGGGGCTCTGCAACAGGAGGAATTACCTGCCAGCTCACGGGGCTGTGACGGGGCTGGAGCAGGCGTCCTGGCACAGAATTTGCCCTGGGTAGCCACAAGCATCTCACTGCATCTTCGTGCTGGGCTCGTGGAACAGAGGGCATGGCAGGGCAGGCGCGGGAGCCCGCTTTTGGCCAGCGGTGCAGCAGAGTTTTAAGTGTTAAGTTTCTCTTTGTTGTTTGTTTGTCTCTTTCTTTTTCTAAGCAAGCTTTTCTTCTCAGCTAATCCTCAGAAGCAGCCCAAGAAATGACATTTATGCATATTTCATAATGTGATTTCTGTAGGCATACGGAGCAAACAAATCAATTTCTCAGCAGCACGCTGTTTAAAAGAAACAGCAACAACCTGTGGGATAAGTTGCAGAAGCTGTTAAAATTAATTATAAATGGCAGAAGATATAACATTTGGGGGAAAAAGTGCTAATGTGTGAAGAATAATAAACATTCAGTAGATGAAAAGGAACTCTCTGTCATCTGATTATTTAAACTTCATATATTTATAAATATCATAACACGTTAAAACAATGTACCGCTCGCTACCAACAGCACATTACCATTTTATTCTGGGAATGGAACAGCCTCGTCTGATGTCTCGTATTAGCCTGCACCTTGCCGCTCTCAGAGTTTCACTGTAGGTTTGTGTCAGTGATTATAAATGGACAAAAGTACTTTTCTGAAAAAACTCAAGCGTTCGTCGGTGGTGAATCACATTGGTGGGGTTTTACTGGGCTGTGGGCTCCAGCTGCTTGCTCAGGAGATGTGTTTCTGATGGGCAGGATGTTGAGGAGTGTGTCTCTGTGTTGTGTTTGGGGGTTTGCATGTCCCTAGTGCTGGTCCCTTCCTGCCCTGGCCCTGGCACTCCTTGCTGCTGGCTGTGGGGCTCAGCAGGACTGGGCTAGGCGGTCTTCTCCGGTGTTTGAGTTTCTTGTAACCTCTTTGTTTCCATTAATTCCATGTGTCAGGCTTTTTTTTTTTTTTCATGACTTGCTAAATACTCTTGGAGAAACGTCTGTGTTTGCAAGGGTGTGTTGAGCCATAGATAAATATAGGTGGGTCTTCTGTAGGGAAGGCTGCAGCGGATCTCGGGGCGTTCCCCACGCGACGCAGCCACCAGCTGCGGCCGTGCCCTGCCGCGACAGGCAGCGGTCAGCCAGGTCACTAAATGGATGTATTTGCCTGGTACACCGCCAGCCACCAAGTTCTCTTTTCCATCTGGGAGCACTGTGGGTGCTCAGACCTGACCGTGGCTCAGACCAGTGCCGCGGCAGTTGGAAGCAGTGCCATTTTGTACCATGACCGAACGCTTTGTACGGTGATGAGAAGGGGCCTTATGAGATGAACTTTCCTCAGGTTGCCCGTACGATGGAGAAGTTGGATCATCAGCCAGCAAAATATCTTCTATTTAGAAATAAAGTGCTATTTTTGTCCCAGTTCTCCCAGGTCAATGGAGAACACCCAGAAGAGAGGCAGGAAATGTCTCCTGGTTGTGGACTTGGAAGTTTTTAGGTGAGCAGCAGCTCCTGGCTGAGCTCTGGGGCTGTGGCAGAATGAGACACCAAGCCTCTCTGGGGCTGGAGGACAACTCCACCCATGCATGCTCTGGGGGCAGAAGCCCTCATTAAGCCAGTTTTGCTGAACTACAGCTTGATTTGGGTGAATTCGGTAAGGTTGTGCAGCTGGCTGTGGTGGAGGTGCAGGGCTGGGTCTCCACCATGCCCGTCAGCCTCCCCATGTCTTTGGCAGCCTCCCCGTACGATTCTTTCGCAAGCAAGCATTATTTTCATTTTTTTCCCCTTCTGAAGGTGCTGACCTGATAATGCAGCGTCAAAACCGCTTTGTCTTCGTCATCCCACCACCCGTCCGATGCGATGTGACACCCCGTCTCTAACATATGTCATTCTGCGCTAGCGCGTTCTCACTCTTCCCCTCCTTGCTGGAGGCTGCCTCGTGTCACAGGGAGCGAGCAGCTCCTGTCCATGGGTCCCTGCCGTGTCACCCAACCCTTTTCAGCTGCCACCACGGGGGCACAGCTTGCCCCCACCACCCTGCAGGACCTCGGTGGGGACGGGGGCCAGAGCAAGCGCCGGTCGGCCGGTCCCCCCCGGGCGTCCCCACCGTGACCTGGTCAGGGGTGGCAAAGCTTTATCCTGGCTCCGAAAAAGATGCGGGGGTAAGGAAGCGCTGCTGAGCAGGGCCGTTTGGGCTGAAAGGCTGTTAGATTCAGGTCACTGAGTTTGGGGCGGCCGCGTTTTCTGACAAAGTCTAAAAATGCAGATTTGCAGCAACCTATGTTAATGAATTCCGACTGCTTGAGTTTCGCACTGAATAATGGCCAGAATTATCAGTGATGGTGACTTATGAGATGTGATTGAATATCATCCTTTTTCTCGAGATTAAATTGATAAAATGATGTAATATCACGTTATTTTTATTAGTATGCTTGGATACAAAAATCTCTGTGGAGCTGAAGATTTCGTTACAATAAAACAGAAGTACTAGAATGACGAAAATACTCAATAAATTTTTAAAATGTAGTATCACATTTTAAATGCAATTTCGTGCATATGGTGAGTGAATGCAATACCTCTTTACCCTCAGGCCGCCCACTTTCATACATTAAAAATATTCTATTTAAATGCAGATTTTGATTTGCTATCTGGCATGGTGCTAAAGGAGAATAGACAGGAAAAAAGGAAGAATGTCTATGTCTCTTAATTTAATTACCTGTTTCTTTTGGCATGCAAAGGTGCCAGCAGGAGTTGTTAGGTGTAAGGGCATGCATGTTTAAATAACATAAAAAAAAGTGTGAGGTCAGTTTTCTAAAATCTGTAAAAGAAAACGCTGGAAAGAGTCCTTTAAGGTCTTACAGATGTAGACGTGTTTATATGCAGGAAGATGTGCGTATGTGTATGTGGAACATGCACGTTGCAAACCACAAATGCACGGTGGCATTTGATACATATATATATATTTGGCACATATATATGAATGCACACAGAGGGCTTTGGATGGGTCCCAGTTTTGCAGAGGTTGGTGGCAAGTGGACGGAGCCCAGGTTGGGTGCCAATGGCATCTCCTCCCCGGCTGCCCGCAGTGGTGTGGGGTGGTGTGAGGGTAGGCTTCGTGCTATAACCACTTGCTCAGTCCAGGAGGGTTATTTTTTGGCCAAGATCAATCCAATGGGGCGTTTTGGTTTTGGTGCGAATCTGTTTTGGTGCGAATCTGCCTAGTGTGGTGCTGGGAGGGCTGCAAAGGGGTTGGGGTGAGGATAGAAGGGTTCACTTGGTGGCATCCAGGTAGATGAGCTGTGGATTTCTGTCATGAAAACCAAAATAGTTTGTTTATACCTACCTTAGAGATTGACTTCAAAGGGCAGAAGTAGCAGCAGCAAAATACTTTGAACACCACTGAAGTGCTTTTGCCATTTGATTTTTCTAAAAAACAGGGAAGTTGCATTCATTTTCGGTACTCTTTATCTTCATTTGTATGTCACTCTAGTTAAAGCCTATTTTCAGAACTCAAAGAATATTTGAATTTAAGCGCCCTGGAGCAAATAGGTTGAGTGGTATCAGAGATTATCAGATTTAATTCATTTATTTTAAATGTAAATTGATTTGAAACCACTGGGAGCTGTTAAATTGTGCAGCAGTTGGCCTCCGCGCTTGCAGCATGTTCTCTCTCCTAGTGTCCACCTCCGCCAGTCCCTTCTTCCATCCTTTTGTCAGACTGCTTTGTTCATCTTTTTGTTGAAGAGAAGTGAGTTTCAGGTATCGGCGCATCTCCATCTGTTGCCATTGAGTGTCATGCCCATCTCTGGGCTGTGCCAGCTCCCTGGGTTCTGCTCTGCTACCCATCACTTGCAAAATAAGTGCAAAATAAGTGTTTTCAGGGACTGCATGATTCACCATCAACAGTTTACAGTTTCCTGTAAATATAAATTCAGGACTGTACCAAATAATGCCAAATGCATATTTTTAAGCCTATGTATAAAATTATTTGATCTCTGAGAGCATCGTGTTTGCCAATTTTTCTCTCAGGCACATAGATATTAAAATTATATTATGCACAATATGCGGTAGTAAAATTGAAGTCACAGTGGAAAGCAATATTATAATTTTTTTCCTTTAATTTTAGTCTCAAAGAATGTGTCCTTCTGAAGAAAAGGTTATTTGTCTAATATGCTGGAGAACACTTTGCAAAATTAGATAAGAGTTATCCCCATAAAATGAGCTGCAAAGAGAAAGAAAAGCCATGGAAACACTTGGGACTCTGAACCCATCTCAGTTTCCCGGCACAAATGCAAACTCTTAATTTCTTCATCATTGTGAGTGTGTAGACAGCTGGTGGGATTTATTACAAGGCAGTTGGGGCATGCAAGTACTACTCGGAGCATCTTGAAGCTCCGTGGAAGTTGTTCTAGCTTGCACGTCTCTGCCTCACACTCACCAAGCATGAGCTGTGTGGCAGGCAGTGGGTCCAGGGTCCAGACCACCGTGAGCTTGCATGCAAGTGGTGATGGAAGTGGACTGTGCAGTGTGGACATATGCCTTCTGCAGGGTAAAGAAATGACATCTATTTAATAGGGACTTTGGCATTCAAAAATAAATGTGTTTAGAAATGGTTGTAGCCTTAACGTAAATGTTAATAGGTGAGTAGTAAACAGCTGATTTAAAGCATCCAGGAAAGTGTTTGTGACATCACCTTGAGTGCTTAATGTGGGACTCCTCAATTTTAGACTGATCAGTTTGGCTGTAATTTTTTTTATTTTTTTCTCCAAAACATGGAGGGGGGAGGAAGAAAATCAGTGGAATTGGTTTACATATTGCGTTAACTACTCTCACAATAGTGAAAAGCTCTCATCAAGTATGTATCAGATTATTTTATTATGCCAACATTAATATTGGAAGCACACACGTAATCTGGAGTCAGCAGGTTCATACACTACTATCTCATTAAATTTTCAGGCAAAAGCTGCAAAAATTAATTGGAGGCGTGTAATAGTTTAGAATGTGAGCTGGCTTATGGTAATATAAATTACATGAGGAGAAGACAGTTTTATATACTGAGAGAGGGAAAACTGGTTTACTTTAATGAGAAGAGATAGAAATGTGGAGCTATTTTTTCATTACAGATGCACTCTAAACTGTTTGGACTTACTTGATGAATAGAGTTAATTCTCTGCTACAGTTCCAATAATTCATGTTGCACAGTTTAATGACTTCTAGATAAAAACAGGATTGAAATGTTAATTTCTATGAAGAAATTGGAGCACTCTCATACATCAAGCTTTTTTTCTATTAAACTACTAGTTAATTTCACTAAACAAGTCTCTCAGATATTTCATGCTACATAGATTTTTGGTGTTTCTCACCTGCTTTATTTTATTTCATTGCCCATGAGCATTGGCTACAGCAGAGCACCACTGAGATGCAGAAACATTTCTGTTGTACTTAACCTGCCATTATAATAATTAAAATATTTTTTTCTACAGTATACACAGAGGTGGTTGGGCCTTTTGGTGTCTTTTCTGGTATCTACAGGTTGATACTAGTGAGTGTTTTAGGTTCAGGTGTTCACTGTGCTATTGACAGATGGGTGTGGAAGAGCTGCAGCTGATGCTGCCTCTGCCACAGCCCTGTAGAATTTGCCAAAAACTGCTCAGACCCACTGTGGCTCTGCTGACTGTGCCACCAAGATGTAGCTGGTAGTCTCCATGTGTGGAGAACATCTACTTCAGGGACACAGTATTCAGCTGGGTGGCTGGTGGTGTCTGGCTGCCTTGCTTGGACCACATCCTTAATTCTTTTCAAACGGTGTTCTTGTAGATGCTGTCTGTGGGTAGGACACCATTGACTCTGATACTTTGCAGTATTATAGCTGTGGTTTTATATCGTGATATTCTGCAACATCATGTGGGGATGGCTAGACCAGCATTGTATCACCTCACTTGGTATAAACCAGCTTGGTCTTGCCTTTTACATGGGGCTGCAGGGCTCGTGTCTTGCTTGAGGTACCCTGACACTTGGTGCTTCCAGCTCAGCTTCCCTGGGGATTTTTCTTCATTTTTATGTGTTACTGCAGCCAGGTCTCTCCTGCGGTGCTCAGCTGACGCACTCAACACCACTTCGTTATTGTTCAGTAGTGTTTTTCATTGCTTGCTTCAGATTTGCTGGAAACCAAAGCCTCGATCTGCGAAACCATTGACCTGGTCTGAGGTCAAACACTTGTTATCAATATTTTGAGGTAACAGCCAAACACTCTTTTTTGCTTTTTATTTCTTTGTACTTACCTCAATGCAAAGCTGTTGGGCTTTTCTTCCTGCGTAGCTGGTGGCTATTGAAGAACTTCCCCCTTGAGCTTCAGGGCAGATGCAGGCTGTCACAGAAGGGCCCCGCTGCTCTGGGCTTGTCGCTGCAGGGCCTGTAGCAGCCTTCTCAAGAAACTCCACGTGACACCATTTCAACATTTCAGCTTGGCTAAAAGTGTGTCCCTGGCTTCACCCCAAGTACCATCAGGAAAAGGACTCGTGCCCTGGGCTGAGCATGGGTGCATGCAGGGCCTCTGGGTCCCTGCCAGGCTCAGTGGGTCATTGCTACCAGTGGTTCTGTTCCCATGTCGCTGCCCACCATTTCCCTTTGGCCCTCAAAAGGCCCACCCGTGGGCTGACCCACCCCATTCCTGTTCATGGGAGCACACTCCTCCTTCCAGTGTCTGCTGTGAGAAGCTATCTGCTAAAAACGACCCACGTTGTGACTGGAACTCATCTTTCCCAACACGGTAACTATCCCTACAGCAAGGGTGTTAGGAAAAGGTTCTTCACCAGCAGGGTGGCTGGCACGGGGACAGGCTGCCCAGGGACGTGGGCACAGCACCGAGCCCCCTAGAGTTCAAGAAGCCTTTGGACAACGTTCTCAGACATCTGGTTTGATTTTTGGGTGGTCCTCTGTGGAGCCAGGAGTTGGACTCAGTGATCCTTGTGGGTCGCTTCCAGCTCAGGATATTCTGATTCTATGCTGGATGCCTACCCCAAAGTAGAGACATGGCTGTGTCAGTACGAGCACTTGCTTTGGTTATTACTACACTTCGGTTGTTAACATGCACTTCTTTAGAGCAGTTTTTGCCTTTTATATTCAGGTTAAGCTGTGTAGACGAGAAATTTCTCACCTTCCTGTGAAGGGGCGAAGACCCTTTTGACGTGGGGTATTGTCAGAGGATGGTATATTATTGGGAGCCCGGTGAGCATGGTGCAGTTGGCTGCTCCTTTTACACGTGTCTGTCCTGCCAGTGGGTCATCACAGAATGGTTTGGGTTGGAAGGGACATTAAAGACCATCTCATTCCAACCCCCCTGCGATGGGAGGGACACCTCCCACCAGACCAGGTTGCTTAAAGCCCCAGCACTGCCAGTGATGGGTCACCCACAGAGTAAAGAATTTCTTCCAAATGTCTAATCTAACCTTTACCCCTTGTTCTCTCAATACGCCCCTGAAGAGTCCCTCCCTAGATTTCCTGGAGGACCCCTTTAGGTACTAGAAGGTCTCTAGAAGGTCTCCCCAGAGCCTTCTCTTCTCTAGGCTAAATTACCCCAGCGCTCTCAGCCTACTTTCATAGAAGAGGTGCTCTAGCCCTCTGATCATCCTCATGGCTCTCCTCAGGACCCACTCTAACAGGTCCACATCTTATCCCATTGTCTTTTGCTGGTGTGACCTGGGCACACACTGTGTGCTGAGGACCTCCTTTCTGCTCTTCAAGCCAGGGAGGTCCTTGTTTTTTTTTCACAATTTTTAGCGATACGGTCATTGATGGAAAATGGCAGGTGCCAGAGCTTTTGACAGTTTTGCCTGAAGGCAGAGGAATTTTCTGCCCAGTGACATCGGATCAGCAAATTCCAAGTCTAAAAGCCAAGGCGGCGGCGGCCGCTCTCGAGCCCTTAGTTGGTGTCAGGGAGCCGGGTGCGTTATCCTGGCTTTCTTGTACAGTGCCTTGGGTTGTTTATCGTGAAAGGCGCTTTTGTAAATGGACATTGTGCTGTATTGTGTGGCTTTGGTATTTGACATTGGATTAAACAAAGTGTCGCGTGTGCGAGGTGTACGGTACAATTATTTTAACCCATTTTGCTTTCTAGTGTGGAAAATCTGCTTGAAATAGGACTTGCTAAAGTCATTGTACCATATACAAAGGGGTTATTAAAATGCACTCTAGAAATAGAAAATAGGATTAGAAAAGACACTTTGGCTTTGAGGCCTTCTCCAGCCGAAAGAAGGCCTCATGGCCAAAATGTCTCCTTTAATCTCATTTTCTGTTTTCTGGTAGGAATTTTATTAACTCTCCTCCCCCCTTCTACTCCCCGTCTCAGTGCCTGCGTGCTGGTAGTACACCAGTTGTCTTCCTTCTCGCAACTGGGGGTCCATAAGGCAAAAGGATATTTTTCTCTTACAGTAGTGGCAAGACCTTTTATTTGTAGTCCAAATAATAATAATAATAATAATAAAAAAAAAACAGCCACTTTCTAGCAAGGACTTTTGGTTATTTGCATTATTTTTCCCATCTCTCAAGATTGTTTGCTTTTCTTTCCCGGTGAAGGGTTGTTGTGCTTGTGCTTTCATTTTTACAAAGACACCTGGAAATACTAATTATTTCATGTGAGAGGCTCTGTTTTGTGTCTCCAAAGGTAATTCGCCAATGGACACATGTAACATGTATGTATACTTATCCATATAGCTAGGTATTGGTCGGAAATGTGAAAACTATGTGATATTCTAATAACTTAACGTATAAAACATTCCCTATAATTGATAATTGAAATTTCTTGGATAGTATTAAACTGGTGTCTAATTGCTTCACAGCCGCTTTCTACCATTTCAGTTCCTCAGTGAACTTCTTGATGTAAAATGTAAAAACTTGTGCCCCAGATTATGAAAAAGAACTCAAATCTCGTTGTAATTCTTAATTACAGTTAATTACTGTATTTCTTAATTAGAGTCTTAATTTTCAACTATTTAACTTCAATGAAACAAACTGAAGAGAGGCAGTCCACAGAGAACCTGTCTACAAGAAGCAATCATGGTGTTTTCCTATTTTCATATTTTGAGGGAATCATGAATGCATTTAATTTCATTTCTGTAATTGGGAAGGACAGAAAGCTTTAGCCATAATTGCAGTGAGAAAATTCTGGGGGAAAAAAAATCCTCTTTCACAACAAGTGGAGAGGATCTGCATGGGGTTTGCAGGTCAGCGGAGGAGGAGAGGCGCCCAGAACCGAAAAGCAGGGAAACATTCGCAGATGGTGAACCTGCGACGTCTCCTGTAGGTTACTCACCAGGTTGAGTAATAACATTTCATATTTGGAAAACTTGCCAGCGACCAGATTTGGAATGTGAAAACCTTTCAGATGTTTACAGTTGGAGCCTCGAAATCGTTTTCATCCAGACCAATTGCCATGCATGCACCTATCATGAACATCCAGCGGTGACATTTGAGTTTCCTCCTAAGACACGTGCTCAGAAATGTCATTCAGAAGGTGTCAGCGTGGTAATCACAGAGCTCCCTGTTCCCTGCAGCGCAGGGACTCACGCTGACCCGGTGATTCAGTCCCAGAAGGATTTTTTTTTTTTTCCCAAACTAAAGTAAACATTCAAAAAAAAAAAAACAGGGATGTTGGCTCAAAACCCAATACTCAGGAAGGCTGACTCTCCCTCGAAAGGACAGAAGCGGTCAACCTTAAGCCTTGTAACAAAAGGTTAATTTTTCTCCCCGACGTCTTGCTGACTAAGTCAAACCCCAACCATGAGGCCGTTCACTATGCCGTGCGTTTCCAGCGCCTGCTTCAGACATCCGTGATATCAGTTTTGTGTCTCTTGGCAACAGATTGGTTCTGGCACCCCGAGGACAGGGTGAGCTGGCATTCTTGAACTGCCAAGAGACACAAAGCAGATACGTGGGGCTGCTTGATGCCTTTCAGAAAATGCATTAAAATACATTTTTGTGCAATATAATGTCTTGTGAAAAATGACCTTTTTTGCTTTTCTGTTGTTGTTGAGGCAGTCCTCCCCCATGCCCATGTTTTCAATGTGTTCGCTCCCGCTGCCCTTTGTGGATGGACGCGTCCTGCCTGGACCGCTGCTCGCCCAGGGGCGATGCTCCCTTGCAAAGCTGTTTGCATTCCCTTTTCCCTCTGTGCAAAAAAGGAAACCTGCTGGAAGCACGAGATGAAAGCATTTGTTTATTTTTCTGTCCACCTTAGAAAGAGGTGGCTGTCCAGCACTTTGCTGATGTGTTTTCCTCAGAAAAGAAAAAATGTATATAAAAAGAGATGTTTCTTTATATCCTAGGGCTGATGTCTATTAGATGATCTTGGCAAAGTCTTAAGTGCCTTATGTGCCTAGCCAGGACAAGTGCTGCAGCCATTTAGAATAATTTATAATGCACAGCCCAGCCAAAAATCTGTTGTTATTCAATCAGAGAATTAAATAAGTGTCACCCTACCTAGCTTGGAAATCACCCTGTTTTGTTATCCCAAATGATACACAGCAATCTGATTGAGGCTAGAGGAGATGGATAAAAGGGGAAAAATGTGAAATTTTGAGGTTTTCAAGATGTTGTGCATGCACTTGGGGAAACGTAATGGCAGAGCATCGGGTGAGGCAGAGGCTGGGGGTGGTTTGCCCAGGGGCAGCTCTGCCTGGAAGGGCTTTCTTCACATTTCATGGCCCGCAGCGGGGGCTCTGCCTGCAGGAGCTCAGAGTGGGGCACAGGCAGCACGGAGCTGCCCGGTGCAGAGCGTGGCAGGGACAGTCTGTGCTGGTCTCCTGCTAAATCCTGCTTTTGTGCAGGCTGGAAAGAGGGAGTTGCTTTCTGTGCCTTCCACTAGGGTTAGAAGCTGTTAGAAATACGTTTTCGGGATAGGTAATACCCTTCTTCCTTCCTCCTGCTTCTTCCTTTTCTGCTTGACGCTTCTCTTAACTTTCGCTGCTTTTGATGCAAATACTGTTATTTTTTTCCGTCTTCCCCAAGTCCCATCTCACCTGCCATTATCTTCCTTCTGTAAACCCCATCTAGTCCCAGCATTTGCAGGTGTTGGCAGTATCTCCGCTCCACCCCCTGGCATTAACTTCACAGGTTGAGTGTCTTTAGTACAGTAAAATGTAGATGTAATTTATACCATCCTCCTTTTGTTATGTTCACAAATCATGAGGCTTGATTGTCATCTTCCAGCTTTACGTCCTAATTAGAGCACATGGGAAGATCGGAGCAGGCAACTTGCTTGCTTGGCATCTACTGGGGTCTCGATACACTTGCCACCATGTACTCTCATGTTTTATTCGTCTCCATTAAATTATATGCTGAAGACTATTTTTAAATGTGTAAGTATCCAATGGTAATTTCAAAGAGCCGGATTTTTAAAAATACATATACTTAAATGGTGATAGAACCCATAAAAAAAATCTATTTAAAATCAATTGTATGCGAGAAGAAGTCAACAAACAAAAGGGCAGAGACAAGCATATCAGCTTTAATTTAGTACTGGATTTCCTTTGACAGGAGCCATTTAGATAGAGGGCAAAAAATTATCTCACTGAAAAAGGCAGTGATTGATCACATGTTGGTAAGTGAATCAAGTCTGCAAAAAACAGAGGCGATTAAGGGACAAAGAGGAATTATCATATTACAATGTTGCTGCCTGTCAAACCTCCGTTGTGTTGTGCATTCATGTGTCACGTTGTGACATCCGATCAGCGCTTAACTCCCTGGGACAAAGGGATGGTAGTTAAAAATCTTTAAACGCCGCTAGGAATTCTGCTGGAAGCGTGGGTCCGTGTTTCGACCGCTGGCAGAGATCCTTATGCCCCCAGGAATGGACGCACGGGACCTGGCTGACAACTTAGCAAGTGGATCTCGCGGCAGCGCGTTTCTGGCTCCCGCTCGTTGTCGCTTTGCTGGCCAAAACTGGGCTGGCCTGGAGGTAGCGGGGAGGAGCAGGAGGTAACGGGAGCTGGAAGCCATCTAACCCAAGCTGCTTAGCCTCCAGAAAATGGAAAATGGCCTGCTAGGAGATGGGAATGAAACGGTGGCTGGTAACAAATAGGAAAATTGGGGAAGGGGGCTGAGAGTAAGGTGGAAGAGGTTTTACAGAAAGCTATGGAAGAAGGAAAAAAAAGAGGGGGGGGGAACAGCAGGGAGAGGTTGTCTGCTCTGCTGGACTTCTGTGGGTTGGCAGCAGCCATCAGCGAGGCTGGAGATGCGGGGGAGAAGCTGGCAGTCCCTGCCTCAGTGCTTCCACAGCCTGCACGGCTCGTGTCCCGGCCAGAGCGGCTCGTGCAGGCGCAGCGGGCAGAGCGGTGTCAGGGGCGGGCGGGCAGGTGGGGAGGGACGGTGAGGAGGAGCAGCGTGCTGGAGAGGCCGAAGCAGGCAGAGTCATCCTCCTGGCACCCATGGGAAGGGTTCCCAGGGCAGGTCCCAGATGGCCCCGTCCATCCCCAACCCTCGCTGCTCCCCCAGACACAGCGGCGCTGGGTGCCCCCCGGTGTGCCAGTGCGGAGCTCTGTCGGAGAAACCCCTCGCCCTGCTGCTTCGGGGTCACGTTCACATCTTCTGTTGGTTTTTCTGCCGTCAGTACACGTGGCCGACAGGCATCTTGCCTGCCTGGGTTGGTGCAGTGTTTAACTGCCTGGGGCTTTGTACTGAAATACGAGAAAGGTGGGCAGTCGTGTGCCTCCTCTGAGGACCAGCTCTTCCTAAACAAACCCACGGTTAAGGATGGGTCCAAGACAAGGACTTGGTAGGAGAAGAGAAGAAAAATCACAAATCTGTATATTTTTTTTAATAGTACATCAGCAATGTGGAGGAGCTAAGGCAGCCTGCACGTGCAACCTGCGGTTTTGAAAGAGCCCCTGTTAAAGGAAATATTGAGGGGTAAAAATCTTGCTCTGGATTAGAAACAGAAAACAAATAAAGCATCAGCTTTTTTCATGGAAAAAAAGTTAAAGACGGACTGCTCTAAGGACCTGCGTCATGGCTGCCTGTCTTAATATTTTCATTAATAACCTGGACAGAGACGGAGGGCGAGCTGGCGGCACGGACCTGGCGTGCGGCAGCCCCGTGAAGAAGGCGGCAGAGCTGAAGTGAAGCAAATGAGGACCACAGGGGCAGATGAAAGTCACCACTGACAAATGCAAGGTTACGCGCATGGGAAGGAGCGGCCTGGGCTCCTCGTACACATTGCTGCGTTTTAAATGAACTGTAACCACTTGGGAAAAAGACCTGAGGGTCACTGTGGACAGCTCAATGAAGACATCTGCTCAGTGTGCAGTCGCAGTCACAAAAGATCAAACAAGATGTTAGGCCATATGAAGAATGGGTGAGAAAATGCCGAAAATGTTATAATGCTCTTATGTGAATGTCCACAGTGTCCTGATCTGGATATTGTGCTAAGTCTGTCATGGGAAGCCCCCCGAGCTTTGAGAGGCAGGCGGCTGAAATGGCAAGGCGAATAGAGCGACTTCTGTTTAAGGAGAATTGAAAAGATTGGGAGCGTTTAGAAAGATCATGTGAGTAAGAGGATTCATCAGAGAGGTTTTACAAACTAATGCTTGACATATTTAACCTTTCCCAAAATACGAGAGTAGAGGAAAACCCAATAAAAGCAGAAGCGTGCATTTAGCACTCCGCAAGGTCGCGTTTCCAGCGCGGCGCTTGCCGAAACACTCGAGCCGTTGCTGGCGCTGGCTGCGGCTGACCCCGCTGATGCCATCGGACGTGGCATTTGGTTATCTGCCTGTTGACAAGCCTGTTTCGGTCCGTTTGACACTTTCTGACAGCATGTACTGAAACCGCTTCTTATACCATTTCAGAAATGTGCTCCATCACAGCACGTTCTCCTCTGCTACCAGCGTCTTGCTGAGAGCCTGAAATATTTTTAAGTCGCATTCAATTTGTCTCACTTCTTCTGGAGCACAGGACTCCGCTCAGCCTTGTTTTCACCAAATTCACCGTTCCCATCTGACCTGTAGAAGTGCTCGGGACAGTCCAGCCTTGATGCAAATGGTGGGAATCATCATTAAGTCCCTAGCTGGGGCTGGCTGCGTGCGAGGAGCGTGCCAGGCAGTGCGGGGTGCTTCGGCTGCACCCTGCTCGGAGGGGAGTGCATCGCACACGCATTCCTCATCCTCACACTTTTTCTGTTTCGTTCCGAAAGAGTTCTTGAACCGGGAGAGATGATTAATGCATAGAGACCGAGAAGTGTTGTTGGCTTTTTAAAATTTTAGTTACTTGGAAATACGGGCTGGCTGCCATGCAAGAGGGTACTGTGGGAGTTTATCTGAATACAAAATACTGGAAAGAGTCAAATCTTACAGGCATTTAATTTGTCCAGTGTTTTTCAAATAAGGACATTAAATGGATATATTTAAAACAGTGTTACCTTGGAAAAAATATTTATTCGACAGGGTTGCTGCGAGTTCACTAGTACAAGACTGAGACAGCATAATGTTGTTTAAAGGGAAGATGGAGACAAATGCCTGCTGGGTTTAAAGACCTGTAAAGCTGCCCCAAATCTGAGCATGGCCACTGCAGAACTCAGTCCTGCACAGCCTTGCGGAGTGCTTGATCCAGAGTGACTTCTTCTGCAGAGACACCTTTCGTAGCTGTGTTTTGCTTATACATTTTAAAAATTTGTTTGCTTTTTTCATTTTTTTAATAATTGCAGCGATTTAACAAGACGTGTAACAACATGCTGCCCCGCAGAGCGGCTGGGGGTGTTTTTCTGGTGCAACTCCAGGCCATCAGCACAGCGAGGGGGAGATGTGGTCCGAGTCATTGAAGAGAGGGCAGATGTTGATATAGTGGCTATATGATTGCACCTGGGCCTTAATCAGTAAAAGATTCATTTAAGTCATCTAATACATGTAAAACTTGTAGAAGCAGAGTTTTCCAGTGGAGTGGAAGGCTTTACCTGGGGAACTGGTGATGGAGCAAGGGCTTGGGCTGAGAGTTATCCCAGGCGGGTTGTGCCATGTGGCCTGGGGACATGTCGTCACCTCTTCACCGTGGTCTGGTCTGGTGAGTGCACATCTGGCCAGAAGACTCAGAGAAGCATTCTCATCCCATTTGGTACTAATTGCGTGTTCGTTAGCCCTCACCACTGCTCCGCACTTGGTGTGCAGCAGCTGAGATGTGGAGGGCGCTTGGTGGGCGAGAGCTGCCCAAGTCCAGCAGGGCCAAGCAAGCATCCTTCAGCAGCTCCAAGGCCAGCGCAGGAATTCAGAAATGTTAAAAAAAAAAAATCAAGTTCTCCAAAAAGTCAGGAGCGGCTCCAGCTGAAGCAGCACGCTGCCAGGAAGCAGCTCGGGTGGCGGAGGCTCCTGCCGGCAGCGCCGCGCTGCCAGCAGCTAATCCCCTGCAAGAGCACGGGAACAAAACGGTGCCACTCGCACAGCTCCTCCTCGAGCACACTCTAATCAATATTAACCCCGTATCGCTGCATAATTCACAGTATATTTTTCATAGCTTATGTGCTAAATGCACTGCTCTGCCAAGGATCATGCACCAAAACCAGGAGCACAGAAGCACAACGCTTGGCCAGCACCGCCAGGTTTGCTCAGAGGTAAACAGAAGCCTGGCACCTCTTCAGCTGACAGCTTTGTTTGCTGCTCCTTCGAAAGCACTGGTTATCCTTGGGAACGGGCTGGCAAGTCTGTGGCCATGCGGGGACCCGTGCTGCAGCTCGGTGTACGTGCGCAGAGAGCCAAGCGTCAGAGCCCCAGCCTGAATTTCAGTGCCAAGCCCGATGCTTTGCAGCCCGGGAGCTGAATGCCTTGCTTGCCTGCTAAAGCAGGTTAATGCCTTGCTGGACTCCAGCGCGTAAATGGCTCGGTCAGTTCAAAACAAACAAAATTCCAGTCTGCACTGAGCTGGCCCAAAACAAAATGTCTCGTTTTGTTTTTCCTCCCGGAGCTTTGGGCACGTTTCCCCCACGTAAAGTTTCATAGTTGGCTGGAGCTGCATGCTCGTGATGTGAAAGAGCTCCAGGTGAAGAGCAGGCAAACATGTTGACGTCAAGGTGTCTGTCATGGGAAGGTTTGCATTTAGACTGTCTTCTGATAGGGTATTGGTGGGGGCTTCATCTTTGTCCTGGATATTTTCACATTTCCATCTTGTAGCCCATGGTCTCGTACAGCCAGGTTTTTGGAAATGAGTCATTTCCAAAAATGAGGGTCCATGTGCAGCTGAAGGCAGGTCTCTGCTACCATGGGCACTGATTTTGGCTCACATTTCCAACACTGAGGCTTACTCGGTTCTTGGCGGAAGGATTTGAAAAAGAGGAAATAAAAAACAAAAAAACAAAAAAATACATTTGCTCTTCTCATCAGCGGTAAAGATGCTACAATGATTTTTGAAGAGCAGGAAGGCACAAAGTCCTCCTTCGTGCTGTCTGTAGTTGCTTTTTGATTCCTCGGTGGTTGCTGTTTTCCAGTGATGGGCGTAAAGAAATATTGTGCTTGCATGTGTGGGGTGCTATAGGATGACAATGAGGTATGTGAACGGACCTCTTGTTGTAGTAATTTTAAAGACACCTGTGAAACGTTGCTGCATTGAGTTATAAAAAGCAGACGTTGAAATGAAGGCTATGGGAATTGGAGCTGAAGGCCAGAGAAATACAGCCTGTGTCATCTCCCTTCAAAATTGGTGGACCTTGGACTGGTTTTAAGCAGACCCAGGGTGAAGGTGTTAGAGGTGGTGATCTGCGAGAGCAGGCAGAAGAAACAACCACAGAAGAGTTTGCACTGAAGGAAAGCCTGCACTGTGACACGTTCAGTGGGAGAGGTAGCTGTAAAACGTCCCAGACGAGCTTTGGTCAACGTTTGTGTGGTTTGGGAGACATGGAGGAGGCCTGGTGCCATCAGCTCCTGTGCTTACAGAAGTGGCTGGTGTTGACCATAGCTCCCGATGTTCATCTTTTGGTCTTCCTGGGACACCTGTGGCTGTCGTGGGTGTCACTTTTAGGTGAAGTGCGGTTGGACAGCCTGGTCTTAGGTGCACTCCTTGTGCATGAAGTGTGTCTCAGGGCCCACAGCCTGTTTGCTCCTGCAATTCATAGGCAGGGGGAGAAAAATTCCCACCAGCACCAGTCTGGGAAATACTTTTTATTTAAGTCTTTGAAGTTTTCTAACCACTTTACAACCTCGTTCTCAACTAGCTATCTTTTATTGTGGAAGCTCTGGTGTATCGATAACTATTGGGGAAACTCCCTGAGGCTGCTGAGCAGGAATCTGCCTTGATGACAGAGATGCGTCCAATTTTTAAGCAAAACAGCCTGTAAACTGTGCCATCAACTAACAAGTACGGGATCCCTGCTGTGTAATGTGTGGGATCCTGTAGTATTTTTATTTCCAGGGCGATAACCTCATGGTAGCATGTGGAGCTACAGCTGGGCCGCCAAGGAGCACCCTGCTTTGGGAAGACGAACGGAGAATATGTTCCTCAGGATTGCCATGCCTAATTAGCCTCAAGTTCTGGTATTAGGAGATGTTAATGAGCTGGAGCATATAAACTAACCACAGGGAAAAAACCCTTCTAATGGCTACACCAGCAGCAGAAAGAGTGGTGCTGCTGGGGGAGGCCGACCACGGCTCGGGACGGCTGGCACAGGCAGGAGGTCACCGTGGCCAGCTGGCCGTGTGGATGTCCATGGGCACTGCCACTCGTCCCAGCAAGGCACGGGAGCTGCAGGCCTGGTGGCTGCGAGGAGGTGTGGCTGTTTTCTGGAAAATTATCTAATTAGCACAGGGGTGGGTCTTTTTCATTTATTTTGGGTGCACGGCTCTGTTATATCCAGTATTGCACATGACTCCAGTTATGCACTGCCTGCTCGTATTCCTGTGCTCTACTCCATTTTCCGTCGTTTTTTGACTTTTTTTTTTCATAGTGAAGATAAATTAAAAGGTATAAGAACAGAGAGAGATCTAGTTCATTTGCAATTCTCTATCAAAATTCAGAGAGGTCAGAGAAGTCCATTCTTCCTACCTCATTTTGGCTCATTTAGCATCTTTTGTTAGAGGCAGGTGAGCAAGTTGCACTTCCACTCCCTCCTTTCCATGCACCTCCATCACACCCTGTTTTATCACAGCAGCGATTATATTCACGAGTTCAAAAGAAAGTGCCCTGTTTATGGGCAAGCTAGGCTGCAGCAGCGTATGATTTTTATTCTTCATCCTGGAAAAAAAAAAAAATCTTTTACTTTTGTTTTGTTTCTTCTCGTCACTTTGAAACTGCATAAAACAGACATGGAAAAAAAATTTTAAAATAAATAATAATAATTAAAAAAAAAAATCAAGCTTGCCAGGCTCTTCAGTGAATTGATTGTATTGAAGAGTGGAGCTGGAGAGGAGCCAGCACCAAACCCCAATTAGGCAAGGAAGGACTGACATGGCCACAGTGAGGATGTGAGGCTGCAGAGCAATTCGGAGAGGGAAAAAAATAATTGAGGTGGAGGTGAATGAGAAATGTTTGATAAAAGGCCATCGGTTGGCTTGCCTTGGGCCAGGTGCGGGGAGGATCGGTGAGGATGATTTGGGAGTGCTGCTGTGGAAGAGGGGCTGCCAGGGCTGCTTGCTTAGCTAAGGCCAGAAGGTCAGGGACGACGAGGTTGCCTTCCCAAAGTGAATCCGTGCAGATAAACATCGGAGAGGGAGGACAGCTGCTTCAGCTAAAGGCTAAGATTGGTGCGTGGAAAAGATTGAGACTAAGCCAGCCGTTGATAAATTTGGGCTGGAATTTAAAAGGAAGCTTATATTCAGCGGAGGAGCGAAGCTTCTTGAACTTTGCAGCACAAAGAGCTGGTGAGTGGGGTCTCCTCCGTCCACGGCACCCTCTGGTCCTGCCTGGCGCTTGCCTTGGGGACAGTGACCTTCATAAAATTTTTGCTGTAAACTTGGTGTCTTTATTCTGAAACTCTGGATTATTCTTTTGGATGTGATGGAGCACATCTGCGTGTGTTGCGGCAGCTAGCCTGTAGTCATGCAGCAAGTAGCCAGGGATAAATTGTCTGTGTCATCGCCTGCCAGCGAGGGTGGCAGCTTCTCGCCGCTCCCAACAATCACTTCTTGCAGCACATGGCCACTCCAGATAGGCTTTAGATCAAAGTTGCTGCCAAAGCCTGAGAGACACACGCATTTTTCCAGGATGCTGGAGGAGCATCTGGGCACTTTGTTGGAACGGCAGCGAAATTTCAGCAAGGACGCTATTGGGAAGGCAAAGCAACATCTCTCCCTTTGGAAGATGCCATCCAAGCCTGACTTTGCACCCAGAGCCTGGTCCCACTGGAGATAGCAAGGAGGAGGTGGCCACGTGCGAGTGGTACCCCACTGTATGTGGTCCTCCTGGAGACGTGGTGGGACTCGTCCGTGTGCCCACAACGCGGGAGGAAAGCAACGGGAAAAGAGGGCAAGTTACACTGTGGTTATAGGGCTGGCAGCTGGTGGGGCAGAAAATAAACAGAGCAATCATCCCAGTTCTAAGTTCCCTTGATTTAGCTGAGTTAAAATATGTATCTAAGGAATCTAATGGGGAAATGTAAAAAAAAAAAAAAAAAAAGTAATAATAATAAGTTTATGAATGTTCCAAATGTTCCAAAGAATAGGAAGAAAAGAAAAAAAGGCATGGGAGAAAATATCCCAGTATTTTCATTCTTTTAAGGCTATCTGGCATTTTTGTTTGGGGATGAAGGACTTACTGCATTGGTCTGATGACAAAGTACCCATAGAGCCCACACGTAATAGTCACAGGCACTGCTCATTTTCTGACATCCCATATTCTTGAGCTCTGGAAGCGTAATATCAGCTATTCCCCAGCCTATTTATTGCAACCAGCTTTTTAAGTAATGGGCCAAATAATGATCGCAGATGCTATAATCAACATTTTTGTTAATGATTTACAGCTCCATTTGCAAAATAATTAGTTCTGCAGAGCTCCATGGTACAATACAAGAGGAACGCTCTCCTCACTTCGCGTAGCCACAAGTTAATTGGAACTGCGGAGCCCGGAGGGTGCAAGGCAGTGCGAGGGCGAGCCCTGGGGTCCCAGCCCCAGGATTAATGTGGCCTGGCGGGCATGAAAGGAGTTTAAATATTGGCCGTGGACCCACACTGGGACACGTGGATGCTGGGGAGAACGTGCGTGGTTCCTGATGACAGCCTAGGTGGGTTATAGCTGCCGCCTGCTGAAGTGGGGCTGTGCCCGTCGGTGCAGCTTGGTGCCGCTTTCCTATAGATGCACAGGAGAGCTGCTCCCAGAAATGGTAGAGGAAGGGCAAGAAAGCCAAATATCCTTTTGTGCTCCTCTCCATGCAGTGATAACTAAGCTCTTGGGGACGGGGACCAGAGGGGAAACCATCCTGGCATCTTCCAGCAGCGAATGCAGAGGTGCCTGAGAGCCCAAACCCCAGATCCATCCTTACTGGGGGCAGATGAATCCTGAGAGCTTTTAAAAACTGCTTGGAGTCTTGCTATGGAACAAATAGATGTGCTCCATGTCTTGCCCCCATGGCCACGACGGTGGCTGGAGCAAAGCAGGTGGCTTTGTTGCTGCTGCGCCTCCTGGCCATGCCGGGCAGGGTCAGGGCTAGTCCCTCGCTCTCTTTTCCTATTTGTGTAGATTTTCAGCTCATGAGCAGAAAGATCTTGATTCACGCTTGGCACAACATGGCTCTGATCTCAGCGGCAGATGCCAGATGCTGCCGGAATACAAAGAAATAATGAAAGTAACCCAAAATGTGTGAGTCAGCAATAGGTGTGATGGGGGTGCCTCTTCGGCTTTGCCTTTTTGTCTCTGGCTTTTCGTACTGCCTCCGCGCTGCTTTCAGCTTCTCCTTTCTCTTCTCCCTCTTTTCTTCCTCCAGTTACATTCCCGTTGTCTTTCTTGTCTTCCTTCTGCCACCTTCATACCAGGTGATGTGACCACACGGTGGGAGAGCGCTGGCTGGAGAGGAACTTGACTGCTCTGGTGACTAGCAATCGCTTTCCATTTGCTTCTGCACAGAAATTCCCTGGTACCCTCGGTACCATTAGTGCCCTCTTGGCAGCTTACGTTTTATTTATGGAAATTCGGGGTGATTCTTCTTTCCAGCTCTAAACACAAAGTGCTGGTGTCACTGCAGAAGTGCTAACCGCAGTCAGTGCCTCTTTGAGAAATGCTGAATTGTTTTAGTTCTTTACTGTGAGTCGCTAATTTTATTTCCTCCTACCACTATGTGCAGTTCCTATAGTTCTGGAGGTCACTGGAGCTTTGTAAGTGCAGCCAAAAGTGTTTTAAATAGTCATTGTGCAGCACAGCAATGCCATTAATCTCCCGTGCCATTATTCTATGTAGAAAGTTGGATTTGATATCCATTTTCATATTTAAAGCAAAATTACTGGCAGGCCGCCCTATCCTGGAAGGCACAGAGAGCGGTAACTTGTTCGTAAAGGTTTACGCGAGTTGTAATGGTTTTGCCTACTGGTTTGGGATATTTTTCAACAAATCAGGAGCTGCTGGCAACCGAATGGTTTCTGGAGAGGGTCTTTTATCCTTAACTGGTCTTATTTTATTGTTTCATTTCAAAGCCTGTCTGTAGTCAAGCTCTAATAATGATTAGATCTTTTTAATTGGAGTCTCATAAGCTTCAATTACCAGCTTGCCCAGAAATACTTTGGGTTTCTTGGCTTATATGTACATATATAAAAAGGAGAAGGGGAAAAAAAAAAAGAAAATAATAGTGGAATGTAAGTCTGCGGCATATTGAATTAATTTCCTGTTCCACTTCTGCATCAGCTAACCAGACAAATAACCAATTTGTTAAGGGCTCTGCTACTTCCTTCAATCACTTGCTCACAAAACACTTCTTACATTTTATTTCCTGGTTCTTCCATTTCAGGTCCTCGATTCCCCCACGGGTCCCTCGGTGCCGGTGCCAGCAGCCGCGTGCCCGCGGGGCGAGGGCAGCGAGTGCCCCCAGCCACGCTCAGCCCCGTGCCAGCTCGCGGGGACCGGCACGAGGATGCTGCTGGTGCTGCCTCTCTGTTGCCCACTCTTCCCTTATCAGTGGCAGCAGAAATTACGGCCACCTAACGCTGGTTCCCAGCTTACTGGGCTGTTTCAGTCGCGTCTGAGAGCGCTGAGACGGGAATACTGCCACGGCACGACGGAGGGGAATGGGGAGAGGGGGTGCCAGCATCGGTTGTCTGCACTGGGTAGCGGGATTAAGCAAGCAGAACAGACGGGGCTTTTAGCATTTTCCTCTCCTGCCGCATGATGAGTTCCTTCGGAGAGCGGTGCGACACGGGCTAACTCGGCACCATGCGGCTTTTTGCTCCACTCGGTGCATTTTGTGGGTTTATGTTTGTATTTAGGAAATCGATGCGAAGGGAGAGAAGCTCTTTGTTGCCTGCTCTGCCAGGGACATCTTTCTGGAGAAACACAGGCAACAGGAAAAAAAAAAAAAAAAAACAACAAACAACTCTGCATTTGTAGGCAAACCGCCCTAACTGCCAAATTGTTCCTTGCTAATACACAGTCCTGGAGGAAAATCTGTAAGGAAAACAAAGATGTGTAATTCGAGACTTCTCGAGCAGAAGTTACAGAGGGCTTTCAGTGTGCTCCGATGGATAGGGGAGGAAGTACATCCATTCAATTGCAGTATTGTATGGCGCATAATAAATATTTGATTACTACAGACTGTCATTTAGTTAATAAACAGCACGGGGCAGATTCTGCTCTCGGATGCTGTGTGCACATTTGCAACTGCGACTGTCACATGAGTTCATTCCTGCGCGTGAGGACGGCCTTTGGTTGAGATGCTGCAAAGTCTGCGCATAAAATATTCGAGCATCACATAAGGAAACTCTCCAGGTCGTCGCCGTAGCAGTGTGTTACTGCAGCAACTGCTCAGACTCAGCAGTATTTTTGGTTTGACCATAAAAATACTCTGGCCTAAGGCTGGAATTTGATAAATAAGATGAATTGGATTATTTTGTTGCTGATGATACAGGATCATGATGATAAGTGTGTTTTGAAACACAGTGCAGCCTCAGCTGCCCAAATGAATGGGGGATAGTGCTGCTTTGTAGGCTGAGCTGTAACATACACAACTGGTTAAGTAATCGTTGGTCTTTTAACAGAATATTCATGAATCGTAGTTATTTATAGATTACGAGAGTTTCTGCAGATGTTTGCTCTGCAGCATGCATGCATTTCTATTGGAAACAAAACTCAAGCTAGCAAATCCTGAGCAAAAGGTCAGCGAGGACCGACGGTTGGGAACCCACAGTGCTGTGAATGGGGCAGCATCCCCTGAAGCAGTTTAATAGATGATTTAGTGGGGGGGGGGGGGGAAAGTTTCACAATGTTTTACTATTTAATTTCTTTTTTGTGTTTAACATTGTGCGGGGAAGCCAGAGAGGCAGTGGGGAAATTGGGAGGGGAGAGCGGAACGTGTGAAAAATGGCAACAGAAACCTCAGCGTTTTCTGGTCATTATTTTTGAGATCCCTGCCCAGCTCCTGCACTCACCTCTGCTTTCTGGTTTCCCTGCTGCCACCCGGTAATGACGTTGAAGTTGTCATGCTGGAGGGAGATGCCAGTAACAGAGGAATAACTAAATGGTTTTGGCTGGAACCAAGAGGAAAAGGTAACAAAACCCTGTTCCCTGCTTGAAGCTAAGCTGGAATTGAACCTCGTAATCAGTGTTTCGTTAGTCCTGATAGGTAAAAATCGTAGGCAGAGAGATGTGGCAGTGTTTTGTGGCTTGTCAAGAAGTTCCTGACCTTGCAGGTTTAAATATGAGTGGCTCTTCGTGTCCCTTCATCTACTTTCCCTTCCGGGACGTTTTTTGGGCTAAGTTTGGTACAGAACCTCTGGGAGACCTGTGAGTTATGGGATAATAATTCCTTGTCAGATACCGTGAGAATGGAGCTTATTTTACAAGAACTCCCTTTGATGGAAGTAGGGCCCCTAATTCAAACTTGAGTGCGTTTTAAGAGACATAGGCATGCGTACAATAAAATCCAGGGAGAACAATTTGCATAGAAAAGCCAGGAAACAGCTGGGCTTACAGACAGCTGAGATTTTAGGGTTGGTTTTCTGGGGGAATAGGGGTAGAGGTGAGCAGCAGAATTTTAAATCCAGACTACTTTTGTTTAATATTGAGTATGTGGGAATAATTTTTTTAAAATACAGCTGTGTGGTTGTTCCTGAGACCACGTAAAGGTTAATATCAGGGTGGTTGTTCCTTGTAATTAGCAGCTGGCTGTAATGCTGAGAGCCATTTACTTTCCTGGTCATATACAGACATATTTGTTCTTACTTTCAATTCTTTCCCATAGATGAAATTCAGCACAATCAATGCCAACAAGATTATTTTGAAAGCAGATTGGATTAAAAATCTGATCCCTTATTGAGCTTCCCATTGGCAGATGAGACTATCCTTACAGAATTAAGATTCGTGTCAGCAACAGATATGCTCGCATGAGATTGCTCAGCCTCTCACTGGCCATTTCGTCCTTAAATATCCAACAGAAGTGCCTGGCCAGGCTACACTTCATGCACTAACCTTGTTGATGCTGGTAACTAACACCAGGGCAGGAAAAAAGTATCTGAGAAGCATTTTTTCTGCATGAACATGTTTGTGTTTTTATTCCGTATGACATTACTGGGTGACTTGGGACTTCCCTAGAGGGAGGTGAGGACCGCTGGTGTGAGGAGGCATCTCTGAGCATTTCCAAACCCCAGCTGGCTGGGAGCATCTCAGGTTTGGCTTGGTTGGTCTTACGTAGAAATATACCATTAGGTGGTACTTGGAGCCTGATCCCTGTACTTGTGGAGCCAGGATGCTTTCCAGTGATGTGGTCCAAGAGGATGTGGTCCCGGGTCTGAGCCATGGGACTTGTGCTCTGTGCTGCTCCCCAAAAACAGAGGCAGAAACAGCCTCATCCCCTCGTTCCACTTCCATCACCTGGACACCTGGAAGCACCAAACCCCATTTTTAGAGGAATAACTGCGTGCGTGCCTGCAGGCAGGTTTGGTTCCCTGCACATGTCAATGAGTCTGTCCTTCCCCCAGTTTTGGCTGCACTCACGTGGATGCCGCACCTAGGACTGTGGTTTGCAGACCATGCAGGTGACCCCAAAGACTTAAAAAACCGCTCAGCACCTGGGACACTGCAGTTCCAGATGGTTTGGGGTGATAATGTCGTAAAGGTATTTTAGGCTCGTTTGGTATCCTTGCCATTTTGCATATCTGTTTTAGCAAATAATTCAATGGAAAGTATCTGGAGAAAATAAGGGGGGACACGACTCTGGAAATAAGTTGCTGTGCCTCCCATTTTACCCCTTTTGTTGTTTTTATTTAACAGAGGAATCACTCTATAGAGTGATAGAGTCTATAGATTTATTGCCCCAGCCTAGCTTAAAAAGGAAGGGGACAGGACAATCAGCAGTGATTTATTTCTTTAATGCATTTTAAATAAGTAGACCCCCAAGAATGAAGCAGTGGTGCATAATTACATTGCACTGGTCACAAAACTCAGGCTGTGCCTGCTGCCAGCTCTTTATTTAACACCTGGTGAGCATAAGTGAACGCGCTGCTGGGGCTGGGAGCTGCAGCATGCTCTGAGTTGTACAAAATCTGTTCTCTGACTGCAGCTTCTCTCCCAGCGAGGACAGTCAGCTCATCTCAGTGCCTTTGTGTCTGCCTTGGCACTGCGGTTTTGTAGCCTTTTCCACCTGAGCATCACTGTAAGCAGCTCCTAGAGCTCTGCTCCTGGTCCATCCTGCCCCTGCCCTGCCCTGTGTCCTCCCTCACTGGTACCAGGTGTGCTCAGCCTCCAGAGGAGCCGCTGCCTGGAGGGGCCTGGAGCTCCTTCCCGGACTCAGGTCTCCTCAATTACAGCAAGCAAAATTGATTTGAATATTACATTTCCCCTACAAGGACCTCCTGCTAATTTCTGTGTTTTTCACAATTGCGTTTTCCTGTTTTTGTTTAGTTTTTTCATCTTTATCACCTCCCTGCTGCTGACTAAAGGAGCTGCACAACGGGGGAAAGTGTGACTAACTCGCTGCCTGCACGGGGGAAAGAGTGAGACTGGCTCTGCACATGCTGGTGATAAATGCACAGAGTAAACAGAATGGAAAAGTGGAGAAAAACAGCTTTTTTTCCAACAATCTCTTTTTTTTTATACCGATGTTAGTCATTTCTTCCAGCAAACATAGGTTAAAACAACTTCCATCGTACTAAGATTTATTGCAGAAGCAGCAGTACCAGCTTCAGATTTGTGCTTCCATCTGGGATGGTTTTCACCGTTTCTTGTTGTAAGCTATGAGAAGGGGCGAAAAAGGTTTTCCCTCTTTCTTTTCAGTGTCTGCTTTCGTTTGGCAGTGAGTGCTGTAGATGCCATTGTGCTGCTTGTCCCCAGTGCCCAGGTCACGGGACCACGTTTTCCCTTCATGAAGTGCTTCGGCAGAGCTGCTTTCATATTTTTCCTCCGAGTATCCCAGCGTGGCTTTGGAGAGCAAAGGGAAATCTGTTTTTTGTGTGTAAACACAGTCCTGCGATGTTTATTCAATGTCTTTGTTTACTCTGAAAGTTAGTCCCATGCTAATGAATTTATAAAACCTACATTATCCATAAAACTGTCACAGGAACAAAATTTAGTAATAACTCAGGTAATGTATTTAAACCACTAGTGAGTTTGCTCTATCCTTGAGTTGATAAATTCTACGGCTTCATTTGGTAGGAATCAGCAATTTTATGTGGCAATTAATTTTAACAGCAATAGGGAGCCAAAGGACTAAATTTTTTACCCTTTCTTTTCTGCGCTTTTATGGGAATATTCTCGTGTTTAACATTCAGGTTGTGGAACTGGGAAGCAGTACATGCACGGGTGAAACGTTGCTTTCCAGGCAGCCCAGCCGAGCTGCTCTACTCGCAGCGCAGTCTGCTGGCTAAACCACGCTGCGGGTTTCGGGTCTACAAGACGTGTCAGAACAAGGTCAGATGGCCCAGAACGTCTGTCCCCAGGATGTGTCTGCACGAACTTGCTGGTTCTTGTTTTCAGCTGGGTACATCACCGCCGTCAGGGTGCCAAAACCGTGAACTCAGGGCAGGGGCTGGGAGATGAGTGCTGCTGAAGCATTTTGGTGCTTGTTTTCCCCTTCTGGTCTCCAATACCAATGCTGGAAAGGCCCCAGTTGTATGATGGGCTGCAAGCCTCTAGTTCTGTAGGATCCAATCTGGACACCAAAAATGCCTACTTCTATGTTAGCTCCTACTCCCAGATCTGTGTGGTGTTAGCAGGTCACTGTAACTTATCGTTCACATGTGTAACACCGACGGCGTTCCCAGCAGCCTGCAGAAACCAGCGTAGTTCCCCTAAAGCTGAAATTTGTCTTGTAGCAATAAAAAATATCAAGGGAGGTAATTTTAAGGGGATTTATTTATGATGTGGTTAAGTAACATCCACGTTCTGGTTTTTGCCCTTCATGAAAAGCGAGCTGAGCCATGGGGAGGATTTTGGCATAAGTGACCTTAGAGACCCCGTGGCCCGTGTCCGTTGGTGTGCTTTGGCAATCATCTGTGTTACGACTTTGTCAGTTCCCAAATGAGAGCGATGGCCCTGAAATGAGGTTCGTGGAAGTTATGAGCAAGGTCGTGAGCCTGACGGAAATTTCATTTTGTCCGATATTTATTCTGCTGTTTGGGGTTGCGCAGAGTTACCGGTCTGTAAAATGAGGTCGCAGCCAGGAAAGAAAGTTTGGGAGCTGCTGCTTCAGAGCTTGGGTTGAAATTAATTATTTGTATACCTTGGAGGGTTGCACTGGTTTTTAAACAAGACAGCTGGGTTAGAAAAACAGTCTGAATTCATTGTGAAATACGCTGTGTGATGGCCAGCTTTTGAACCTTGCACTCCCTTGGTGCGCTACCAACCAGAAATTTCAAATTGGCTGCTTAAAATTGGCCGTGTAGCCACCCAGATATTTCATCATGTTATTTCAGAAATCCCAGCGGCTCGATGCCGCAGGGCTGGGGAGCAGCTCATTGTAGTAGCAACATTTGGAAAAGTTGGTTTGGTTTAGTTGTGTAGCTTGCGTTATGGCCACAGATACTCAGGCAGCAGAAATGCTGATGCAGAAAGGAAGGCTGGCCTGGCGAAAATGAGCTCGAGTGCATTTAAAAGAAGAAAAAGCCCAGCTGGTGTGGATTTGGATGTGAAAAATGCAATATCAAAGTGTCAGCTTTGTGGCTTCAAAAGCAAATATTATCTTAATTTTTCTACCAGAATGCCTACAAAATAACACCATTGAAAACTAAAAAGCAGTATACTCCTCAAACACCAATTTTAAATGCCAACGATTCTTAATTTAAAGAAAAAAATCTACAGCAAAATTACGGTGTTTTTGTGCACAAAACCTATGGGTTGTCTGGAAAACAAACCCCAATAAAAGAGCGGTGCCAGGCACTTGCCTGTGCTTTTCACAGGGATTTCTCTATAGGGCTTCCTTCCCTGATAGCTCCCTCACCACCCGTTGCCTCTTCTCTCTGCTGATAAACTCTCTGATCTCCCCGCCATCCTCTTGGCTGCTCTGGTTTGGTATGTATGGAGGGTTGTTTTTGAAGTGTATGTTTATGTGCAATCCATGTTCATAAAACTGAGTATGTATTCTTTCGAATTGTGAAGTGCTGACTCTGGACATTTATTTGTTTTTCTACTTGTTGCTTCCTTTTGAAAAAGTCCCGGACAAATATTTAAAGGTGTTCTGCTTAGGCTTGAGTTGCTAATTAATTTCCAGGTCTCTGCATTTCAGGAATATTGAGTCGGGGGAGCAGGTGGGGAGCTGCTTGGTGGCCCTGTGGGAGGGCACAGCAGGAGCATCCCTCTTCATGCCCGTGCCTGAAAGATGCCGCGTGGGCAGCCTCCAGTGGCTAATGCTGCTCAAGTTGCAAACTCAGCATTTGGTGGAGAAAGTTCTCTTCACCTCATTCTTATTGTTTGACTTGTGACTTTGTTATTGTCTGTTCTGGTTCCAAGGAGAAAAAGAAAAACCAAGGGAGGAAAGTGGGGTTTGGGTCCACTTCCTGTGCCATGAGCAACTGTGCTCTGTGTTAGCTGCTGATAAGGAGGTCTTTAAACCCACAGGTTTTCAAACCCAGCACATGGTTGAACACCAGGGAATATAGATGCTTTTTTCTGTCCCTAAAACAGCCATTCCCTGACAAAGCCTGGGCCTTTTTGGAGCAGTCCCTGCCAGCGCTGTTTGGCTGCAGGGAGAGATGCCCTCCGCTTAGGTGTGTGCGAATGTCGGGAAGTTCATAGATAACCTGCTACGTTTTGTGTCCCCCATGGAGCAGAAGGGGGTCTGGTGGTAGTCTGCATGCTGGTTCAACCACAGTTGTGCCCACATCTTTTAAAAACACATTCTGCTTTAAATGTACCCAAAGCCCTGTGATATTGCCTTGCCAGAAGCAAATCTCTTCTGCGGTCGCCAAAGCTGGCAGTGGTGGTGATGGCTGGCAGCTCCAGAGACAGCTTACTCCATCTCAGACTCAGCCTGCCACACATGATGGCACTCGTGGTTGCCATCTCTGCACTTGGTTTGAAATGCTGAAGCTTCCTTACTGCTCCCTCCTTCTCTCCCTCTCTCCCCTTAATTCCCCAGTTTTATGTACAAGCTTTGCATTTTTAGGGAACCGAAGCAATCGCCCATCTCCCTGGTTCCTTGGGTGGCACTGTGAGAAGACGTGGGGTGCATGTGTTTATATTCACAAGTCACAGAGCTGCTGCATTCCTGCCATAGGTCCATGTTCACAACAATATTTTAAAGCCCACAGCCCTTGAGACCGTTCCTCCCTGCTAGCACTTAAGATGGTGTCTATGAGTGTTGGCAGACACGGCACTGGCCCTACGGCAGGCTGCCCCAGAGCAGTGATTGTATTTGCATGCTTCCTAGCAACTTTGTGTGTTGGTTCAATTACAAAGGCCTCGAAAAACGCACTCCATCTGGTTTTCCAACCCCAGATGCGACCACCCCAAAGAGTGATCTAATTCTTCTGTATTTAGACTTGAAAACTTCTCACCAGTTGGTGGTGCGGGAAATCAAATAAGAGTCCTTAGGAGCAATAAGATCCACATGCTGGCCTAATTGCACATGGAGCTAGACTGCTGCTCTTGCTCTAGCGTATTTGCAGTGCTGCTGTCAAAGGCGTATTGTTAGGCGAGGGGAAAACCCACAAATCTTAATCTGAGTAATAATGTAATGTGGCCCGATAATTAGCTGCTCATGATAGGGGCCCCTTGGTGTCTGGTGTGGTGCGTTGTGTGGCGTGGTGCCTTCTGCAGGAGCAGGCGGCCAGGTCGGCCTGGTCTGGAGACCATGCTTTGTGGAGGGGAACAGTTTCTTCATCTGCTTTTCAATATCATCATTTTTGTCTGCATTAGCTCATTTGGGAGTGTAGTTTTAAAGTGTTTTTTAAATTCGTGGGGAAAAAAAGCTGCAGCTTCGCACCTCTGCAGTCCGGTGTGGGAGGGCAGGATGCATGGTGGGGCCTGGATGTCCATGAGCAGGCTGCAGGAGGGGCAGAGCAGAAATGAGTGGGGTTATCGAGTGGTAGGACAATGCCACTCAACCTGTGCAGGAGCATGTCATCTCCCTCACGTGCCCCACAGCAGAACGTCACTTGGTTGTGACAGTTTGTCTAAGCAGGGCCTGGGCTCAGAGCTGCATTATTTTGAGCTTCCCATCAGCCGCCAGTAATTCATCCTGCCTGGCTGCGGCCCTGCTTTCTTAAGCACGGGGAGCCCGACAGAGAGCGCCGAGGGAAAGTTTGAAACTACCTCCCTACGCCCTCAAAACTTCAGACCGAGTTCTGAAAACAAACGAGAGGCGACCAGCCTTAAATATCCCTTCTGTTGATTAGCGCACGCCCTGAATCATGCCAGGGCTTGTTTCGAAGCGGGGTTTCCTGTGGGAGCCCCCGCGCGCCTCGCAGGAAGCGCGGCCGGGCCTGCGGCCATGGACCTGCTCCCGCTGCCCCCTCCATCGGCGTGGTGACGCACGGCCATGCCCGCGTGCTGCTGCATGGCTGCCACAGGGAGGCCGCCCGGCCTCCGGCCAGCACCGACGGTGAGCGCAGGAGACAAGGCACGGCCCCAGGAGACCCGAGCTGTGTCAACAAATTAAGTCGGTGCTATTTTAAGCCGCTCTGTACCTAACACTTCCTGTTTTTCAGGAGAAACTTCTTGTTTTTTTGCTTTTATGTTGATGGATTTATTTTAACGGCTTGTTCCTGAAGAAAGGAGTTGTGGGGTTGGGTTTTTCTGTTGTTGTTTTGTTTTGTTTTGTGTTTTTTTCCTGGTTCTCTTGAAGTGTGCAGGTTGGTGGCCCATGAGAAAGGAAGAGGGTGGCAGGAGGACTTCGGGGGGAGGAGGGCCGGGCTTGGCGGCCGAGTGCGCACGGCCTGGTCGCCAGGGTTATTTTGGGGGTTTTTGGGGGCAGTGAGGGGTCCCGCTGGAGGTAGGCTGCCAGTCAGAAGACCACAGCGATGTTTTCGTACTTTCATTAACACTAAGTTAAGCCATGTGTGGTTCTCTTTCGAGGAGTGTTGGCCTAACCAGTAAGGACAAAGTAAATAGCGTTCATTTCCTGCTGACCTTTTAACACGAACAGATGTTTTCTCTTACAAGTACCATAGGCCACTTCAGTCACTGACCTCATCAAGTGGGCTGCTGCCATTTTCATACTCTGCAGTCTCTAAAACTTCCTTTTTAACCCATTTTGCTGAGCCCTGCCTGCAGAAATGGGTCTCCCTCCTTGGTCACAACCCATGTGCCTTTAACATTTTTAACTTTCTTCTCTCTGGATGAACCAACGACTTCCTCCTCATTTTTGTCCTCCATGGAGGATGGCAGATGTTTCCTCTGATGGGCTCTATCAGGCTGCCCAGGGGAAATGAGTTTCCCTTTATACTATTTTCCCTAGCTGCCCTCTCGTGGGTTGGACTTGCAGCCCCACAGCTGGAGCAGTAAGTCTGTCACCCTTATCCTTGTTTATGTTTTTTGATCAGAACGAAGGGGTCTTGGAGTCACCTCAAGGATCGAAAAATGATCAGGTCGCAGTGCCAGAGCTGAGGCTTTCATCAGTGGGATTTCCCTTCAGTGCTTATTGCACCTTTGTGACCACCCTGGCATCTTCTGGTGCCTCCTCTGCAGCCCCGTGGATCTTGGTCCTGCCCAAGGAGTCAAAACGTTATTTGTCCCATCCCCAGGCTGCTCTGCTTGGAGATCTCCTGGCCTTGCTTTTTTGCCATGCGGTCTTCCTTACTGCATCTCTAGATCTGCTGCTGCAGATGGTGCTGGTTGGAAATCTGTGCAGGACTTGAAGCTGTTTGGGAAGCAAATGTGGTAGGAATGAGCAGTGAAGCTTGCTCATTCCTGCCGCCTTTTAATTTGCTTTTGACCAAAGGATGTTCAAGTCTGGGCATGACTTGTGTGTTTAAGAATACCAGAGATACCAAGTTCATCCAGGAGACACTTAAAGGAAGTTTCTTTGCTGGCTGTCCTGGCCAGAGCCTGCTTGCTTCAGCCAGTCCTTCATGGAGGGTATGGGGACAAGTTCTGGAGTGAGGTAATGGGGGAGAGAGATGTGGTGGCAGGCTGATGTACATGGAATGCATTTGGTTCAGATGTTCACGCATTGGTGAAGAGCCTCTTTCCAAAGTTGATGTTGCAGTACAGTCTTGTCTGGTGGCATGAAGCAGGGTGAGGTGTCTCTATGTCTGGGATGAAAAAAGCACAACTCCGGTACCTGGAGACCAGTTTATTACGCATGGCGTGCTGCTTGTGTTCCTGAGTAAGTGGCATTCAGTTTGGAGAGCAAAGCCTTCAGTCTTCTTTTGGCTTCAAGTGGGGAGCACTGGAGATAGGAAAAAATACTAGTGTGATTTTCAGTTATTGAGTTATTCCATCTGGAAAGGGATGTGTATAAATTTAAAGGTCATGGAATTAGCTTTATAGACTATTTTTTTAAAATACATATTGAATGTAGGTTGATAGAGATTCCCAGAGATAGAGATTTGTTTGCTGTTTTTTGGCCTTTCCTTGAAGCATTTTGTTGTTGTTATACATTCCATCTTTATTTTAGTAGTCTCCATATGTATTTAGTTCAGAAGTTTTACTTCATGAGTTCTGATTTCTATCCAGAGCAGTGGGTCTATGCCGGACAAATAAGAAGCAAAGAAAAAGTTTTCTGTGGCTCAGGTTCCCCTTCTTTTCCTGTTCAATTAAAAAGAGAAGTATTCAGAGTCTTAAAAATTCCCTAGTATTACCCAAACATGACCATCTTTATAGTTTCAAGTTTAGAGAAAATGACTCACAGGCATTTTTAGTAAAGGATTGCTCAAAATAGAGTCAAGTATGATTCATATTAGCAAATCAAGACACAACAGAAGCAAGAAAAAAGCCTTTAACTTGACACTTGCCCTTCCGGATGGGTGCATTGTTAAGGGGATGGCTGAGATTTCCCCTCTGCATGTGACATCTGGCAGCAAGGGGAGCAGCGTGCGGGGCATTTGGCAGCTGTGGATGCTCCTGAGCTGTCACCTGCCTGTTTCTGGGGCAGCTGGGGCGCAAGGTGGGCAGGAGCTGTGCATGGTGCGACCTCTCCTGCGATGGAGCACATCCTCGCTCAGTCCCAGTTCAGTCTGTCTTGCAGGTTATCTGCTGAAGGCTTCCTGGGCGGATTGGACAAAATGGTCCTGTGATTCTGGGATTGCATCTCTGCCTTAATGGTAGGAATCCTGCCGCCCTTGTATATTGATTTTTATCGGTCAGTGTAATTAGGCAATACCTAATTGTTGTGTGGGCACTTAGGAAGATCAACCCTTTGAGTGTGAAGTTGAAGACCGTGAAGTCTGTAGTTGGGTGCCTCTCACAAAGACACCAGGCTTTCACCCACCGGTATTCACACCTTATGTCCAGCACTGTGCTGGGCTGCTCTAAATTTTGAGGTCAACATGGCAAGAGAGATGTCCCATCTACAGCAGTGTGCTGCTTGTAGGGACTTTAAAAGAGGAGCCAGTCTCTTTGGCTCTACCTGAACGCAAGGGGCATTCACAAAGCACGCTTGTAATACAACCCTTGTGAGAAGAATTGTTTAACAAATAGCCAGATAATCTAGTTTGCCTTTTCTGCAGTGTTTTAGTTTGCCCTGCGCTGGCAGTCAGCCGTTCCCAGGTTTAACCTTGCACAGAAGATTTTATCTCGCAATCCTGCGGAGACGGCTGCTGATTGTGGAAAACATCACGAACTTAGCGAGTGGATTACTGAGCAAAATCGATTTTATTTGGTACATTCATATGCTGAAAGGCAACATAATAGCGTCTGCTTTGCTTCCACACCAGCGAGGGGGAAGCGCCCCAACACATGCTGGAGACCCTGCGTGAGTCCGAGAGGCACCGGCGTGTTTTGGAGCACGTTCATCACCGACCTAATTCTGATGGCGTCGTTTTGGCTGACTGAGCAGGACCTGCCGAAATGCCTTAGGTGCATGTGCTGGTGTGTATGTTGTGGCTGTTTTTACCTACGTGTTAAACATTCCCCGTGAGCAATGAGAACCGAGACCTTGCCCATGCTCCTTGCAGCTCCTTTGGTTGATGTATGGTGTTTTCCCTCCTTTTTGTCAAAGTGTCCTCTGCTCCAGAGGTAATGCAATTGCTATGCAGTGCCGTGCAAATACTCTTCTGTATTTGTATCTCTTTTCTATTTAATTATGCTGTATAAATGTCCTCAGTAAATTTGATAAGTTGGGTGAAGGATATTGATTTTCGAGTCTCTCTCGTGCAGGGCTCCTTGCAGCAGCCGTTCACCAGGCCTGTTTCCTGAGGAGGTTTTGAAGGTTCAGCAGTTAAGTAGTTGCAGGATAACAAAGGAATTTCTCTCCTCTCCTGGCTGAGCTGCTGATTGCAGGGAAGAGGAAACATTAGTGTTGGATGGTGGTTTTTTAAGCCTTCGACTCATGTCATCTGTAAAAGCAGGTGGGAAGGGAGATGGAGATGCAGAATAGGCCTGTAACAATTCGCCTATCACAAATAATTCCTGCTGCCAGCTCTGGGAAGGAATGAGAGGGACGCTCTGGTGCGGGACGAGGTTGGGGGGCAGCAGTGGGGGTCCCTGGGGTCCCCGCTTTCCCCTGCATCGCCCCTGATGGCAGCAGGAGCAGGAGGCAGAGCCAGCGGGTGTGCGGGGAGGCGGGAGGAGGGAATTTGGAGGGTTAAACCAGGAGGACCAACAGCCTATTTTTAACGGCAGTTTTGAATGTGAAGTGTCACTGATGTTAAAAAAAGCTCCTGGTAAATAGTGGGGAAGATGCACACGATAGTGGAAAGCCAGCTGCAGCTTTTTGAGCCGGTCGCTGCTGTTTGGGAAGAGGCTGTGAGCACTTGGTTAAGTGTTAATGTTTTAATTTTTCTTTTCTTGGCCTGAGGTCTCCCTACACGAGGGAATTCCTTTAAACCATGCTTAGCTTTCAGCCTTTTAAGATTATTTTTGCTCTTCAAGAGGAAAAGAAGGGAGAAATGTAGATATTTGTGCACTTTCCCATTGCACTCGCTCTCTTTTCATTCTCCTGGAACATAAAATGTTTTCCTTTCCTTTTTTTTTTTTTTCTTGAAAATTAGACCCTGATCTTTTCTGGCTAATTTCCATCTATTTCTCATACAGGTTTTTAGCCTTGATCTGTAATTCAGGCCTGTGGCTGTTCTTGATAAAACTTTGGTCCCACCGGGGCTTTCATTTACAAATCCCGATTTTCAGTAGCAAATCGCTTTCTGCAAATGTCCCCTCTCGGAGCCAGCTGCGTGCGCCCCCAGGTTTGGGGGTCCCAGCATTTCCTGCATCCTCCTGCTCGCTGCAATGCCCTGGGAGGCCAAAGCCACTGAGGTCTCTCGTGGCAATCCGTGGAGTTGTGCATCCCCTGGCAGTGGCCGCTGCTGTCTGTCGTGTCACCGATCTGCGCATGAAAGAGACCCCGAGTAGGTGTTGCGACAATAAACCATAACAGCTCTATAGGAGCTGTCACAGTTCATTGCATCAATAATCTGTGTATTAAGGAGTCCCGAGCAGGCCTTGGCACACAATGGACCGTTATGGCTCCAGATGAGCCTGTGTAAATTTAGGTCAATAACCTGAGTGTTGTTAAATCCCAAAATAGCTTTCATACAGCAAACTGGCGAGGCTTATAAGAAAGATGTGTAGATTATGCAAACCTGTGGTGGCCGCAGAGGATGCTCTGACTTACTGCTAAAGGTTAGTGGTGGGAGAATTATTTCATTTTATTTATGGCTGTTATCTAAACCTCTCTCCGCTCGCTTTGTTCCCTCCTTCCCTCTTCTTTCATCCCTCTGGAAATTAAACTGCCTGAGCGATGCTGCAAGAGCAGCAAAGGTGAGGCGCAGAGGGAGGGATGGCTGGGGAGCCCAAACCCCCCAAAAAGGCTTTTGCCTTCCCCAAAAGCCACCCTCTGGCCTCATCCCTGAGCCGTTCCCGATCCAAACCCTGGTCCTCGATGCCCCAGCACCCGGCTGGGCTCTCCTCCTCTGTGCCACTGGTAGCATCCTGCTCCTGCCTCCATCCATCCCTTCCCTTAGACCTTTTTGTACGTAGGCGGTGGGGAGAGGAATGCCTCCGGCACAGGAAGGAGACCGCTTTGCGTTGCAGGAGCATGCCTGAATGGGGACGTGGCCTTGAACTCTTGAACTCTTTTTTTTTCTGTGGAGTAAAACTACCGTGTACCTGAAAACAGAACTTAGTCCAATGGAAAGAGGTAGCAAAGAGGGAACAGATCTCGGGCCGCAAGAACAGGGTTTTCCGCATTTCCATTCTGAGATTTTCCATTTCACCAGCAGTTGGGCAGCAAAAGATGAATTAGCCGAGCTGTTAAAGGTATTACATCTGTTTGCCCCTTCAGAGACTTGCTAGAACATATTTTCTTCGATGATAGTAGTAAGTGTTACAAACAAAACACAGTTTTCCCCTTTGAATATTTCTTTACACAGAGCATCATCTACATAAGAAAAAAAAAAAAAGCATGTTAAGCAACACGAATAGCTTCAGGCTATTTTATTTCATGTTGCTAAATAAGTCAATGCAGATGAAGACTTTTTATGTAAGAGTGCCTTGTAAATATAAGTGCTCAAATAAGAGCAAATTTTACAGCTCCAAAGATCTGGAGACAAGAGGGTGTTACTGCTCCTTCCTGCTGTTCCCGGTCCAGGCGAGCTCCCAGGGCAGGCTCTGATGGAAAAGAGTTTGTGACACACTGAGCAACACGGGGAGTTTGTGCCGTGCGGGGCAGTCTGACACCAACCCACAGCAGCTTTAACCCAGCAGTTAAAAACCCAGGGCAGGAGGCGGGTGCCGCAGCGGGACAGGCTGCGAAGCAGGGGTTACTGTTTTACTATTTCTTTCATTTAGGAGTGATACGGCACCAAAGTCTTGAAGGAGTTGCAAAGACAAATGGTTTGGGTTTCAGGGTCCTTGAGCATGTACATTAGACAGGTGGGACACCGCGGGCACCCAGAGTGCTGAAAGTGTTAATATCCCGTCTCCTTTTGGTTGTTTTGCCATTGCTGCACTCGCTGTTATGAACTTGCGAGTATATTGGAAGTATAGACTAAAAACAAATATTTAACCAAATTCCCCACCCTGGGGCTCGGCAAACCATGCGGGACAGGCGTGATGGTGCCGTGGGGAGCCCCAAAGCACCCGGCCACCACCCGGCCAGCCCTGTCGCGGGCTTGGAGGCCGGCAGCAGGGGCATGCTGGTGGGAGAGACGGGCAGCTTGACGGGGGTGGGAGGATGTGGCTCCCGGCCACGTGGAGATCTTGGTATGCAGCTCGCACTCAGGAAGTTTGGCCACCCTGATTACAAACATGCGTGTGTTTGGAGATGGATGGTGAGATATTTGTCTCTTTCCTAATTTGATTTGTATCTAGATGGAAGGAGGAAAAACACCAGAGCAGGCAAGTGGGCGGCTTTGTGTGGTTTCCTAGCCAGCAGAAGCTGAAAACGGATTACAGTTCACATTTAGGGGCACGGTAGTAACTCGAAGGAGCCATCTGAAGGTAAGTGGCCGTGCCCTACCTCCTGGCAGGGAGGAAGTTGAATTTGCCTTTGTTTTGCTCTGGAGACAGATGGGCTCTCCCCTCTGGCTCCAGAGATGGATAGCTGTGTTGAGACACAACTTGATATTTTTCTCAGTTAATCATTTTTGAACTTAAAACATAAACTGCTGTTTGAGAGGGCAAAAAGGATGAGATTTGCTGTGTCGGAGTTAGGGAGGGGGAGGAAGTGAACTGAACAAAACCAAGCCTTGGAAGCAACAATAGCTGCGCGCCGAAGTGTTTATATAACCAGGACTTTTTATCATAGCTATTTCATCTTATTTTCCTCTTGTCCTTGCTCTTGCTTGCTCATCTATATACAGCATATGGAAAGGTTGAAAAGTGGCAATTACTAAATGAGAGCAGACAGAAACGGTTCTCCAGCAGCTCCAGATGGGGGTTAGCGATGCTGTTCACAAGCTGTGCGCCCGCGCTTCACTCTGCAGTATAAAATGCCCTCTAACGGCCAAATAACCACATAACTCATCCAACAGACCCGCAAACACTCATTTTTCTAGGGGCTTCTAATCTGGCTGTGCAGATTTTGGCGTGGTGCTGAATTACTGCTTGAGCAGAGGAGAGCTTTTGGTTGTCCAGATGTAAAACCAGCGAAGGTTCGTCTCTCCAGCATTAGCCTTTGTGATTAGTGAAAATAAGGACAAGTAATTGAGAAATGCTGGTAAAATGTGGAATGAGATTTTATTTTTCATTATGGCAGGGACCACAGGAGACCGTAAGATTATTTCTGTATCGTTTCCTCTTGTTTATTTGAAAAGTTAAAGGTAGTTTCCCAGCCAGTTATGTGCTGTAGGGCGCGTTATCGGTGTCAGATACTTAGAAAAACAAGATAAGAGAGGTTAAAGGAGGCCCATGATTAATTAGCAGATGGATTAGGTGCTCTTGAAGCTAAGTGGATAATTTGGGTCCAGCTCCTGGTTCTTGTTTTGCCCACCACTGGGCTCTTGCAAACTGTCGGTGCAGGATGAGCAGAGCATCGACCTGCCTCACTCCTGATGGCAGAAAGAGAGATGACATTTATTTTCTTTAAAGCAATTTTCTTGCAGCCTGTTTGGGCTGCCTGTTTGTGTTTCGCTGTAGGAGTGAAAGGAGTGCCGGTTCTGGTATTGCCTGGCTGAACTTGAGGAGTCACCGAGGAGCTACAGAGGGCTGTCTCTGGCTGCCAGGGGGGCGTACCTGGATCTCCCGGGGAGACTTCTTTTCTCTAAGCCAGTCATTAATGCTGGAAGTAAAATAGGAGCAAGATCTAGGGATCTCACTCCCTTCTTTTTCGCACCGCGGCTGTTGTGGCAACTTGAATATTGCCATTTCAGCAGGTCTTCATAGCGTCTGCCTTGCTAGCGAGAACCCAACCTGGAACACAGTTCGCAACCTGCAACACAGTTCTTAAAGAAACTTGGGAAAAAAAAGTCCAGATCCAACCAAAAACCTCCCTCATACTTTCTGCATTGTCAAGATGGAAAGGAGAGAGGTTGTTACGAACCATGTATGTATTTTTTCCCTTGAAGGACATAGAGAACTGCGATACATCTACTGAGTCAAGTAGCTTTGATGGAGTAGAGCTGACAAGGGGTACTCGCCGTGACTTGAGGGCTGAAGGGAATGCAGCATCAGCCCCTCTGTGTTGTCTTTGAAGCCTTATTATTTTAGCACAGTCTGTATCTTGTTGCATAATGTTTTAAGATGTGGTCTAAATCGTTATGTAGCGTGTTTAATTTAGCAACAGATGTGCAGGCTCATATGCCGTTATGGTACATTTTGTTCACTCATATAATAGCGAGTTACTCAAAATTGTTACCAGTTCTTCAGCACAAGACTCCTACAGCATGTTATTCTCCTTCTCTGCATGGCGAAGAGCAGAAGAGCTCTTTATTTTTCCGTCAGCAGGTGCTAACGTGGGAGTGTCTTCATGCAGCATGCCTAACCTGCCGCATTACCGCTTTCTGCGCCGGGCTGCAGGACCCCCGCGAGCGTGTTTTCCCCAGAGGTTTTTGGGGAAAGGCACCAGGCAGGCAGCAGAGGACAAGACTTCATCCTTTAGGTTTCCGGACAGAAAACAAGCGAGTCACCTAGACAGAAAGCACTTACTGCCACCCACGGAGCCATCCAGTCATTCCCACGGAGAGGCCTTAATGCAAAACATCACTGAACGCTCCGCGGCAGCAAAATCATACTAATAACTAATAAAGGCACTAAAGCTAATTAGCAATTATTTCGTAGCGAGAGACCTGCCGCGGCTGTTCTGAGGGTGTTGAGGGTACACCGGGGGGTGCAGGCTGCTGGGAGCCTGGCACCAGGGTTCGATTCCCGGCCGAGACTGCTTTCCCACACGCCAGGAAGACCCTTTTTCCTGGTGTCCTGTTTCCCACGCAGGGGCTGAGGGCGTTTAATGGAGCGGGAGAAGTCCGAACCTTGGCCACACAGAAACTGTGTGATTCCTCCTCCCAAGTGCGAGGATTTACGTCCCTTGGGCATTAAAATAAAAATTAAAAACTAAAAATTTTTCATCCCACCTAACGAAAATCTGTGTTTGTTCTCCTTACACATAGAAACGTTCAATCCGTTTCTGGTTCCCGCTGAGCTGTTGTGCTTACTGGTGTCTCGACACTGCGAGCTCCACGTGTTGTTTTGTTGCTGTTTGTTAAAAGAAAGCATCCAAACGGGGGAATTTTGGCGCAGAGCGAGTGGTCAGCCCTTGCCCTCCCGTGCGGCTCCCTCCTCCCTGCAGCCCTGCCAGGGCTCTGGAGAGAGCAGGCGTCGGGGCTGAGCTGGGCAGCATCCTGCTTAAGGATGCGCCGCCAGCGCAGGGAGGAAGGATGACTCAAAGTGTTCCTCCTGCATTGTACCGTCTCCTTTGTCCGCCTCCCTCCCCTGCCATTATCTCTGTGTGTCTCCTGCTTTCTTCGCTCCGCGCTTCCTTTCTTGCACCGAACTCGGCTGCTCCGTCCCCGCCGCCCTCCCCGCGGCGGCTGCCGACATCCGACACGAGGAGCCCCGGAACGGCTCACGCCGGGGGATGCCGGAGCTGGGCTCTGACACCGTAGCACAAGTGGGGTCGAGCTTCCAAAAACTGGACCTTAACGTGAAGGAGGCGGGGAGAGCTAACCGTGGCACCGGCAGACGCTAACTTCACTGTTACGGACTGTTGGTGACCCTGGTGTGCTTCCAGCCGCGGCTCCGGGAACCTCTCCTTTCCCGAGAGCACAGGAAATGTGCTGCGGTGCCATCAGAGCGTTTGGACTGGATTTTCCATTCCCCTCGTTTAAGTAAGGCTTTATAAACCTCGCGTGGACGCGTGGAAGGACGACGAGACTTGGCAGGTCGCGGGGCCACGTGTTTTTCGGGGCAGGGCATCTCCGTCTTGTTGGTGCCGTGTTTCGCAGAGGGTGAAAAGAAAAAAAAAAAAACAAAACGGAAATTGTGAGCAACAGGTTTCTGACTCCAGCAAGGGCCTGGGAGCGTGCGTGTGCCGCTTTGGGTCATTTAGACGTGCTTGTGGTTGAAGTTGGAGAGCAGTCCCACTGCGGCCACCACCGCTGGGTGAAGTGGGGCTTGGCAGGGCGGTAGGAGCACGGGGGGACCAGGCGTCACGAAGGGCGGTGGGGTTGGGGGAGCTTCGGTCACCTGCAGGGTGCCGGGATGGTTGGATGGCGATGCCAGTGGTGGACACGTCGAAATAGATGTTGCCCGTGTTTGTGCTGCGGGAAGATGACAAAACAGCGCTCCGTGAGAGCTTAGGTGAGAGTGTCCTATGTGTGAAGTCACCTTTCTGGTGCTTTTGCCCAACGGCGCCTTTGATTTTGGAAAATCACCTCTTCTTTCTTTTCATTTTCCATTGGAATCTGGAAGAATAAGCCCTGTACAGCTCTCTCTTCTCCCACTTTCTGGCTCATGAACTGTGTTGTTGAACAGGCGGTATTAAGAAGCTATTTAAATTGTTACTTTGGGATGTTTTTTGTTTTTTTTTTTCCTAAAACAACACGTTTAAGCACATTCCTTCTTTAAATAAATAAATAACTGACAGGCTATCATCATGTCCAAGGGTTTTCAGGAAAATTTACATTTTGAAAGACACTGTTGGAGGCTAACACGGACATGCAATTACTGTATGTAAATCGCTTCACTTGTTTCCTAATCTTGCTGAAGATGAAGTACAGTTTTTATGCGTGTGCCTCTCTCTCTCAAATTCCCTTATACAATGAGGTTTTCTTGCATTTTAATTGCTGGCCACGATTTTTGTTCTGCTGCACCTGATTGTGTTTGTTTTATTTTGGGGGACATTTAGCCTTGCGATTGTTTCGAGATTGGGCTGGGTGGAGAAATCACCGAGGGAAGACTGAAGTTGGGTGTGCAACTAATTGCGTCCTCCCTGCCACGAATGGAAGAACCGTTCTCTTAATTACAGCTTCGTACGAAGGCTGGGGAGCATCCGCTCGTTTCTGTGCCCTGCACATCTGCTTTTCTCCATTTCATCCATCCCTGCCAAATCCCGCTCGCGAGCTCCTGCCACATTTTTAGTTAAGTCTTCGGAGTTGTGCTTTTATTGCTGGTTGGCACCGTCGAAGGCACCTGTCACAGCAAGATGGAACGGGTAAAATCATTAGGAAGGAGTTCGTTCGTGGGCATTATGTTAAGCTGTGCGGGATTCTGCTAATACGAGCGGTAATTTCTGTGATTGTTATTAGTTCCTTTTGTAGAAAGTTTTCCTCCAGGGAGTAATACAGTGAATTGAGATGGCAGGAGGAAAGAACTTTAATGGAAGCATTTGTCCATCAGAAAATGCACTCTGTCAAAATTAAATACACTCTGCATATTGATTTTGTTTGGGGAAAAAGGACTCGCAGTCACAACATAATGAACCATTCGAGCATTTTCAGAACAAAGTGCTAACTTTTTTCTCCTGAAGTGACTTTTCATAACCCAGTATTTCTCCCTGAATGTGGGCTGGGATTTAATAGAGCTAAAAAGTCATGTGTCTGCTGTTGAACGCTGCTCATGGAAATGCTGTTAGCTACTCCTGTGTTAGCTGCACTAACAGCATAATTTTTGTTGTAAGAAATATTTTGACTGTGGCAAGCTTCTGTCTCTGGAATGGAGGTTTTCTGCTTCTTTTAAAATGTTGCATTAATTATTAATGGGAGTGGGAATCATGCTCTTTAGCATCCCTATGTTTAAAAAAAAAATCAATTAATTATTGCTATAAATCTCAGAGATTATGCTGCAGTTGTGCTGCTGGGAAATTGGCCATTAACTACCAGGAAATCGCCCATCTTCCCTGAGTCAGAATTCAGTTGTACCAACACAGCCTTTTCCCTTTTATAAATTAACTATCAATGCGATGCATAATTGATAACCATTTATAATAATAACAATAATCTCCATGAAATTGTCGTCTTGGTACGCGGCGGCTTTGTTAGAGCCTTTACCCCTCGCGTGCTCAGCCCGGCCCCTTGCATTTGTTAAGTGAGAGGCCGGTGCTTTCTGGGAAGCTGCTGCTTCCCTGCCGCTTTTAGGAGCCGTAAGCTGTTGGGGAGGAATAAAATCCTCTGACGGGACTATGTGGAATGAAGAACCCGACGTATCACGAGGATGAGCCGTGCGGTGCCGGTGCTGCCCGACCCCAGGGGAAGCAGAAGCCGAGGTTACCGACGTCGCCCAGCGTCAGCTTGTGGACATCAGCCCGGATTTTTCCTGTTCCTGGTGGCTTGTTCTGCTGTTTCCTACGTTATGTTACATCAACCTGGCATTTTTTTATGTCGCTGTGAAAAATTTGGTGGCAATGCGGTGTGAATATTCACCTCCTGTGGATGCCTTTGTTGTTTGGGCGTGTTAGGAGTGGTTTGAGCGAGTGACGCTGGGTTTGTGGCTGCTCCTGGCTCGTCGGAGTGTAGGCAGAGGGGCCGAGACTTTGCCGCTTGGTGCAGATGGCCACCTGGGAGAGGATGTCTTGCTCCTGCCTGTTGTCTTCCCCGTCTGACCTGGCAAGGCCCCCAGACGTGGTGGGGTTTTGCGCTGGTTCTAGAAGTCACGGCTCTCCACTACCTCTGCTCTTTTGGCGACATCAAATGGCCCTAAAAGGGTGGCGAATGGCTGCTGGGGGCTGGAGCCTCTGGGGCAGGATGTGTCCCCGGAGGGTTTACAGCTCGTATCAGGGTTGTCTGTTCTTAAAATGTCCAAGGGGATAGCCTGATAGTGAGTCACTGGCCGCGTAACGTAACGTGGTAAAAAATCAGTGCTCACAGCGTGGGACTGTTCGAGTTCAGCTCTCGGCGTGAGGTCTCGCCTTTTATGCCTTGACTCATTAATACCATTGTGGAAGTGGCTTTGAAAGGCTGGACCTCGCCACGAAGCTGCTGGGTGCACGTCCCATGGCGGCACCTTCGGGGTCTGCGGCCTGAACGGGGGTCTGAGCATTCAGGGGTGAAACGAGCCTTTTGATCTCTGTAGAAAGCGGAGCAGCAGACCTCAGAGAACCTGCTCAGGTTCTTCCTCCGTGTCACCAAACTGCAGAAGAGCCTGCAGGGCATTTCTCACAAATGCCACGCACACCACTGTGTGGATTGCTTTATTTTATCGGCATTTAAAGGTGTGCACGTTAGAAAGTGTGAAGGGACGGGCTCTGGTGGCAGCTGGGATGTGTATCAAGGTCTTGCTGCAAATTCAAGGTCCAGTGATGACTTTTACAGGGCAAGGTTTAACTAAGACGTGAAAGTGGTTGTGTGTATGCGTGTGTGAAAGCACTGGAAGAGCAAAAGCTGCTTTCCCTTTTTTATATACTCTGTAATAATGTTTCAGTATCTGTGAGCCTACAAAACAGCTTAATGGATTTTGTCTGCTAGGAATAGATTTTTAAGGCAGAAATAAAACTCGGAAGGCCAGACAGCGCTTCGGCAGTTCTCTTGTAGGATGCTGGTTTTTTCTGATCGCAGGGAAGATAGAGGGGCTGTGTGCTTGATTTGCGGTGTGAGAGCTGGTGGGACGCTGAGGCTGGAAGTGCTAAAGTCACAGCCTTGGTTTCAGCAAGGCTGCTGGGCTGTTTGGGGTGGGTGGGTGTCACCTCCCGTGTTGGAAGTCCCATTCACCAGCTCCTCTCGTCTCTCGACAGGATCGATAGTGGCGTTATGCATGCCGACTCCCGTGAGTTTTCCTGAGTTCCTGGGGGACTGCTTTGCTTTTTGAATCAGAAAGTTGCAAAATACCATCAAGAATGGCACTTGTGGATAAACACAAAGTCAAGCGACAGCGACTGGACAGAATTTGTGAAGGTAAGAGGATGCTCCACTACTCTGTGAAAGTTGACAGACTGCTAAGGTAGAATACCTCATTTTTCCTTGTTTTGTACAGCACTTAGAGATAATGAGATCCAGATCCATGACTAGATTTCCCGTCTTCTGTGTTGACACAAAATACGGTCATAGTGGTGTTGAAACGTTGGCAAGGGATACGCTGGTTCCTCCTCGCAGTCCTGCGGACAGGACTACTTAATTACCAAATCTTCTGCTTTCATCCTGGTTTCTACTGAAATGCTGTAGTCACTCCCAGTTTGAAGTGCAGCTTAAATTTGTGCTGCCTTGAGAAAAAGGTCGTGCTCTGTTAAACGTGCTGCTTCCTGGAGATCTCCTCGGGCCAGGATGCAGGTGGCCAAGGCTGCTGCTGCTCTCCCTCCGAGTGCTCGCGAGCGGTGCCGGTTCCAGCATCCCAGGATGAGGACACGAGCCTGCTGCTGCTGCTGCCTCGGGCTGCTTATGGGGCTGGGGAGCACAGTGCAGGACATTTGGGTAAAGCTCAGCATCCTCCACCTCAATGCAGCCACCCCTGTCCGGAAGGGCAGAGATTCGGCTGTCTCAGAGCTGCTGCTTCGCGCAGCGGACACAAAGGTTGACCATCTCCCATAATGTTGACTATCACAGTAGAAAAAATAGATGAAAATTTGAAAGTAGCTCTTGAAGTATTTCACAAGTTTTGGGGCAAACTGTTACAGTGGCTTTTGTTGGTGTAATAAGGCAGATTTGCTGTAAATCATTCTTTGCTAATTTTGTGTTACAGTGGCGCAGCACAGGTGACTCTTACCTTCTATTTATTCCATTTTCCAGCAGAAGAAGTCTGTAGGTAACCTTTTCCTATTGCAGCTCACATAGTTTAAGTTACGTATGATGGAAGTCAAGTGATGGCAAGAAACCTCGGACTTTTTGGTGTAGACTTCAGTCCTTTTCTTATGCAAACTGACACTCAGGGAAGTTTTACCATCAGTAGCAAAAGCAGAGCAGATTGTTATTTTAGGAAGGATGTCTTAAGTCGTGTCTTTTAAGGAGCTCCGGTTTTTATCTGCTCTTAAGGAGATGAATAGTGGCCTGCAGGGTAACAATTCGCTGTATTACCTGAATGCCAACAAAGTGAAATAGGTTTTGCTCTTGGATGAAATTGCAGAGTTCTCGTGGGAGTTGTACTGCATCCGTTCTAGCAAAATATGTGGGGTTTGTGGAGTTTCCAGGGAAATGCTGAACAGTATGACAGGGTGAGTTTTGCACAGATATTTGTGTTATAAATTGCTTATTCTAGCATGCCAAAGCAGAACTCCTTTGCTATTGCTTTACACTTCTCATGAGTGAGTTAGCTTCAGAGCCGTCGGGGTGATCCTCGTGCTGTCCTGCGCACGCAGAGCCCCTGCGAACGCTCCGAATGTTCCTCAGAAAGTGGCAGCGGTTCTGGGGGACTGGATGCCAAGCTCGAAGAAAAGCCAACAGGACCAGAGAAATCAGCTCTTCGCTTAATCACATAATACAAAAAGATGTAGAAGCAGCTCTACCTCTCTGATTAACCCGCTCCGGACTGGACTGACGTTAGCGGCGCGGTGTCCCTGGGGCAGGGGGCAGGGTGTGCAGCCCCATTGATTTTTTGGGGGGGAGGCAAAGCAGAGAAAGGCGAGGAGCTAGGAAGGGGCATCCAGAGTGTGTGCTGCGGCATGGAGCTGCGTATTTCTCCTTTTGAATGTCATAAACACTCAGGTGTAGTACACTATCTCATCTTCAAAATTTACTTTGAACTGAACTTAAAAGAGTTGTGTCAGCTGAGCCTGGATGTTCAAAAGCTGCCTTCCTGGTTTGATGTTTACTATCAGATCTAGTTGCTTAGCTTACAAGAAATTCAAAAGGATCGTACGACAAACCTGCTGACAGAGCTTTAGATGTGATTGAAGTTTAGATTACTTTCCTCTGATATATGAGCTTTTTTTCTTCTTTCTTGGTCAAAAGATATTCTTTCCTCATCTGTAAATGTGCAGAAGACATAACTTTTTAAAGTATACTTTGTCGTTCGCCACCTGTTTTGTGATTTGATTGAAGGGATGGGATTCACGGTTCTAAGACACTCGTACTGTGTTTATAAGCAACAGATTATGACTGGCTGTAAGCAACGGTGCTAAACCTACCTTAAAAAATGCAAAGAGCATTGGATTTTGCAAAATACTAGGCTTATAAGACTGCGGTATGCTACACTGGCATCTCTGATGGCTATTTTTTATTAGAGGCTCCTATTCTTGGATTATAGCAATAGTAAAGAACTGAAGAAAGGGTGTTCGAGCTGCTGGGAAAACACACGCTGAAAAAACAAGCTTTGTCTTGGCGTTGTCTGGAAAGGTACGTGGAGAAATTGGTGAAATATGGTGAGAAATTAGGGAGCTATTTCAGTAGATGGATGAGAGAAGTCTTCTAACAGCGTGCTATTTGCTGAGAAGAATTGCTTCTGCTCCATCGAGCCAAGTACAGCGTGGTCCAGAAAAGTGGCTTCTTAAAGAGCTCCTCTTCTGTGGAGGCACTTGTGCAGCTTTTCTCTTTAAACAAGTGGAAGGGATGCGAACCTGCGTTTAATTGATGGAAAGCTTAATGTTTTGTGGTACGTAGGTGGGTTTCTGTGCTTTTAACGAAGTCGGTGTGCTGTCCCATCCCTTTTCCTCTACACAACCCCTGGCAGGGCTCTCTAGGAACAGACGTCATTCATCGCGGCGGGGTGGTGGCAGCTCCGGAGACGAAATACCCTCAGGCTTCCCGCTACGTGTTGTAACCACTGACGCGCTGGGTCTTCCTCGTGCTTTACAAGCTGCCACCGAAGGTTTCTTCTTACTGCGGGTCTACTGAAAACGTGGCTAGGCACATGTTGAAGGAAACAGCCTACAAACTACTGCGGTACTAAAAGAGCGTTTTAAGAAGCTGTAGTGTTTGTATGACTCCGTTAAATGTGCATCTGGCACAGGAAAAGAATCCGAGCCACGCATGGGGGTGGTACCTCTAAAAACGCCTGTTCGTAGCCTTTACGTGCAGGTTTATGAGTCTTCCAGGAGGAGAGGGAGGTCAGTCTCATCGCATTACTCAGCTTGACCAGTTCCTCTGTGTTTTTTTGTATATATAGGTATGAGGTCTTTGTATGACAGAGCTGCCTTTCCTGCTAAGGAGGCTGTTTTGAAGGGGCGAGCGCTTTGCATCAACCAACAGACTTCGCTCTGTAGGAAAATACAAGTGAGATAATGGTGCACACTTAAGGGATAACTAAATATTAGGGCAACAGCCTGCAATAAAGCCATTTAGAGTCATCTGTTAAGAATTAAATGAGTTTGTGAGGCCCATCAGAGTGAAGCAAAGTCTTGGCTTACCCTTCTCTTTCTTTTCTGGTTGTCCCAGAGTTTGGGTGCCGATTCTGTAATTGGATCCCTGTGGGTGGAAAGACGTATCCAGTGAATGGCTGGGGCTTTTGAAAATAGCATGTGTGGAGTGGTTTACATAATTCCTGTGTGTGGAATCGTGGCTAATTACGTAGCGAGTCAAAATATGCTTTGGAGGTGGAGCTGCTGGTGCTGTGTTTAGTTAGGGTTGTCCAGCACCCCCTAGTTCAAATCTGTTCCCATTTGCTTGTAATTTTGCCACATTTTAAGTATGTTTGAGCTGAAATTTTCCATTTCATGATGAGTTTTTACCTCGGGGTAAATTAAAAAAAAAAAACAAAAAACGTTCCAGCAAAAACTGTTGAGCCATGTCTAAGCGGGAGATGTTGAAGAATGTTGTTTTTGCTGTGCCTGAAACAAAGCAGAGCCCCGAGCCTGCAGCCTGGGAGCCGCAGTACCCTCCTGCTCTGCTTTGAAAAAAAAAAAAAAGGGTCTAAATTTTGCAGCGGGGTTGCTGCGGTGTCAGGAGCATGCCTGTTATTGTTCCCAAATTTGAGGCAATTTCTCAGACTTTGAAAGAATGAAGTTGGTGTGTGACCCCGTTGGCTACTCGTGCTGAAGGCCGTGCGTGCTGTGTAACGCTGCCCCGTGCTCTGGGGTGGTGGGCACGAGGTGGGGAGCTCTTCTGGGTGCCAGAGCTCACGTCTGCAACGGAGGAGGCTCAGGGTGAGGTACAGACGGGTGCAGGGTAAATCAGAGCACGGGGGAAGGACAGAGCCTTTGCCAGGAGGCGAGAGCAGAGCTCACGTAGCTGGCCCTCAAACTTAGGCACTGCCAGAAATGAGCTGGCCTCTCTGTTGTTCTTCATGACCACCTTGATTTTAATTTTAATTTAGGGTGGTCTCAAGTTGCATGATGCTACAGGTATGTGTGTTATTCCTGCGTGCCCTGTCAGCCTGGCAGTATCCTCCTGTTCTTCCTGGGCTCTTCGGGGTCAGCCTTCGCTCTTCATCATCACGACAGCGATTGCAAACCATCAACAGCAATAACCCTCAGGGCAGAAGCTCACCTGCCTCACGTTTTCATTTAGGAAACAACTGCAGGGAGATACTAGGTGTCATTTTTTCTCTGTGACCTGTGGTAGAAGGAGGTGCCCAGCAGTGCCTCCCAGGAGCCACCAGCCCAGAAGATGGTGGCACTCCTGGTGCGTGGCATCCATCGCTCCTGCAGGGCACTGCCGTGCAAGGAAATAACTCAAAGCACCGCTTCTGCTGCCCAGCCTGCTGCCTGCTCAGCTGGTCTTTATCCTGTGCTTCTGTGAATATGGTTAAAAAAATATTAAGTAATACCAGGAGCTGGACGGGGGGTGAGGAGCAGCCCTCAGATGCTGCTAGCAGTGCATTTGGGAACGGCCTGGCCGGGAAGCCAGATGAGGAGCTGCAATGGCAGCGTGCAAGGTTGTGCTGTCTTTTCCTCATCAGATGTAGACACTTGACAGGGACAAGGCAGTGGTCTGGCACATCCAGGATATGTAATGGCATGTCTTGCCTCTGTGTAAATCACAGGTTTCCCAACCCTGCTAAATTCCTCCCTGATGATCCCAAGCGCTGCCTCTGCTCCGTACCTTTGCAACTGCGCTACCCTGCTGTCTGCAGCTCCGGTGCCATGAAATTTTAATGCCTGGCTTTATAGGTTAAAGTTTGCACTGACATTTATGAGTCAGTTAAGCTTTCAACACACGCCCAGAAAGTGGCAGCCCTGAGATGAACAAGAAGTGAAGAGAAGAAATAATTGCAAGGCCAAGTGAGCCCAGACATTTCCTGATGGAGTTTTCGCTTTGGGATTTGTCATTATCCGGTGGGAAATAGTGTACTTACGCATCGGTTTGTGCCACCAGAGCTGTCTGTACCTTGCAAAATAGCAGAGCCATTCAAAGTGCCACACAAGCCCTTCATACCCTTTGTTTTCTTTCAGGTCCTTTGGTGTGTCTGGTGGCTGATAAATGCCAGCACGGTCACGTAAGACTTTTCAGAGCTCAATGCACGAGTCTCTTGGCTTTTTGAGTTACTGATTTATATTCTGAGCGGCACCTTAGTGTCCTGTTTGGCTGAGGCGTCTCCGATTCTACCCGTAATCCGTATTTGCTGTAGGAATTCCTCAAGTGTTTGCCTTCCAGTCACTATGGTTGCTGTACGTGGCCCTGACCCTCCCCATCTACTCATTTATCGGTGGGAGCGAGGCACCAGCCTGTGTACGGGTGGCTCTGAGCCGGCCCCGAGCCTTCGGCTGCAGCAGTTAGTCCCAAAATGTTGATGATGGTTTTATCATCACCAGAGTTACCTTGGTCCTGGCTACGTGAGGCTGGTTAATTCATTTCAACGCTGGACAAGAATTCTGTATTCCACGTTTCTGACAGCAATGGAAGTCAGTGCAAGCCATATACAATAACGCTTGAATAAATATACTACGTCAAGCCAGGTACTGTGGTAAATGCAAACTCGGATCTATGTCAGGGGTGCATTTTACTTGTGCTTTATTTCAGTTTCTCATGTGTAAAAGTGGGCTTAATATTCACACAGTCAATTATTGCTTGTGGTGCACTTTCTTATCATAAAAAAAAAAACAACCCTCCATAAAAGTGCCCCTGAAGAATTGTAATGGTTCTGGCTTTTCAGCACTATTTGAACAGCGTGTGCTTGAGGTTTGGGCTCACACACCAATAACAACAGAAAACAGAACAGGCTCTCATTCAGCTAGTACCATCCATTCAGGCTGAAAAATAGAGGAACCTTGCCTGTGGAAGCAGTTTGGGAAAAGTATTTTAAAGCTACCAGGCAGTCAAAATGAAAGTTGTACAAGCAAACTGAATTCTGGCAGCCTTGTTTGCCAGGCCTTAGTGTTTTGTTAACGTGGTAGTGTGTAGGAAATAGCCAGTTATTAGGCACTGTGATGCACGTAATGCCATAATGTGAATTGTTCCAGTGCTCAGCATCCCTGTGTCCGGAGCACTGCCTGCGTGAGGGGCTCGGCAGTGACTGGGCAACTCTGGAAAGTTGCTGCCTCCGCTGCTTGCTCCTTCCTGTAATGTAATGCTGGCCAAAATTAGTATGTTTGATATTTGGGTGGAGGAATTTTCTTCTATTCTTGCAAATTTGAATGCCAAGTAGCATCTGATAATACTTATTTTTGCTGCTTAGAAATAGAATCCTATTATCTCAGGAAATTCTTATCTCCACTAGTCATTTGATGAGAAACAATGAGTTAAAGATGATATCAAGTGTGGAAGAAACTGCTTGTCCTGAGTAAAACTGACTTATTTAGAACAAATATAGACCTTTTTTCTTTTTTTTTTCCTAGTGTATTTGAGCTTCTTTGTTCCATGATTACAAAACACAGTACAAGGATTTCCTCCACACAATAAAGCTTTTCATATATTTTTTAAGTTTCCACCTCAAAGCACATAAACCATCAGGCTTTTAGGGATGGGTTGCTTACCACACTTGGCCTAGACAAAAGGAAAAGTTAGTCTGTCAGATGCTCTGCCATTACTCCCTGTGCTGATTTAATTTCTCTGAAGATCTGTCTGGCTGCTCCCAAGATTCATCTTATTTCACTTATGGAGGCTTCAGAAATCATTTCAAATTCACACAAAAGCTGGATTACACCTCATTTTACCACTTTGGGCAGTGGAAAGTGTGCCACACAGCAGTGTTTTTAATTACCTCTTAGTCATTAATAGGTTTTGTTAAAATTTTAAGATTTTTTTAATATTGGACACGATTGTATGGATGAAGAGAGTTCCAGCAACCTCAGTGGGTTCACAGACATTGTTCAAGCTTACTGACCTTATTCCATGATTTATTTTCAACCCTTTTGCTGTGCTGAATCAAGAATTCACTCTATTTGGAAGCAGACATTTTCTGCTTTGGGACAGAGGTGTGGTGTATCTCCTATCTACAGGCATGCTGTTGTCCTTCCAGCAGGGAGGCAGAGGCTGCTCAAGTAGTTTTCCAGTTCTGTTTAGATTTTTTTTTTTATATACATTCAGTTATGTGCAGTGTATCTCCTGTGACATGCCACAGGGGGATATGCATGACAAGATGTAGGACTTGAGCCAGATATGAAGCCAGCCTGACAAAATCCCCCAGGCATCCGGTAAAGAGTAAGACACATTTAGATAAGGTTACAGAAAAAAAAAATCATGAATTTGGACTGCAATCTCATTGTAATAGATATGTGACTCAAGCTATTGCAAGAAGTAGAGCTCCTGTTTCCTGGGACGTGAGTGCTACATGCACAGAGGTAGGAAAAAATACTTCTGTTGTCTTCTCCTTGCATTTAAGCCCACATTTATGTTAACTTAATACGCATCTAACTCTTAATTCCGCCTTGTATTTTTCCATTTTCTCCAGCCTTAAGACAAGGTTCCATATAACAAGCTTTCTAACTTCAAGTCATTAATTAAGAAACAATTACAGCTGATGACTTCTATACCATCAACTTAATTTTTCATCCTCACCACATTTCCCATTTAAATTAACTGGTTTATGGATTAACACGTTGTCATGTCTGGTGTGTTGTTTTTTTTTTCTCCTTACTCTAAATCCTCTTCCGCATTTAAAGATTACTCAGAAAGATGACAATACCCCCAGAATACGCAAGGAGACACGGAGCTGAGCACTGTCTGAGCGGCAGCCTCGGGGCAGCCCTGTCGACATATTCCCGAGCTCCAGAGTTTGGGAGCGCTGCCGAACACAGGGGGTGGAAGTTGGCTGCTTTGCCTCTTCCAGATACGTGATGGGAAATGCTCAGTCCTCAAGGACAGATGAGAACGGGATGGATTTTCCTCCCAAACTTGAGGAAAAACTCGTATCTGCCTCCCAAGTTAGAATCCTTCCTGAACTGACAACGTCTGGATCCGGACCAGGTTTTTAGGTTTGATTCTAACTCTGCTGAATATTTACTAGTAAATATTTTGACAGGAGCGGGACATCTGGCTATACTAAAATAAAGCTGCAGAGAAATGCATTACACAACTTTTCTTTTATATTTTTCTGTATCCACGAACAGATGTAAGGGATCTCGGTGCCAAAACAGTGAAGGTTTTCATTATGTGTGTTATATCCAAGAGCTTTCTTCAAAGAGCGAGTTTGCTAGAGTTGGTTATGCATTTTTGTTGCCTTAAACTTCAATGGCATTGATAATTTCTTACTGACACTTTTATATAGCCCATGAGCTTAACTCTATTAACTTGTTTTGTCTTTTATTTTAGATAGTCTTCGTAGTGTGTTTTTTTAAAAAAAACACTCTCTACTGCCATCTAGCACTTCAAAACTTATTGATAAACAGCTTTAGTTCACAAAAAAAGCCTATAGTTACAGCTTGGCACCCACTTTTGAGGGAAGATAGTGTCACTGCTTGCCGGTAATAGCAGTTTTGGGATATGAATCAGCCAGTGGACCTAAACAAGGGTCGTGGGGCTGGCACCTTTGGCCTCGGGGTCACCCCACCAGGGAGGAGCCGTCCCCGTGGATGGTTGGGGACCGCGATAAGAAGTACTGGCAAATGGGGTCCCTCCCCACCAGATACTTTGGCTATTGCCAAAGTTTACAAGTCTTATGAGGAGCGGCTGAGGGAGCTGGGGTTGTTTAGCCTGGAGAAGAGGAGGCTCAGGGGCGACCTTATCGCTCTCTATAGGTACCTTAAAGGAGGCTGTAGCGAGGTAGGGGTTGGTCTGTTCTCCCACGTGCCTGGTGACAGGACAAGGGGGAATGGGCTAAAGTTGTGCCAGAGGAGGTTTAGGTTGGATATTAGGAAGAACTTCTTTACTGAAAGGGTTGTTAGGCATTGGAATGGGCTGCCCAGGGAAGTGGTTGAGTCTCCATCCCTGGAGGTCTTTAAAAGACGTTTAGATGTAGCCCTTAGTGATATGGTTTAGTGGAGGTCTTGTTGGTGTTAGGACAGAGGTTGGACTAGATGATCTTGGAGGTCTCTTCCAACCTAGACGATTCTGTGATTCTGTGATTCTGTGCCATACAATAATAAAATATATCAATCTTCTAGAAAAGCAAAAAATAAATAGCTTTTAGCCAAAATAATATTTCTTCCTGTTTTTTGTGTGTGTTTTGGTTTGGTTTGTTTTTTAAAATCTGTGTTGAGTCTGCAAGGGACGTGCATGTTTCAAGCTCTTGGCATCATCAGGGAAAGTAAAGCAGGAAGACACCCTGAACTCCAGCCTGTTTATCTCCTCAAGACCATGTTACAACCTAGTAATTAATTATTTTTTATGCAAAGCCCAGACATGCATGGCAGAGTTCAGAATTACAATATATATTCATTTAACAATGGATTTCTCTACTGCTTTCTGGGACAGATATAATTCCCATGCTTTTCATTACACATGCTATTTAAATCTTGATCCTGAATTCTTATTAAAAATGATGAATTTTGACCTCAAGGTCTAATACCCAGTTTTGGAGACAAGGTGCTTGATGTGATTTCCAGAGGATTATTTTTAAGAGCATTCGTAGATTAAATCTTTGCAAATAGTTGAGGGATGTGCCCAATGAACCTTGTCTGCTGGCTTTTCGACTGCCGTTCAGCATCCGGATTGATTTTTATTCTGTAGCCCTTGACAGTGTGTAGTTTCATGGCATAGGGAGACATCTGATATTTTTATTATCCCTTTCTTGAACCAGGAATGTCACAATACTTTTTCTGCTGACTGTTACTGGACTCTCCCAACACTTGAAGGCAAAACTGTTTCTCATTGAAGTTTCAAGAGCCTGTAGGGTTCATTACAAAGGCTGAAAGGATGTTTTTCAGCTGGGCTTCTTGTTTTTAATCATGAGTGTTTTTTTAGGTGACTGCTAGCCTCCTGCATTTGTTAGCCACAATTTGATTTTGATCCCCGGCCGCAAATCACCAGGGCTTTGCCAGGGGAGCCGGACAGCATGAGGTGACCAGTTCCTGCGTGCTCCTTGGGGTGCTTCTGCTCAAACCCTCATTCTGCAGTAAATACGAGGTAATGCAAGGCAGCGTACCCCTCAACGAAAGACGGGTGAAATGCCTCTGTTCGGAGACTCGTCGGCACATGGCGATGTGAGACGTGGAGCTGGCTGGCAGCGGAAAGGAAGAGGTGGCCGTGGCCTCGTTACACAAAAAGCCCACATGCTCGTTGTCTGCACATAGCTGGCTGCTGTGAGCCCATTCGAGCCCATTTGGGCCCATTTGAGTGTAGTCAGTGGGGTCAGCAGCTTGAACCCGTTTCCAAACCCCAGTTTGCACGCAGCACCGCGAGGCACGCGGCGGTGCCTTCCTGGGGTGAGTAGAGCATGCGAGCCAGCGGTTACGCTGCGCTTCCATCTAGCCCTGGGGCGAGTTACACGCGGATGTCAGCTTTTGTTTTGTGCTTTAAAGTCATCAAAATACGGAGTTACATGAGGCAATGATTGTTTAATAATCGGCTGATCTTAAGAGTGTTTTGTTGTACCGCGCTGAGTTGGTATTTGAGAGGGTTTTGTTGAAGTTACAAAGCATCTACGCTTTTGGTTTGGAAATTGGTAAAAGCATGTGGCATGGCTTCAAGCGCTGAGTGCTTTCAGATGCTGTTCTGTTCCTTTGATTATTGAAAATGATTCCTGCACAATCCTGCTAATTTTCTCTTTGTACGCCTCCAATTTCAGGAGACTGTTAGAAAGTCCATCTATGCAGAGTGCTTATTGCCGCTGCGAGAGAGGTTTCTGCAGAGCCAAATTTTAGCAAATGCAGTAATTTCCAAGGATTTGGAACATTTTCTTCCTGCATTTCTTCCCCCAATTTTTTTCCTTTAACGTTTGTGTGCATGTGTGAGCAACATTTACAGCACGCTCACTCTATTCCTTCTCCGCTCCATAACAGCCATTGAATCCCACCTCATAGTTCAGCACCAGCTCAGTGGTGCTTCCCGGCACCCTGTGAGCTGCATGTAGGGAGCAGACACTCAGAAAAGGCACCCCAAGCACCAGGGGTCATTAGGCACAATCGCACATGGTCCTGGAAATCCCAGGCACTGAGGGCAGAGGCATTTATCCCACCGTTAGCTTTCTGGTGCTTTGTACCTTGTCACCTGAAATCATATTACAAACACTGATTAATCTGAACGCCATCTGAACGTGAAAGGTGTATATTATCTTATCCCTCTTGATGGAAGGGGCATCCGTGACTGAGAAATTAATCAATTTGCTTGCTGGTAGTGGTAGAATGAAGTATAAAGCCTGGGTATCCCGATACCTGCTCTCTCCATTAACACGAGATGTACTTACCCTCTGGAGGATTCTTCACTACAACAGGTAGGATTCCTTTGCCTTGGAGAGGGAAGTAGCCTTTTTTCAATACTGATTCACCTTACAGTTTTTGCCCAAAATGACATTTGGCATATTCACTATGTGGTTTAAGTTCTGCTCTCTCCCAGAAGAAAACAATTTGGAAGAAAACGTCAACATTTTGCTGCATGTAAAAAAAAAAAATCATGTTTCATGTAAAAACAATATTTAAACTTGTACTTGGAAAGTACTGTAAAATAGTAAAAAGCAAAACTAAGAAAAAGTGTACTGTTTTGTTACACAGGGTAATCTTTCCAGCAACTTGCTTTCAGAATTTGAAATGAAATGTTTTACTTCGATGTGAATTACATTTCACATCCAACCTCCCCCGAGTCAGTGCTACAGACACCAAAAAATGTTGTTTACAAATTTGTGTTGCAGATTTAGCATCCTGATTTCTTATCACAGTTTTTACATACATAACAGGTTTTCTCCTCACTGAAAGAAAACTGAGCTTCCTGGCACTGGGGAAGATACGTGTTTCAGATCCACTGGGAATGGTTTCCAGAGCCAGATCTCATTCCATCCATTTTGACTGTGGTGTTGAAATGGTGGGCCCACCTTTCTTCTCCTCTGTCGTTACTTGTTTTCAGAGCAGATTTCTGTAGTTGCTGTATCATAGCAAAATTTACCATACATTATACCAACACTAGATTGAAACCCAGCGTATTAAGTCACAACTGTGCATTTTTCATGTGATCTGAAATACCAGAGCACTTAATCTCTTGATCAGCTTTTTTTTTTTTTTGCTTTCATATGTCTTTTTTTTTCCCCTAAATACCTCTAGAATTAAAAGGAAATATAAATCTTCTGCCTGTCCCGTGGTCCTTCATCTCCCCCTCACGTTGGGAATGCTGGTGCCAGCGCCTTCCTCCTCTTCCCAGAAGTGCAGATGAGATCAGTTGGGTTGGGTTGTGCTCCTGTGCCTCCGCGTCCTCTCCTGGCGATCGCTGCCTGGTTCTGAATTCAGAAATAGCTGCGGAGTTACTGGCATTTGCACAGGAGCTGCTGCTAAGAATGCAAAAGTAAGAAAAAGAAAAAATCCTGACTGCCCATCCATAAATATTTCATTCCGGTCATTTTGTACGCATTTCTTGATTCAGGGGGGGTGTAACATCCGCCCACGAGGACCTGTGCCACGTAGCTTGGGGAAAGGGCCAAGTCCCACGGCCCCTGCTCCTGCAGGCATTTACCTGTGCTCGGCTTGGAGCACAGGAATCAGGAATTTGTTCCATGGAGGTCAGTGCATGTGGGATAAACCACCCATATGCACGAGTGCCCCTGCAGCAAGTGTGCCCCAGGTCCTGTGCCAGGAGCGGCTGGTGCCCCGGTGCTCGGGTGGGTGTGCGAGCTGCTCCGTACCCGGGCCGAAGGGAGACCAGGATGGGTCTTCTGCTCCTGCTCAGCCCCGTGTGAGCTGAGCCGGGCAGGGCATGGCCACAGGTCACCACTCTGTTGGGTTGGACAAAGTCTCTTCTGCGTGTCCATCGAGGGACCCAAGGTTTTATCAAAGCATTTGTCTTTTTAAGAGGCAGTAAATAGTCAGAGCTCCCTTCTGACTTCCCGTGCAGTTGTTCAGGATCAGCACTTACAGAATTTAATTTCTCTATGACATGTTTTTTCCCATTGTCTACCAGGGCTTAACATGGTGGCTAAGTTCGTTATTGATTTCTGTGAAAACAATGATGGAAGATGCCCCTGATCTATAGACGAGCATTTTATTATTTTTGAGTATACATTTTTGGTAGCTTTCTTCTGCTGCTTCAGAGCAAACAAATGGCATGGATCTCTCTGTATCCATTTGGGAATACATTTCAGTCTTTACCAGAATGTTGTGGTAATAAAATGTTTTTGTTTGTTAAAATGTTCTCTGCTTTATTTATAAGCCACAAATGTGTCTTCCCAATTTGAATCTCACAAAAGAAGAAATTTTCCAATGTGCCTTAAGTTTGTTAGTTAATTCAATATGATGCCAATCAGATATTCTCCGAGAATTGCATAAATAATCTTTGGGGGCCTATGTTTTGCATGTCTGTGTAATATCCAACATAATTTTAAAGACTGTGGTGCTTGGGGATGGAATTGGAGGAGAAAATGTTTGAAGAGGATTTATAATATTTACGGCAATAAAGAAATTTAGGGATTACTCAAAGATCCTGTCAGTATTTGGGTCAGAAATATAGCCCCGAGGTATTAGTATGATAGGCAAGTAGAAGCATTAGGCTGTATTAGTGATTTAGCTATCATAATAGCACAATAGTCTATCATGTGATGGCTAGCGCACTAAACATTTATTGTGGATTAGCAGTGAAAAACGCACAAGCTGTCTTGCAAACAGACCAGAGGTGACTGTTATCCCTTTTACTAGGTCTGTCCTGGAAGGTGCACGTTTGAGGTGCAGAAATCTATTACCGCAGCGGAGAAAGACAAAATCGTTTCCCTCTAAATTTTTTAATTAGAAAAGGAAAATGTTGCTTCACTCACAATGATTAACAAAATAAGTAATGATTGACCTATTGTTCTAGGAAAAGGAATCTTTGAGCGTAAGCAGCTCATGATAATTTAGATAGGTGTTTTGGGGAGCCATTTTAATAGCTCCTCTGAAAATGGTAACTATATATGGAAATTTTGATTATGTTTCCAAATAATGATTTTCTGTGTTGTGATTCCATCTAAATCCTTTTGCCTACTCTAACTGTAAAAACAAAAAACAAACAAACAAAAAACTTAATCCATATGAATATTGAAAGACTGCTAGAAACAAATTGAGTTTTGTCTGATGTCTCTGAGTGTTTTTCCATCTCATAAACATGTATTTTTTTCTGAAGGAAACCAGAGATAATAGGCAAAAGTCTGCTACTCATTTTTCCTTTGTAGGACCGGAGTTTAGATCCTTTGATCCTCCCCTCCTTCCCCATGACCTCTGGTAGGGTCTTAAAATTATACATTCCAGATTACACTTCCACAATTTTCTGTCCTGGGATGATGAAAGGATTTGTGTATTATGATAATAATGTAAAGGATCCTTTTGGAGCCTAGTTAGTATAGCTAATTTGAAACTACAACAAAAAATGTAATTTCCAAGGCAAATTACAATATTCATAAAGTGTTAAACAGATACCTAACTAATTGCTAATCGCTCTTGTATTCCTCAGTATCTAGCACTGGCCTTTTTTTTTCGGCCTGCCTGCTTGCTCCCATTTAATTTGTCCTTAGCTGTGTGCAGTGGATTAGCATTTCATCAGGGTGGATTAAGATTGAGCTGACACTGGAGCTTGCTTTTTTATTTTTGTATGTGTGCGTGGGGACATGCGGGTGCGTGCACGTTTCGTTATCTCACTGCTGATTCCTGCTGGGTGCTGCTGCGGATGGGAGCAGTGAACTTAGGAGGAAGGCGACAACCAAAACAGATGAAAAACGTGTAAAAAACAACATGTAAAAAAATTTATATATATATAATAATTCCCGGGGGAGAAATTGCTTTGAGGTTGCTGGCTGGGTCGGTGCAGGAGATTTCATCGGGCTGAAATGATGTCACATGGAGCGAAGGCTTTAGCAGTTTTATTTAGCTCCTAATCCCCGGCACTGCTCGGCCAGTTGTCCATGTGAGCACGCCGTCCCGAGCGGCAGAGGATAAAGCATCTGGGCTGAGCGTGGCAGCCCTCTTCTGCACGGAAAGCCCTTCCTCCTGCCAGCCTGGAGAGAGGCCGGGTTACAGCGCTGCTGTATGGTTTGCCTGCTAAAGTTTCGAAGAATTAATAATTCAGGCGACGCTCGGAAAGATAAAACCACCGGTGGGCTTGTGAAGGGAGGGCTCACGCCGGGCACGGTCTGGTTTTGATGCTGGCCGGGGAAGCGGTGAGAAGGAAGGCGCCTCCTCTTCTCCATCCCAGCGGGAGCAAGCGGTGCCGTGGCGATGCCCATCCCCAGCAAGCACCCCAACATCGGCCGCTCGCAGAGCTGGGACGCCGCCGGCTGGTACGAGGGCGCCTGGGAGGGCGAGAACGCCTTCGAGTACCAGAGGCTGCCGGGCCACAGGAGCTCCCTGACCTACAGCGGCAGCGAGGGCGGCTGGTACGAGCCGCTGGGCCTCCGCGCCAACGATATCATCTTGCAGGGCGGCGCGGAGCTGAAGCAAGAGGCGTACCCCTACCAGGATGCCGCCTTCGCCCCGGGCCCCCTCAGGAAGGGCTCCGTCCCCGACTTCGCCTACTGCGACCGGCAGGCAGCCATGGCGGGCCGGGGCGCCCAGGATTACTACAGCGACCCGTCCCTGGCGGCTAGATCGCCCAAAGACCCCCGCTGCTACCAGGCGGTGAGCCGGCCACCGGCGGGATACGGGGTGCCGGGCAGCCGGCTGTCCTGGGACCCGGCCTCGGGCCGCCCGCCCGTGCCCCCGGAGGCCGCCCGCCTCTACAGGGACCCCAAAGCACTGGACGGGCAGCGGCTGCGCAACAGGGACGTCTCCCCAGCGCGGTACGGCACGGAGCCCCCCGGCCTGCGGTACGCAGCGGAGCCCCCAGCCTTCCCTGGCCGGCCGGCCTACGGCGATGGGGCAGAGCGGCCGCCCGAGCCGTCGGGGGGCAGGCAGGCCGCCCCCACCTGCCTGGTGGTGGACCCCAGCAGCGGCTATGGGCCGGGCCGGGAGAGCACGGGCACCAAGGGACCCTACGACAGCTATGAGGCGGTGGCAGCGGCCCCGTCCCACCCGCCGGTGCCGCCCGCTTTCCCCGGGCAGGAGGGGAAGAGGAGCTTCGACCCCGAGTTCGTGGCGCTGCTGCGTGCGGAGGGCGTCTCGGAGAGCACCTTCGCCGCCCTGCTGCAGCAGGGCTTCGACTCGCCCAACCTGCTCGCCATGATGGAGGAGAACGACATCAAGTCGGTGGCCCCCAACCTGGGGCAGGCCCGCGTGCTGTCCCGCATCGCCCACAACTACAAGGCGGAGATGCAGCTGCAGCGGCAGGAGCGGAGGAGCGGGGCGCTGCGCCCCAGGACCCGCTCCAACAGCTTCAGCCACCGTGGCGAGCTGACGGGTGACTACGGGGCGCCCCTCGCCTCGGGGCCGGCCGCTGACGGCCCTACAGCCCCACAGCCTCCACTGCAGCCGCCCTCCCCGAGGGCAGGGGAGATGCACCGGAGGCCGTCCAGCGCCCCGACCCAGCACCTGCTGGAGACCACCACCTACCCGGCCTCCGCTGGTGCTCCGCAGGGGCCGCAATTCCTCCCTGGTTCTGGATACAACACCCCCCTGCCTTGCAACGTGCACCCACGGCCGGCCTCCACCTACTGCGCTCCCGCCGGCACACCGATGACCACGGCCAACCCGCACGCCAGCCCCAAAACGGCGTACCTGACCACGTACACCGTGCCCATGGAGCTGATGAAGAGGGAGAGGACGGTGGCCTCGCCGGCCCCCAGCCCACACGGCAGCCCGCAGCTCCTCCGCCGGCCGGGCGCGCCAGGGGACGGCCTGGCCCCCACTGGACCCACGTTCCCTGCTCAGCTCTCCCCGTACCCGAAGCTCAGCCGGCGCACGGGGCCGCCCGTCATTGTCTCCACGATGGCGTCGCCCGAACCAAGTAATTCTCTAAGGGTCTTTGTCCATACGGTAGTTTAGAACCACCTCGCTGTTGCTTACGTGAACCCCTAAAAAAGCGCAGGCAAATATATTCGGGGTTTTGTGCCAAAATACTAGGCACTCTCCTGTTTAGAAAAGGAGAGAGGAGCCCTCGCGTAGGGCTACGCAGAGCTAAAGATGCTGGTTCTCCCTCTGCAGTTAAATTCTCAATATTTTATTTGCTTAGCTAACTTCGGTTAAAAGTGAGCGGTATGTCAGATAATGCTTCCACAGTTAATCTTGGCGTTCCTGTTGTTTGTAGAGAATGGGAGATTAGATACTGTGCTCACTGAGCAATTAGGACTACAGGGTTTGCTGCAGATTGACTTTTTACCACTGTTATCAGGCACAAATGTGTTCCTCGGAGGAAATGGTTAGCATTGTTTTGACTAAATTCATCAGATAGCTAATGGTGTTATTCGAGAATCGACTTACCTTTGGCCATTACCTAAGTCTTTTCTTCTTATTATTAATTTGCTGTTTTATCAGGCATATAAAATAAAACCCCTGATTTCCTCCTAGAGATGCCTATAAGGGAAGCGATATAGCTGTTAAAGTAATAGGACTATGCTTAAAACTAAAAGCCTGTCATTAAGCCCTGGAACAATAAAAATGAATGGTGGCTCCTCTCCTCCCCTTCCCTTTCCCGAAGCGCTCAGGCCCTCGCCGCTGAGCTACGGGGCTGGATGGTCTGGGCAGGCGTAGCTCCTCCGCATGGGAGATGTGCCCTGCTGATAACGCCCCGAGCCCGGCAGAAACGAGCCACCACAAACACGCTGCTCAGTAAGAGGAAATTTGGAAAATCCAATCATTTGTGGCTTGACTTGCTTGAGAAATGCGCAGAGAAACCCTCGAAATGTTTTTCCCGGGAGTGAGTCCGCGAGCGGGGAATTTGCTCTCGGCGCAGTTTAGCAGAACTGCCATGCAAACAAGCCTTGAGCAATGTAACCTACGAGCACACGCACAAAGCCTTAATAAAAGTATACCATTTATAGGCATAGAAACGGTGCCAAGCCGGTGATGACATTCCACAGGAATCTAAATAAAGAATGATTTTGTGAGTGGAAATGATAAAGTTGTCAAAATGCAGACGTTTGGCGCACCCCTTTCCCTAGCTCACCATAATTACACAGCCAGAAAGTGGATGCCATTTCCTTCATGCTTATGCATCCTTTATGCAGCTGGTGCAGCGCGCTGATTTATAAAAAATACTTAAATATTAGGCAACGCGCTTTGTGTTGACGTGGATCACAGGCGAAAGTGGTACACCCAGGCAGTATTTTTAAACAAACAATTTCCCAAAGCCTGGAAAAAAAAAAAAAAAAAAAAAAAAAGACGAAGTGGCGTAACGTGGGGAGCACGGAGCTGGTCGTCTGTTTGCGGTCGGTGCCGCCGCAGTGAACGCCCTGGCGCGAGGCACCGCTGGGGCACATGCATTGGGAGCAGCCTCCTCGGGTAGGACAATCAGACCCCTCTGCCGTTTGTCTCGTAGGTAAACGCAAACCTTATTGTCTTAAAAATCTCGATATTAGCCATTTTCTGGGAAAGAATTACCGGTGCGCAACAAGAGGAAGCCGGCAGCGTTTCTGTGCTGCTGAGCTCTTTCTCACTACTCGAGCCTCTTTTTTTTTTTTCCCCCTACAACCAACTCATTTGCATGAGGATGACATTTGTTGCTCCAGTAATTTCATCTGATAATGGCCAGCTTGCAAAGCGGATCTGAAAACATATTCCTTAATTATGTGTTGCTAAGCAACGAGAGGGTTTGGCCATAATCACAGAAAGATTATCTTCTCATTGAAGTCCCTGAAAGGTTTAGCTGAAGTAGGACCTGTAAAATTGTCTTCATTTTTATTTATTTCCCCTTTTTATTTTCCAAATAGCCTGAGAGGTTTCCTTCCCGTTAAACTATATTTTAGAAGTAGAAGCCAAGGTAAGACCCGCTGCAAACGAAGGGCTGTGATTAGGAGTGGAAGGCGTGGCGGTTTCTAGGTGTTGGAGCTGTGTTGAGGAATTACTCTTTAAGGAACACCATTGCTAAGGAGTGTTCACACTTACACGCGAGGTGATAAACGAGCATTCCAATTATGCGAGCGTGTTTGTAAAACATTGAGCGGATGGCAGAAACTTGACTAAATCCAGGAAAATCGTATTTACCGGCAGGAGGAGAAAAGATGCATTTTTAGGAGCCAAGAGCCTTCTCCAGGCTGTACCCTTTGCAGTGGATACGTGAGTCACAAGGTGAAAGCAAGCTCAGTGTTAAACTCTGTCTCTAAATGGCTGCAAATATTTTCTGTCGGTGTAGGTTGATGTCTGGTCGGTCAGCAGAGGCTTGTAAAATGTCTGTTGTAGTCCACTGATGTTTTGAAGCTTGGTATATGAATAGGAGTTTAAAATAGATCATTTTGTGGGGTTTTGGTTTTTTGTTTTTAAAGTCTTGTTGGGCTATGTATCGTAGTCTTTTCAAATGAGTGTTTCTAGATACCAAGTTCGTGATTTTGTGCCGAGCTTTGAGGCGCTCCGTGTGGATTCTGCACAGCTGCTGCTTGCTTTGGGGTTGGGCAGAGGACGTGTGGCAGGGACACGGCTCCTGCTGCCCGGGGCATCCGAGGGCAGGGATCGCGTCCTGGGCAGGAGCATGGGCACAGGCCCCTCGCGCTGGTTTGGGGAGGTAAGGAGAAAATCAGCAACGGGACCTAGTGCTGCAATATCTGAGGGATTGATGAAATAATTATTGAGGAAAAGCAAGACGGATTGCCCTTCCTGGGTGGATTGCATGAAGGTGGATGACCACCCTCAGCACGTTGCAGTGGCGGCAGGAGATGACTGCGACGTCTCCATCCCGGCATCCCCCCCGCCGGGGTGCTGGCAGAGCTGCTGCTCCTCGTGTCGTCCAGATTTTGTGTGTGGAGCCATGGGGAATGGCTCCCGGGGGGAGAAACGCCCTCGCAGCCCGCTGCTCCTGCAGCCTTGCCATGCCCTGCATCGCGGGGAGTGAACACACCAAGTCACCTCGGTGGCGAGCAGGAAAAAACCCTGCTGCCAAGCTGGAGTGACAAAACCGTGTTGGCCGGCGGGCTGCTGCCAGGGCGGGCTCGTGGCCAGTCTCCTGCCGGAGTAGGTGGTAATGCAGGGAAATAAATCCTGTAGGCCAGCAGAGATGGTGAGTGCAAACCGTTAAATGGTCACTGCTCAGATTGCTTGAGCCACCTCTCCAAAATGTTGCATTTTCAACGTAGTATGTTTGCTATTATTCTGACTGTATTACTGGATTTACATTTTTGTACCTAATTTTTCAGCCTTGAAGCAGTTAACTGATGAGAAGTCTTGTACTTTTGTAGCTAGCCTACACTTCTCCCTCAGGAGGAGTCTGTCCAATTTGTGTTCCTGGCGTCGGAGTTAGGGAGCTCCAGCAAGGAACTGTCTTTTATTGCAAACGTGCATCTTGGATGGTTGTTCAAACTCTGGTTCACATAAGAAGATGCAAAAGCGGATGGTCACGGAGCGGGGACGCTGTCTGTGTCTGCACAGGCGTGAGGAGCGGGGCTGCCCCCATAAAGTCAGGGAGTTACTGTAATAAAGGCGAAGTCACGCTACTTGGCTGCCAAGCCAGGTAAGATTTGGTCAAAATCCTGCCCTTTTCCTGCACGGGGAAAGTCAGGCTGAGGGTAGCTGCCTTCCCTGCACAAGTAATTCTCCCCGGTCCGAAGGGGACTCACCTTCTGTTTTATCAGCTTAGAGCCCAGCAAGAAATGCCTTTTGCTGTGATTAGCTTAGCTCTGCTTATACTGTTTAACACTTGACGGTGATGCTTTTATTGGCATTTTCCACCCTGTGACAGACAAAAATTGCGTTAACCACGCATCAGTTGCAGGCTGAAGCTTTCTTTTGGGCAACCCCCGAAGCAGAGAGGGCACAGGCAGGGGCAAGAATCTTGACAGTTGTTCAAGGGGGGTTAAAAGAGCTAAATTTGCCCATTCTTTTAAGAGTAACGTGTTGAAATTGTAATAGCTTTTTATGGGCAGAGAGAGTATAGCAGTGATATTTCATACACAATGTAAATTTCATGAGCATTTGTTGATGTTGGTTTATTCCCTGCCCAATGTACCGTACAGCGGACAGTTCAGAAATCAGCTGCAGGTTTTCTTCTCCACATCTTCTATACAGACTGTAGCATGTAATCACAATGTATACATGTAAAGCAGCTCAATTAACAATGCAGGCTGAAACAGCACCAAAGCGAGCTCCATGTACTGAATAAATCTGATTTAATTTGCACATTGACCTGACAGACCATAGCAAGTCCTTGGAGCCATTCCCAGCTAGTGCGGTACTCCAGGTAAAGTACGTCTGGATGGCAGGCACTGGCAAAACCCTGGGCTAATTGTTTTAACTGGGGTTGTAACTTCCATATGAAAATATTTAATTGAAGTAAGCAGACATGTCTTGCTCGTGTCTGCTGTCCTGACAGTCACCGCCTCGTTTGTGAGACACTGATCTGCAGCGTGATATGGCTACTAGGTGGAAATAACTCGCACTGAGTTTGGGAAAGCCTTGGAAAGGCTCACACAGACCTGGCTCGGCGTAACGGGCACGCACAGACTCTCACCAGCCTCCTTTTGGCAGATGAGCCTGCAGATGTGTGTCACGCGTGGGTCTTCGCATCCAAATTACCAGAGCTGCTCTCATTAGAAGGGCGAAGAGCTGAAGAACGGGGTGCGAGAGAGGTGCTGGAAACTACCTTGATAAAACACGGGCTGTCTTGGCCAACATGCACACAGGACTCACTGGTTGCAGAAAATGCACTTTTAAAATATTTTTTCTAAAGGTTGAAATGTGCTTTTTATAATGGTCTTATCAAAAGCAATATAAAGCGTCAAACTCATTCCAGGTACAATTCGTTGACTGGAGTTCCGTGGCAATAAAAATGAATTTGGCCTGACAGAGGAGAACATGTTTTCAGACACACAAGTGTTGTCATCTTCAATTTACACTTCCCTTTTACCCTGTGCCTGGAGTTCACTATCACCGTTAGGATTTTCATATATCCAGCTCATTCTTGGACTCTACTTGCTGGCATTTTTTTTTAGCTTTCTCATAAGTAGTTTCCATAGCTACAAACTTAGTGTTCACAGAGGGAAAAAAATTTTAAAGGTTTCTGATCATTATTGTATTAAACATTTTTTATATTTCTTCTGCTTGTCTTCCTCGCAGCATTACGCTGCAGAGCAGCTTAATGAAAATGCCGCACAACTGAATTCTCTGTTATTTTTAAAAGCGAAAGTGGGTGCTGAGCTGAATCCTTAAAAAGCAGAAGACCAAAATCATTAAGTCACTGATTTAGAATAAATGTTGCAGACGTAGGACGTATATTAGTGAGGTTTATGTATAGCATCTGGCTGACGAGCCTTTGACTTCTGCACCTAAATAAAACCTGACATTAACAGCATTCCAGTGGCTTTTGGTAAAGAAAGCTAATTTATAATCTCTTGTCTGCCGTTCCCAGTGCTTTGTTGAGATGAAATGCTGCTTGCTGCCTCTTTCACGTGTTGTTTTTCCGACGCAGCATTAGTTTCACCTCTCTGGTAGAGCCGTGGCAGCGGCGCTGGGCAGCCAAGCCTCACGACAGCCGCGTGCATCCCCAGCAAGGGCTTGGCCAGAGGAGCGCCCTGGAAGCGAGCGAGGCAGGACCCTCGCCCCCTGCACTGGAGCAGCTTTGTCCAACCAAACAGGAGGTTTGTGAGCGGCTGTGCCTGGCCAGCACGACCGCCAGGGCCGCGTCCGGGGGCCTTGCCTTCTGCACTCCCAATCCAATTAGCTGCTGCAGAGCAGATGGAGCGGATTAGAGCCCGGCTTTCCTTCCTCCGCCCTCTCCCCCAACGCGAGGGGTGTCGAGGCCAACAATCGGCTTAAACGCAGATCTCATGGCACGTCCGAAGGCGACCCCAGCCCTGCCTGCGTGGGGCCACCCTGCGCCCCTTTCCGTGCAGCACAGCATCCCCGCTCGGCTGCTGCACCCTGATTCCCCAGGGTGTTGGGTCCAGGCTGCAGGTGGCTGGAAGACCTCGACCTAACCTCAAACGTGAGGTGGCCGAGGGAGAATAGAAAGGCAGAGGCTGCCAAGGAGAGGCTGGGAGAAGTGTGCGAATAAAAGGTCTTCTCACAGCTCCCAAAAGTGCCATAGTTCCCCCCGAAGGAGGTGCTTTAGGCTTCATAACCTGAGAGATAAGCAGGTTGTTGTTGCTGTTAGAAGGAAACCAGTAGGGCTTACCTTTATGCTTGGAGCTGGTGAAGATCCTCGGTAAATACTGACATAAACAGCCAAGAACGCATTCTGTGTTTTATTTATGTATGCTGATAGATGCACAGATGAAAATGGGAGGAAAAACTCTCAAAAATATGATCAGTATATTAGTCACTATCCATTTGGGTCAGCACTTCTGCGCAGTCAGAAGCGTGTGCCAGGAGTGGTTTGGTTTGGTTATCAAGCAATTTGTTACTTCCGAGGCTGTCGTACTGGCTTGGTGAGTAAATAAACAGAAGGGACTTTGCTCAGACAGCACACACCATGATAAGTAATAATTTAGGATATACTTTCAAAGAAAAAAGAAAGAAGAAAATAAGAACAGGTCCCGTTGGAACGTTTGGGATGTGTGCTCCAGGCGTGAAGGTGGGACCCACGGGTGCCGAGGAGCCGCATCAGGAGCTGCAGGACTGTGGGCTGCAGACACCTGAAGGTGCACCCCTGACATCTTTGCCGGTCTTTTTAAGCCCAGCACGTTTGCTGACGCTCGTTCTAACGCTGCAAATCCCTGGGCAGTTTCAAGCTGCCTCCTACACGCTCCTCTTACTGACGGTGTGGATTATCAGCCTTTTCTTGTGATAGTCTGAGCTCTTTTTGGGGTCTCTCACTGTTAGCGACAGAGTGAGAAAAAAGCAGGAGTAGAAATGACACATGCAGTGGTTTGTTGTGTGGTCCGCCTTCCTCCGAATGCTTTATTATAGTTTTAAATGAATGTTCTCATGGACAGCAGAGGGCTTATCAGCGTCTAGACCGTCCTGTTGGGACACTGAAGTAACAGGAGAGCCTGACCACAGCTCTGCACCCTCCTGGCAGGAGCTGCAGTTCCTGCTGATCTCCAGTTTCCTGTTGTTTAATTCTTGCTCCTGTCCAGTGGACCTGAATACGAGTGCAGGTTGTTAGCTTAAAGGCTGAAACATTTGGGTTAGGGATCTGAAATGTCCCCGTCTGACTTGTTGCAGTGGACGTGGTTCGGTTCCTCAGCACTCAGGGAGGAAACATCCAAGCCCAGACCTGTGCAGCGCAGTGCTGAGCAACCTGTCGTGCTCTGCTTTGGAAGTTTTCCTCTTCCAGCCCTCATTTATTCAGCAACTGGAGGTGTTCTCTGACTTGCGGTTCACCCTCACATCCCACCACGGTGCAGCATCTCCTGCAGCGTGCCTTGGCCAAAGGGCAAGCCTGTGTACCGTCTCACGGGCACACAGGAGGTGAGAGAGCAGCGATGGAGTTTGTTCTAATATTTTCCTAATTTTCTGAGAATTTCTTCCCAGAAAAGCATTTTCCAAAGCAGGGCAGTGAGTGAAGTGGTACTTCCATCTGAACAAATGGCAGTTTTGCCATTGATTGCCACAGAAGAAAGATTTTGCCCTCTCCTACAAACGCAATCAGCTCCACATAAGTTACTTTTATTGCATTTCTTAAAATTAGGTCTACAAAACCAATGGTTTCTTTAAGCAAGAGAAGCTGTAAATTTTGTGCATTGAATGCCCGTGCATTATTAAAAATAATAGGTTATATTTGTCAAATGGATAATGAGTAGGTTTCTTTCTCTGTTTTTCAGTATTTTAATGAGTACAGGAAATGTTTGCTATTTATTTGCTTTCAGATTTTACCGAGGAGCTCTGGAGATAATTGTCAAATTTCCAAGTGTGTATCAATATTTCATGAAGTGCTGTTTTTCCTCTGTACATTAAGGAGTTAGGTTATTAGCACTGGAACTGTTACCGATGGTCTGAAGCAACACATGAAAAGGAGTTCCACCTAACCCTGGGAAGTTTGTGATTAAAAACTCCTGCAATATGGAAGGCTGCACGTCGTCCTGGCCAGAGGATTCCTGTCTCCATCTCGGTTTCTGTGGATCGTGTGCTGAGCTTGGTGCCAGCGGGTTTGCCCAGCACGATGCCCATGGTTTGGTGGCGTGACACGCAGCCTCTCCCAGAGCTGTGTGGTTCCACAAGCTTAAAACAACTCCTGCAGAGTGGCGGCACATCCCCAGCTTCCCTCCACCACCCCACCACCCCCTGCAGACACGCACGGCCAGCTCCTGGCCCCACTTGGCCTGGTGCTCCCACCACCCGCTGGCACGTCCCTTACGGAGGTGCTAGATCCGTGCAGGTCATGCTTTGGAAAAAAAAAAAAACAACTCCACCCTTCTCACCACCAGCGAATTAAATGCTGTTGAATTATTGAAGCCCAAGGACTGTTGCGCACCGCCGCTGCCTGCTCACCTTTCGGCTCTCTTTGCGTGGTCAGCCTGGCTCGGCCGGGTGGTGCTGGCTGTGTGCTGAGAGCTATTGTTCTGGTTTGGATGCTTGCCACTGGGAGGTGTGTTAGTCGTGCACGTGATAGGATGTTTCCCTGTTCTTTGCGTCTGATATTTCAGTTTTACCCGAAATCCTGATATTCCTGTTCTCGTTACGATTAGGCTGCTTGCCACGCTTTTTGTTTTGCTCGACCTCAAACCCAGGTGTGCCAGGCTGGCCTCGGCTCCTGTGAATGAAGTGCTAAGCCAGCCTGTCAAGTTCACTGCAATGCTCTCAAGAAAAAAAAAATTAACTTACAAGGTGAAAATGATTCCTAGATGTGGACCCACTGTGCTCTGCTCTAGACAGCGTGCTGTGCAAAAATGATTGATAATCTATTGTGGCTTTTTAACCACTAAGAACGACTGGGTTGCCATGCGTGCTTCGCTGGTCACAGCTGAGTGGTAGCTGTGCAAAGAGCAAAAACTGAGGCTTTAACTAAGCGTAGTCTGGAGCACTGGGATGGAGAGCTGGAAGGTGGCTGGAAAGAGCACCCAGGTCTACTGAAACCAAAAGTGCTTCAGAAGCAGATGTCATTAAAGCAAAAAGGAAAAAAGCCCAAGGCTCTCAGACCTCTGAGAAGGAGCAGGGCTGGATTCGCCGGGCCTGTGGGGCAGGAGGCACAGAAGGAGCTTCCTTGGCTGCTCCGTGGCAGAAGCGCAAGTAGTGGACCTGGAGCAGTGGCTCTTCCCTGGAGGAGGAGGGATGGGTCCCGTGGGAAGGGCAGAGCTGGCTGTTTTGCTGACGGTTTGAGGAAGATCCCCAGAAGTGGCAGAAGACGACAGAACAGGCTTATCTGCCTGGCTATATTTTGGGTTGATTTTAAGACGAATGACAATGTGGGCTACAATAAACCAAAGCAGGTCGCTTGTGGAAAGCTAACGGCAGCATGAATCATGGTAGCAGCTGAGGAGGAGAAAGAGAAACGGCATTTGTACAATATCGGCATGGCATGAGTGTGTGGAGATAATGAATTTCTCGAGGCTCAATATTACAAAATTCGAGGCTGTAAACAGAGGTATTTGTCAGAGGGAAGGTGGCGCTCAGGGTCACAAACGGGTGGTGCCTCACGAAGTAAAAAGCATCTCCTAAAGGATTTGCAGTTGTGAGAGGTGCAGGAGATGAATCCAGAGCAGATCCGTTTGACTATCTTGTTGTCCTAAGGCGGCACATGGAAGAGGGGGAATTTGGGAGGTCTGTAATAGATAAGACTTGAAGTCGTGCTGGTTCTGAAAGAGGGTTTTCTCTCTTGGCAGCCGTTAGTAGATGGGCTTCGTCCTGGGAACTGCAAAGGGAAGTCCCACCCTCGTGTCTCCGGTGCAGAGACCACTTGCTGCAGAAGGGGGACACAGCCGTGGGGCTATGTCCTCGGTGGCAGCGGTGTTGGAACAGCAAACCCGGCCGCTTGGCACCACGCGTGTGCGTTCACGTGCAGCCAGCAGGCAGGCTGAGGCAGGAGAGGGGGGTAGGATCAGCAGCGAGGAGACTGGTCTTTCGCAGTCAGGAAGGCAGGCGGAGCGGCGGAGACATATGGAAAGCAGATCTCACAGAAGGACTGGGAGAGACAACATTGGCTCCGGCAAGGCTCGGTGCTCGGGAGGTTGTTGCGCAGAGCAGCTTCGTGTTACACAGCCGGTTACGGCATGGGAAGTTGCAGAGCCCTGCAGCGAGAGCCAGAGGAGATGTTCCCCCATCCTCCCCGGGGAACGAGATGCTTTTGCTCCAGGAAGGAAGAGGCGTCGGGTGCCAGCAAGGAAAAGCGCTGCTGGAACTCCTTCCGAAAAGCCTCTCGCGCTCCTCCCAGAGACCTCAGGCTCCGGAGCAGCAGCTGGACTCGAGAAGATAAGCAGCGATGCAATTGCTGTCTTGCTCTCAGTAGTTTGTGGTTTGGTCGTGGGTTGCCTGCATCAGATGGCAGGAGTGCGTAATTCCCCACCGCGATGCCCCTGTCACGGGGAGAGTCCTCTGCATAGCGGGACGGCTTCCTGGGGAATCTCCGATTTCATTTAATCCCGCTCTGGGAAATTATTAGGCACACGATGTTAATGTGCCTCTTACCTATTTATTTGTTTAATCTGTTTACAAGGCACCAAGCCAAAGCACCGCAGCGCTGAACACAAAGGCCGTACTAAGAAATGCTGGACGGACCAACTGGGCTGCGAGCACCGCTGCGCGCAGGCGAGGCTGGAAACTGCCCTGCAGCGGCAAAGGGAACAGCTCTCCTTCAGTGCAAGCACATCTGGAGAAGTGGGAGAGGAAGGAGGGAGGGAGGAGAGCAGAAGAAAAGGGCAAATACCAGAATTAGCAACAAAAAGCCAACCAAAATACTGCAGCTGGACAGATGGTGCCCTAAAGGTAGACGGTTTCTAAGAAAGTATTCCATGCTTGCAAGCACCACTGCTGGTAACATTCACAAAACGTTTGTGTTTCGAATTTTTGGTAAGCTTCTCCTCTCAAGTTCATGTAGTTACAGGCTTTGTTTGTTTGCATCTAGCTCCTAGCCTTACCAGTTTCAGGAAATCTCCGACGCCAGTCCACCCAAAGCCCTCTGCAACAGGGCTAACGTACATGAGAGACAGCAGTGCGGTGCTTGGTAGGTGAGTCCTGAGGCTCTGGGGGTCTGAGCAATGATTTTTCTGTTAGAATTTGGAAAAACGGTAATTTAAAAGCGTCTTTTAAGAAAACTGATTCCCAGATCCAAGATTTAACTCCACATCATTTGAGTTCAATTTTCCCATAAACGGAGCGTGTGACCTGCGCTTTGCTGCTTTGGGTCTAGGCACAGCTTGCTCCTGGGTGCCAGCTCTAAGCGAATTCTGCAGGTCTCTGCGTGTTCCCGGTGCAGAGGTGCTCGGGACCCCAGGACCCCTTGGGTCGGAGACCCTCTGTGGAGCTGGACTGATACGGGTGACTCTTTCTCATCTCCCACGTGGAAGAGGGTCGAGAGGAGGGCGTCCTTTGAGAATTTTCTCTTGGAGCCACCCTCAGAAAACCCAGTTTTGTCCTATCACCGCTCTGCCGACCACAAGCCGTGCCCCTCCAGCCCCCTCCCCTCAGCACCTGCCTTTCATTTAATCCCGGCAGCTGGCTGGATGCAAAACGCCCGTGCTCGGCCGCACAAGGTAGCAGCCCATCCCAGCAAGGAGCGCGCGCAGCCCTCAGAGGCCGCGGCTCCGTGTTCGATTTCAGTGAGAGCATCTCACTTCCACCCCTGGAAACCATCCATGGCCCATGCTTCTCCTTGGCCGGAGCCTCGTGCTGAGGGGAGGGATCAACGTGTCGGTTTTCCGCTACAGCCAAGAAGTGTTTTCTCCTTCTGCTCTCCCTGCGTCGTGCCTTTGCGGACACACAGCACAGCCGCCTCCTGCCCTGGGAGCGCTGGTTTGGCACCGGCCGTCTGAGTTTCCACGGCGGGACGCTCGACGTCTCGGCACTGCGGGTGTCAGCTTCTTCCTGATCGCAGGTGTCAGGAGCTGCTTGGGCTGGCAGAGCCACGTGCAGCCGGCACGGGGATATCTGCGGCGCCTCTGCCCGGGGTTTGCTTGCTCTTGGAGTTTCCCGTCTCGTGTCGGGATGTTCCCCGCGCTGGCTCGAGAGATGGGCACAGTCTGAAGCATCTCTTATCAGAGTTTATTCTGCTTTCAAGACGGGATCTCAGCGGTTGGTCTGCTGATTAAAAAAACTCATCCTTCCTGGTTAGCCCTCCTCTGGTGGCGTTACGGTTTGCAAGTTCCCCCACATTTCTCACCTGCGACAGCCCAGCCGCTCCCCACGAGGGCAGCTGGGCAGCCCTGGGCAGCAAACGAGCCACGAGATGTGTGTCCCTCTGACTTGGCTCAGACCAGCTCCCAGCGCCAGCCACCGGAGCAGGGCAGGGGGCGGCGAGAGCCCCAGTGCCACCGTGCCGGCAGGGCATGGAGTTGGCCAAGAGCATGGAGCACACCGTGCGGTGCAGCCCGTGATGGGAAGCGCTTGGCTGCGCTGGGGACTTCCAGGGGATGGAGTGACAGCTTGTCAGGGCTGGGCAGCAGTTCCTGATGTGACACGCCGAGGTCAAAAAACGGCAGTTCCTACATTTTTTTTTACAGTGCCTTAAATCACCGGGGGAATGTTTTGAGCCTGTCAGGATGTATTAATGAAGGCCAAGGCCGATTCACGAGCTTGTGCTGCTCTGCTTCAGCAGCAGGATCATGCTGATGCTCAGCCCGGTAATTACAGGTGGTTTCGGAGCTGATAGAGCCGGTTTCTGTTTGCTCCATAGCTTCATGCGCTACGGTTTTCACTTGCTCTTTGCCTTGACTGTGTAGCATTGTTTTCCTCCTCCTTACAAGCACGGCCAACTTTCTAATTAACTAAACCTCTGTGCAGCCATTGTGGCTGTTGCGTTGAGCCCTTTGTCCATACCAGTGCCTCCAGCTCCCCAGAAGATTTTGTTCAAGTCCCCTCGTACTGCAGCTGAAGGGGGGTAGGAGCCTGGGCTTAGGGCGGGCTCTCCTTTAACTCCACCACGCAGCACACCCACTGCCCACGAGCTTCTAATCCACCTCTGGCCACGGCAAATATTGCTGAGGTTATTTTTCTATTGGATTCCTACGTGAAAAAAAAAAAAAAAACGGTTACGAGAAATAAATATCACTTTGTGCTGGGCTTTACTGCTTACTGGGCTTCGAGCCTGGAAGGATTTAAAAGTCATCATGCTCTGAGGGAAAGCTGCAGCGAGAACGAGGAGGTGGAGGGTTGCTCTTGGACCCAGCTGCTGGGATTTGGGAAACGCTCGCCCTGCCCAGCGAAGAGGCTGGAGACGGAGGGGCAGCCAGCGCTGGTGTGGCTACGCCCAGAGCGATCAGACAAAATGGGAAGCGGTTTGCAGGGGTTTGTCGTTTCCTTTACATCGTGACATTAACGCATGCCAGTCTTTTTTTTATCTTTGTTGTTATCTTGCCTTGCTGGGCCTTGTCCTTCGTTCGTGGCGCGCTGATAACCGCGTGGATGGCGTGGGGACGTGTTGTCAGGCATTGCTGTGCCGTGCCAGAGCGCCTGGGTGTGCAAGGAGGAACCCGTGCGCTTCTTCCCGTGCTTGCCAGCAGCTCTGGTCGGACTGGAGTTTGGTGCAAGTCCTGAAGACAATGCCATGGTAATGCATCACAGTTCAGCGCCTTTGATATTTCACAGCGAAGCACATAAACTTCTTTTCTCGTTTCGTTCCCGAAGTACACAAAACCCAGAACACATGCGCTGCGTCGGGAGTAACTGCCCGTGCCCGTCAGCACAGAGGATCAGGCCTGGGCACTCACCCCGTGGGAGCTCGTCGCGTCTGCTGCTCCACCTCTGCGTCCCCAGCACCTTCTGCTTTTCGTGTTCCTTGCAGGTTAAAAATCACCCGCAGGCACCCAGCCCTCCCCACCGGGGCGCTTCAGCAGCTCTCAGCTCCGTTAGAAAAGCGCCGCTTGTCGCAACACCACCGGAGCATCCTCGCCGTAAACCCGGGAGCGTGGAGGAGCAGCGATGGGAGCGTGCGACACGGAGAAGTGCCCGGAGCAGCTCGGGTGGGAGGGCACGGCCGGCAGATACACGCCTGGATGTCATGCAGGGGCCGTGCATCGTGTCTGGATGCAGGAGGACACCCACAGCCCTGCCGAGTGCCGGGCAGAGAGGCGAGGAGCTGCCCCGTGGTAGATCTGCTTCCCATCCTAGACCGGCCCCACGTGGAAAGGAGCTCTCTGCTAGCCAAAATAAAGACGCCGAGCAGTTTGCCAGAGCCGGTTACAGTATCTTGCCTGCTACAGACAGAAAGAAATACGATTTGGGATAGAGGATACAAGATACATTTGCAAGGCATCTGAGTCTGATGCTAAGACATTCTTTCTTCCAACGTTGTTGTTGCCGATAGCTGCTCTTGTGCTCAGACCAAAACTATTTTGGGTGGAACATTTGCTCCCTACTTTCTAGCAAGCCTGGTCGCAGGAATGAAGAACGGATTCTTTTCACTAGCCACAGCTGGTTTGAATGATTCCCACACTGAACCCATTGACTCCAGGCACTCCGCATGTGAATCGCAAGGAAGCAGCGACTGATCTTTTGTTTATTTGCCCGACAGGGACAGAGGCAGCGCAGCAGTCTCGAGTCAGCTGAAAACTTGCATCTAAGCACATGCCGGGGAGGAGTCCTTCGTGTGCTCTGCACCTAACGCTGCCTGCCCACGGGGCCCAGCAGCTCCATCCTGCTGTAAGGAGGCAGAAGAGGGAGCGACGTGCTGCTGTCCTGGGTGAGCATCCTCCCCAGCGCTTCCTGCGGGGCCGCCGGAGAGCACAGCAGCACGGCTGCCTTTGGTGCAGAAGGTCCATCGTGCTCACGCAAAGAGAGCTTGAAGAGGAGTCCTTCAAGGACTGTGACCCTCGCATTACATGTAACGCCAAAAAAAATTACCCTGAAACCCATCGGGGTCAGTTGGCTAGACCTCGAACATGGCCTTAAGAGGGATCTGCTTCAATGCTCCTCTTTCAAGGTCTGCGTCTTGAAAGGAGCAACAAAACACCTCGCGTTAGAGACCTCAGGAAGCGATTTCCAGACACTGCGGCTGAGAGCTGCGTGCTCTTCTTGTAGGTGCTCTCTCCATTGTGAATGACTTGTAACAAGTGCCCGCAGAAGAATCACCTTCCTTTTTCCGTCTGGAGGAAGCAGGCATCAGGGACACAAACGGGCACAGAATTTTTCTGCGTGCAGAGAGAGGACAGCAGTTTAAGGAAGAGGACCCATTTGGGCATATGACCAGAGAGGGGTTCAGGAAAACTCGCGCTGAAAGTAGTGCCACTGCTTGAAGAGGGGCTTGTATTCTTACATAGTTCTTAAAAGAATCAGCTGGCCACGTGTTACAGATATTTTTGCAATATCGAGTTTTCTTCTCGTACTGGCAAAGGTATTAATTAGAGGAATAGATTACACTGAGTGCTGTACAGCTTCCTCTTGAGTATTCGTGGAATGAACCATGAAAACACAGACATATTTATTTGTGTGCGGAATTGTTAAATGCTGGTTTAGCCGGGGTTCTTGCGCCGTGTCTTACTTCAGCTCTTTGCCATGCGGTATGCACGCCTCGACTGCAGCCAGGGGGGTGGTTTCACGTCGGGGGCACTTAATGTGTGAGGGGCTTTGGGACCCCGTAGGATGCAAGCACCACGTTGTCGCTGCAGGATCTTCTTTTTCAGGATCCTGGGAAGTTTTTCCAACCCACTCAATTAATTCATGTTTCGTAATGTGTATGATGTATTGAAGTGTTTAACCACGTAGACAGGGATGTAATGCATCAGCATCCGTCTTGCCAACTGCTTCCTGCTGCCAGGGGAGGAAACTTTGTCAACTTTCTGAGACTTTGGTGCAGGGCTCTCCCTTTCTTCCCCCTTCCCTGCCTCGCCCCTAAGGAAGAAATGAGATCTGGTTAGTTCGTTTTGCCACATACCTTGGTCTTCTGGTGGGTTTCTGTTACAATTTTAAAATTAAAACAAAATCTAGCTTTTTTAATTGAGAATATCCATAGGGTATACAACTACAGCTCTGAGGTTGATAGGTGATGGGTTTTATTGAAGCAGTAAAATATAGAAAACTTAAAAGAAAATGGCTTACTACAGTGATGTCGTTCAGTGTGATTTACAGTTTTATAACTGCAGGCAAATTTGAAATATTTTCACTATCTTCAGTATACATTATTAGATAAATCTATAGCCCGCGCTTACCCACATCAGCGTTGACTTTCTTTTCTGTGATAGTGAAGAGACATAAAAATGAAGACATTTTCAGCCCATTATAGTTTAACAGTGTTTCAAGAGCAGTCAGTTTCTGTACAGCTTCGGGTTTTATTCCTCACTTAATGCGCTGAGGACGCCCGTAAGAAATGCCTCCTGGCAGCTGCGGGAGTTGCAGTGCAGCCATCCTGTGCATGCACAACAGAATAAGACACCTTGACCGTGAAGAGTGTTTGCCAGAACTTCATCTCATTAAAAAAAAGAAATAAAACACGGATACGGGAGCTTTATTCCATCATCTCATTCCCCTCCTGTAACAAAGATTTGCTTTGCTGAGGTCCCCCCGTGTGTCAGAGCCCAGCCGGCGTGCGCAGGGCACAGCAGCATCCACCCGAGCCGCCGGTGCTTGGGTCGCTGCCCTTCTCACTGCAGGTCCTGTGCGGTGCCAGCACCAGACGTCTGCAGCAGGATTGAGGAGGAAAGGGCCAGCATCAGGCACACGTGCTGCCGGTCACCAAAAGCAGGGGGAGCCCCGGTCGAGGGGAGCGGTGGGTACTGACCCGCGAGGGCACGGGAACAGCTCATCGCTCTTGCACTCGAAAAATAAGGCTCTGCCAGTGTGTTATCTGGATTAATGAAGATGAAATGTGCTGTATAAATACATCAGGAGCGTGATCATGCAGTTATCCCTTGGGCGACTCTGGCTCACAAGGAGAAAAGGTTGATTTGTATTTGTAGATGGTTTTGCTTGCTCTGCCAGTGTTCATTTTTGTTTTATTATGAAAGCTGGGAAGCATGCATTTCTTTTGCTCAACGAAGTAGCAGATTAGCGAAGAATTCTTCCAGATTATCATAGTTTAAATAGCTCTCCTTTCAAATATATTTTTCGTCTATCGTTACTTGTGATACTATTTTAAACACTGTGGATAAATCAGGGTGGCTGCAAGCTCTGTTATTCAAGGAACTGCACAATATTTGGACGTTGAATGCGGTTTCCATAAACCAGAAGGTGTTGGCATGCGCTGACCGGGCTGAGTACGGGCGAGGTGGGAGATGGCACGAGTACAAGGTGGGATTTGCAAAACACTGTGGGTTTAATCCAGCCTCGGCTGAGCGGCCTCGAGTGCACCCTGTGAGCGCTGGAGACGTTTTTCCATGCTGAAGCCCTCGATGGGGACAGGTGTCACTTGTGAAGCCATCTCAAAGCATCGGGTGTCTCGGGGTGAATAGCTGCTTTTGGTACCAAAGTTAGTGTTTAATAGGCATTTCTTGGTCCATGGCCTTAATTGGAAATGTTAAGTGAACAGCCTTGGATTATCGCTAATCACAGAACTTTTGAGGGGGCCGTGGATGAGAAAAAACATGAGATGACATTTCTCACCCCTTCCTAGTGCGTGTTGCTCGTCCAGGGCCCCAGAACGGCCCGGCTGGAAAGCTTCTTCGGCCTGGGAGACTCCAGCTAGACAAGGTTTGCAGGGGGAGATAATATCTTTTATTAGGCCAACTCGAACAGTTAGAAAAACATACGTGCTTTTGGGACCACATACTTTCTTCAGATCTCCACGGTTGCACATTACATTACAAATAAAATTTGTTTAAGTTTCAAAAGGTTTAATGGATATTTGAAAGAACCGAGTTCAAAAGCAGCTCACAAGAAATATCTCATTTGGTTTGAATTGGTTTGAACATTTTAAGAAAGATTTAATAGCCCTGAATTACAAAATAGTTTTCTGGCTTGAAGCTTCGTAATAAAATCCTGACACCTGTATACACAAAGTCAAATTTTCTACATGCGGTTGCAAAAGTGTGTTCCTTTGTGCACCTGGGTAGTCTCTATAAATGTATGAACATGTTCTCACTTCTTCCTGCACTACTCACAGTGCCCTTCTGCAAGTTCAGGATGCTCTCAACATCCAGCAATTGTTGGTGAGCAGCAGGTAGCAAGGCTCGGCAGAGCTACAAAGTCGGGAGATTAAAAAAGGATGGCTCCAAAATAAGGAGAGGAGTTCCCTGCCCCAGCCACCACTTTTTTCCCTCAGTCTAAAAGCTATTCATTAACTGAGCTGGGATCCTAATATTCTAAGATTTGGCAGTTTGTTATTAATCAGTGTATTTTTATTATTCAGTGTGCTTTCTGTTACGAGAGACAGGATGCTATTATTTGTAGCATTTCCAGTGAGAGCTTTTGTACGTTCACCCAGACCACGTGAAATTTTCAGCTCGCAGTCCGTTTCTGTGTGGAGTTTTTCATTTTTTTCTTTATGGAGTGCTTTCTCTTTTTTTGATAGCCTTCCATGTCAGCCAGTGCCCCGATTTCAAATTCCCTCAATCCAGCTTAGTCTCAGCTGTATTAATGCACGGCTCGAGGGCGGAAACAGCTAAAAAGGGCTGTATTGTGTGGCATCTCTAAAATCTTTTTTTCAGAGTGGTTGGATAAAGAGATTGAGGTTTCTCAGGGGGAGCTTTATGCTGTTGTTTTTCCCAGCTGGGCGAGCAGCCTTGCAGGTGACTTGGAGATAAGATGTTGGGCCCTGGTAGCCCCAACCCCACTGGAAGCTCTGGTAGAGGATGCTTTTTGGGGAGTGCAGCTGCGAGCACGGCGTGGGAAGGGAGCAAATCCTCCCTGTGACCCTTCTTTATTTTACCGATGTATCTGGGGAGAGAGCTTTACGACAATATTAAAAATAATAACATACTTTATCTAAGGAACAAGCAAACAAAACAGAAGACTTTGGAAAGCATGGCCCTGGAGGGAGGCCGGAGCCAGCTGACACTGGTGGTTGGACCAGATGATCTTGGAGGGCTTTTCCAGCCCTAACGATTCTGTGATCTTATTCTGTGATGCTGTGATGTCCTCCATCTCTGGGCTGATCGGCATTTCCAGGGGGTGATGCTACGAGGAGCCACTTCGCTCGCCTACCCACCAGAGCTGGGAAAAGCCACGAGGCAAACACCCTCCCTCTGCAAACTGTCCCTGCGAAGGATAAAATCAATTCACCTGCATCTTCCCTGCTCTGCACGTGCCATACTTGTCTTCATCTCCCAGGACTGCACCTTCTTGCTTGGCAAATACTTGACCACAGCCTGATCCCACCCTGCTGTTAAGCTGAAGGGGGATCTTAGGTGCTGTCCTCCACCGCGGTGGCTTTCCCTGTGGCCTTGGTGACTGCTTGGCTGAGAGAAGGGCCAGGAGCTGGGGTTTTTGGGGCAGGGCAGCCTGGCACCCAGGAGTTGAGGTTTCCTGTGCTAAGCCGTGGGGAGCAGGTGGGTTTGGGGGCTTGGTGCCATGCCCAAACTTCTGTTTGCTGTGTTTTTGTGGTTCTAGGCTGTTGAAAATGTCAACAGGAATTCAACACGTGTCTTTTTTTTTCAGTGTAACTATGATAAAATCCTAAGATATACTTGTAAAGCATTAGCTGTGAAAGTAAATCAACTTTAATAGCATGTAGGTTGTAGTTAAGTCCTTTTGAATGCTGGTATTTAGGTTTTTTCCTCATTTAGTTACGATCCAGCGTTGCGAGGAAGTGAGTGTGTTTATCTTAGGGAAATTAGTGGGATTTGCAGGCATTCAGCACCTCCCAGGACCTTTCAGAGTTATTCCCTGGTTCATACATTCGCATTTTGCCATCCCTCTTTGCACTGAGCAGAATTGTTCTCGAATTCTTCAAGGAGAGACGGGAGAGCGCCGGGGCTGCAGGGCAGGGAGGGAGCACAAACCGGGACGGGGATAGGAACAAAAAACCAGCAAAGCAAGAAAATAGGAAGACAAAACCAGGCGTGGAAATGTGCCGCAGAACGGATGGAAGCGCGGCGGTGGCTCACATTCAGCTCCACCGCGAGGTTTCGTCCGTTTGTTCTTCACCATGGAGGAGAGGTGGGGATGGGAGAGCAGAGACGTGGCCAGGAGTAGTGGTGGAAGGGGAGAAAGTGGTGGAGCGGGCAGCACGCTTGGCAGAAGCGTTCCTCATGCGCAGGTCACACGGTGACCGTTTTCGGGCTCCAGAAGGGATGACCTTGCGGCAGGGTCGCCGAACAGACGGTTCGGGCTTGGCTTGCGCGCCTGGCAAAGGCCCAGAGGCTATTTTAATAAGGCCTTGCGGAGGACGAGGCCTTGGCAAGACCCGCGGGTTTTGAAGTCTCTCCTTTGGGAGCCAGCCAGCATCACTCGTCGGCAGGAGGGCTCCCAGCGGGGTGCCCGGGGCGTCCTGCACGGCCCAGGGGGGCGCACAGCACCCGCTAGTCCGCACCCCGAACGGCGTCACTTCACTTCTCCCAGGAGCCATGTGCACTCCTCCTTGGAAATGAGGACCTCCCGAAGCTGCCTGTGGCCCCAGTGGCAGGGGCAGAGCGGGTGTTGTCAGCAGCCAGCCCTGCAGAAAGCTGTCGGGGTCGGCCGTGAGCGGGTTCAGCCAGGCCCCTAACGAAGGGGAGTACTGGACGAGCCCCTTTCCTCACGAGGACTCCTCCTCCCTCCCTTGGCTGAGACGTCCAGATGGAGTTACGGATTGAAACCAGCCCTCAGCCCCAGGCCAGGGCTCTGGGTGCTCCCCGGGTGGTCCCAGCCCTGCCGCAGACCTCGGCCCATCTGCAGCCTTTGCACGGGGAGCCAAGGCTGCTGCCAGCCCTTTTTGGCACTTGCTGCTTGGCCGGAGGATGCTCTGGGGAGGCTCTCGACATCAAGCCGGGGCCTCACTGAAGGCCCCCCTGTTGCTCTCCTGAAAAAAAACATTAGTTAAAGCCTGGGCTAGATCCTAGATGGGTTCTTTTCCTTTTTTTGCTGCAAATGACCTGAGTCAATGCATCAGTTTTTTGTTAATGTTGCTTCACGCTCGCGTTCAGGCTCCTGCCCCAGCAAAGCAGTGCTGTCCCACCAATTCGCTCGCCTGTGCATGTGCCTATCGCCATACCCTGAAAGGTGTAAGCCAGCGGAAATGCCAGCCTCTGTCTCGTTCAGTCTGTCCCCGGCACAGAACCTCCCCTAACACCGTCTCTGCCCTCCAGCTTTGTAGGATCTGTCGGCAACCTCCAGCAGATCTCAAAGATGCAAGCAGCTAAACTGAGCAGCGTATAGAAAGTTTGTGTATATCCTTGTTAAAAGACTCGTAGCACTCTCTGTCCAGCACAATTAAGAGGAGTAACATCAGTGGTGAATGCCAGCAAAATTTAACCCCTACGAGTATATCACAACGTGGCGCTCGCTTTGTTTCCCCCTCACTATCGGTGTGCAAACACAGGTTTGGAAGGTACATACGGCACACGGACAGCTAGTCAGACTGAGCCCTTCCCTTCCCAAAAGCTGCATCCAAGGGCTTGCTCTGGTCGATGGCATTTTTTTTGTTGGAGGGAAATTTGCAGCCTAACCCACCCCGCTGTCAGCTTCCCATCTAGGAGATAACACCGAGCGTGCATCCCGCGGTGCTGGTACGCTGTCAGGCGGTGTAAATGAACACCCCGATTTGGTTCTGTCTCTCTCTTCGTGATGATATAATTTGAACCGCTGCCTCTCCCCAAAACGGACAGGCTGGGCTAGTTTCTGTGCCACGGTGCTTGCTGAAGGTAGGGGCTTTCTTTTAAAATGCAGACACCAAATCGTGCTGCAGACAGGCAGATGGGCTGCCCCAGAGTCTGGGGGGATTGGGTGTGGAGGTGTTGCACGTGCCTCTCTCTTCCTCTGCACACAGAGAAGAAATAAGATCCGGTGTGATTCGTCCAACAAGCGGCTTCTCCAGTTTTTGGAGCTTTGCAGTGTCAGGGGCCAACAACACCGTCTGCCCCCATCCCCGTGCCAGGGCCATTGCCACCCTTTTCCAGGCTGACCTTCACCTCGATTTTCACATCTGCTCTTCCAGAGCATCTCCAAAGCCTCCGAATCCCTCGGGGTGCTCTCAAGTCCAGCACCCTCCTGTCCTCCCGTGCGCCCTGCGTGGCTGCGCCCTGCATTTCGGGGACAGCAGCGGGGCCCTGCCGTGTGCTGCCTGTTGCGGTGGGGACGCCTGCTTGCAAGTCCTGCTTGCATTCGCAAAGAAACCCACATTTTATTGGGACAAGTTTGGACCCAGGGGGAAACCTAGTGGAAAGCATCAGCATCATTCTCCTCTATTTGTTTTTTTTTTTCTTAAAAAAAAAAAAAAAAGGAAGAAGAAGAAGAAAAGAAAGCTGTCCATTTCCTGGAACAGACTGCTTATTTTTTAATGAAGTAGTTTGTTTCCATTTGGATAAACGGGGAAAGACAAAAGGAGAAAGAGGGTAGGGAGGGACCCAGAGGGGACCTGGCGCAGGATGTAGTAAGCCTCCTGTGTAAGGCCGTCTGGCTGGGACACGACACGTCCCCGAGGTGAGCGTCACCCTTCCGGAACATAAAGAGCTGAAGAGGTGTAGTGCCTGTGGCAGGCGTACCTACAGGAATCCGGGCTGTGAAAGCAACGAAATACCCCGCAGATGTACTCCCCGTACCTTAACCGAGCGTCTAGTTGCGGCTGCGGCTGTGCTTGGGATGTGGCTTGTAGGCGCGGTGCTCGTGTCAGCTCCTGAGAGTATCGTTTTATGTGGGAACGTCCTGCGAATTTTTAAAAACACATTCTTAAGGGAAGCCCCGAGAGCTGGCTGAAGAAGGGGGCTGGCGAAAAGCCAGCGTGGGGGCGCTGCCTGCAGGAAACGCGTGGTCGGGGCCGAGGGGCTGGCACGGGCCCTGCCCCGCGTCAGGGGCGAGTTGGTCCCTGCGGGGACCCTGCCCCTCGCATTTCTCTGAAACGTGCCTAAACCCCCGGCCCAGCGTTGTTTATAAAAGCTATTTGATGTCACTTTCTGTACCGGCTGCGCGTTTGTGTGGTTCTGCCTGCAGAGCACCAAGTGCCTCCAGAGTACTTGCCCTTGGGAATAGCAGTACATCTCTCTTTTCCCCTGACTGCGAGATACTGTGTCGTGCTTCATTTTCACACGTGTTCGTGATGAGAAGCATTTATTAACTAACTGAGAAGTTCAGCGAAGGAAAGAGCATCTCTCCTTCGTGAAGCCCTGCTCCCGCTGCCGACCCAGCCTCCCGTTTCAGGACTCGGCTCGCGGAGGCCGACGCACGGAGCCCGGGCTGCGGGGCGACCAGGGGCGATGCTGGTGGGATCTTCGGGAGGGTTTCCATGGATTTGGGTGGAAAAAATACACCTGGGCGCAGGTGAATCTCCTTGCTGGTGGATTTCCCTGTGTCCTGCGTGTCCCAGGTGAAATGTGTCAGCCACCAGTGCACCAGCAGTTGTCTGGTTTGGGTTTGGCTGGTGTGCCTGAAAATGGGTTTGCGGGATCCAAGGCAGTTCACACTAGGGCCACCTGGATCCCTCCGTTAATGCCCTTCCACCCCTCCTTACCCCGTGAATGACACACACCAACCCGTTGACGTACGCAGGACGAAAGGATTTGGCCCTTTGCTCGTGGGCGCTGGGCGAGATCCCCACGGGCTCGCCTCCCCCCCGTGCTTTGTGCTCCTTTTCTTGCCGCTGCTGCTGCTGCTGCTGAAGGCTGTCAGTCTGTTCCCGGAGCCTCGTTCAGTGTACTCAGTGTGGAAAAGCATGTTTCATTTTTAAGTTTAATAAAAAAAATAAAACCCAAACAAACACAAAACGCAGCATGGCACAGATTAAATCCATTCGAGACAACTAGGGGAAAAAAAAAAAAAAAGACGTATGTGCAAGTCAATAGGAGGAGGGGAGTGGAAGGGGGAAAAAGAAACTGTGACATATACAAACCCTTTAGTGTGCATAGCATAAGATTTTTTGGCTGGCACTCACATGATTTTATTCAAGGGCTGGGAAAGAACTATGATTAGTTAAAAGCTTCGGCAAAGTCTGGAGGGAGTGCTCTGAAGAGTTGGGAGCCGCACAGAGGTGACTGTAACTCCTCTAGCAATTTCAGACCATTCTTCTGTGGCTCAGGACAAAAGCCTTTTCTTTTCCCTCCGTGTTCAAAGAGACATTTGTCTTGAGATGTTGCAGCTGTGGGCCGTGGGACCGCCTGTTTGAAGATACCCCCTCGTAGACGAAAGGAGAGTCGACGCACTGAAAAGTGGTAGTATTTTCTCGTGTGTGGGTCCCCCCCCTCCTCCTCCCTCCCTCCTCCTCCACTGCCATGTGTGGTTTTTAATAAGAAGAAGAATGTGGAGGCAACATTTTCCAGGCAAGGGGAAATTTCCTGTTTCTTTTCTGTTTGTTTAATAAAGTGTGTAGCTGACTGTAAAACTGTAGCTACTTGGTTGTGAATGAGCGGTTCAGTCGATTGTCAGGATCGCTTCTCGATGCACTTTTATATACTGCAAGTGAACATGTTTAACGCTTGCTTTTCTTTTTTTTTTTTTTTCCCTTTTCCTTAATGCTGCGTGGCGTAGGCAACTGAGATTAATAAGAATTAGGCAAATGGCTTCTGCTTTTGTTTCTGTGAGATAGTACCAGCCGGCTTGCGGTCACACAAAGGCTGCCATTTAGCAGGGAGCACTCCCTAATTCTGCTGGCAGGGGTGCCATTGGAATCGGATACAAGTGGGTGGCAAAGGGGAGGAGCGGCAGGAGAGGACAAGCAGGCTTTGTGCATTAAAAATGAAACAAAAGCACTTTATACGCCGGGCTGCGTGCAACAAGCGGCGCTGCCTGCGAGCCGGGGTGGAGTTTGAGTTCTTAATGTGACTGCAAAAGCTTTCTGCTTCTTCTCCTTCTCCTTCTCCTTTTTTTTTTTTTTGTTTTTTTTTTTTTGTTGTTGTTTTTCCATAAACCCTTCCTCCTCTCCCTCTCCCTTAAAAAGCTCTCCACCGAAACGCTGGCGGGAGTCCACGGGGAGCCGAAAACGCTGGAAAAACGCGCATCGAACAACCCTCGCGGCAACTTCGCGGCAACCTCGGGCTTTACGGGCAACGAGGGGTGGCGGGGAAGCGGCCAAATTTTGGGGACACAGCTAGGGGAGCGTGTCCCAGCCCGGCCGGGGCCAGGAGGGGCTGCGCAGCCCCACGGACGGGCTCCCGAAGGGTTAACGGCCCCGTTGCCTTATCGCCGGGTCGGGTGCGAGCACCCGGCTGCTTAATTACTTTCTGGTCCAGGCATACCTCGTTGTTAATGAGGCGGGCGCAGGCGGAAAGACCGGGCTGTGTAAGCGTGAACGGGAGGAGAAGCGGGCAGGTTGCGCCTGGTTTTGTCAGCCTGGCTACGCGGCGCACACGGGAGGGAGAAGGCTGCGGGTAGGGCTGGGCGCCCCGCGTGCGGGGATCCAGGCTGCAGACCTGTCGACGGTTTTAATTAAAAACGTAATCGCCGTCCGTGACGCGCTCCTTCTCGTATCGATTCGCTTCCAAACTTTCCCCGCCGAGCTGGAGCAAGCGGCCCCGGTGAGGAAGAGGAGCGAGGGACCCGCGGCGTGCCCGCCCGCCCTAATCCCCAGCCAAGGCACAGATGCCGCTTCAGAAAAGAAAAGCTGTGTGTCGTTCGACTTCCAAAGGAGCTTATGCAATGGCAGCAGAACAAACCCGGTATTTTGGGGGCTGACACCACCACAGCACCTCGCCAGAGCATCACGTTGCCCCTTTTTTTTGAATAGTCACGGCGTGAGGCGGATAGGTGATGCTCCACGTCTTGGAGATCGTGTACTTCTGCAGGTGTTGAAGTCAGTGTTATAATTCACCTCCTTGTTAAAAAGAGAAAATAATCTACCGGGGCACAGTGCTTCGCTGAGGATTGTGTAAGCCCTCTGCGATTCGTACATGTTTTTATTCTTGCTTATCTGCTTATGGCAAGCTTCTTGCAGTTACCCAAATCATCTCGGCGCTGCACCCTGCCTACTGACACAGTTGCACTTCCATCTGGCTGAAAGGCGTGCAAACATAATGTATTACTTCCAGTACGTGCTGATGGAGATCTCGCTAGGGAGGGCGGGGAGAAGGACCCGGTCCAAAAACGTTCGTGCGTAACGCTGGAAATCTTCCCCTGGGTCTGCCGGATGGGTTTGCTCGTTATTCTTACACCAGGTTCAGTCCAACAGGAACGCAGGGCCATGAAGCCCACCCCTGTGAACCCCCCTGTTCCCACGGGGTTATTTTCCCCTCGCAGTGAACGTGGCTCGTTCCCACCCCGCGTGGCCCCGGGGCGATGCTCTCGGTGCGGGCACGCTCCGGAGGCTTCGCTTCGCCCCTTCGTCTTGCTGACGCTCCGCCTGGCAGCAATCTGGACAAAAAGGCACGCTTAATTTTCCCTTAAAATAAAAAAATAATAATAATAATAATAAAAAGCAGCAGCACCGTGCTGCTCTCCTCATCGGTTCCCTTCCCTCGCTGTCGTGCCCCGGGCACGTGGGGCTGTGCCGGCGCTCGGCAGGAGGCTGCGGTGCTCCGCGGGGAGCTGAGCGCCCCGAGCCCCTGGCAGCATCCCCAGAGGAGCCTCCCGCTCTCGGCCTCGGCCTGCCTCAGTCAAACAGCCCCACATAGCGCCGCAGACAATAGCATTTGTTCTGCAGTGCTCCCTGTGAGACGTTCGACCCTCCCCAGAAACCCCAGCCCCAGACCAAAATCCCTCTTTAGCTAATTACGGGCCTCCCGTTTCTAAAGGAACAGCGAGGCTGCCTATAGGGGAAACAATTCCATTGGGGTCCCTCGGGAGGGAGGACGGCCCGCTGCTTGTCCAAACAACCATCATAAACCATTGTACTGCAGCAGGGAGCAAACAGTGGCTTCCGTGATGTAGCACGGCAGGGAGAGCCACCTCACCCAGATGTTCTCAGGTCATTTCTTCCTTCTGTTACGAAGGACGGCACGCCGAGGTACAACACGGGCTTTTTCCTCTTACGCTTACAAGAAGAGAGGTTTTTGCCAGTAGTCTGCAAAGTTTTGGTGTGTTTTGCTAAGGAGGGTGGTGCTGCTTGTGAGGGGTTCTGGAGGTTCGATCTCAAGCCCTTGAGGCCAGGTCTGCTCACGCTGTGGCTGCAGAAATAAAACCCTTTGTGCCCGGAGCAGTTGCTCCCCCAAACTACTGCTTTTACCCAAAACTGTGGCCATCAGAGCAAGATAGCTGAGCTGCTCCTACAATCCTGATGTAATGACTGGCCTTCCTGAGCGGTAAATGGAGGCCCAAAAACGTCAGAGTGACTTGTCCAGAAATGAACTCGTTAATCCCCGGCTGAGCAGTTAATAGGATACAAACATGGGGCTTCCTGCAGCCCTTGGTGATTATCATTTGGTTCCCAGCCTCAGCTTGGTGCACACGCAATTGTAAAATGAGGAAAAAAAGCAGCACAGCCGAACAGACACCTGAATATACATTTGCTCGAGGAAACAGCCCACAGGGAGGCTTGGTAAGCGTGGCACAAGTGCGCTTCCCACCGCAGCGGAGCGGGGTCTGCGCTGGGTTTGTCCCCGTGTGTTTGTGGCTCCAGCTGCACGTCCCGGAGCATCCCACGGGAGGCAGGGACAGACCTGGCTGGAGTGCACAGAGTCAGCTGAGCTTTGCCGTTTCCCGCATTGAAGCCTTTTGGCATTTGGTAATGTGACAGAAGAGATGGCTGCACGCTGATGGGGACATCGGTGTCCTGCTCTTTCTGTGCGTTTCCAGTAATCCTGCCATTTTGCTTAGTGGGAGTCTGTTCAGGCTTGTCTTTCTGAGCTGGTCAAAATGGTGGAGGCCTTAAAAATAACAGATCGGGTGCCAGCATGTCTGTGGAACGAAGTGCTGGTGCTGGAGGGGCAAAACCATTGAAGAAGCCGCCCTGAGGCACCAGGAAAGGGCTCGTCCCGGTCCCTGTCCTGGGAGCGAACCTCGCTGGGCTTTCCCTCTGTCCAGGGCAAAGCCAGAACCATTCTCCCAGAGAGAAATCTTGTGCTGAACTTTGCTTTGCGTTGCTGTCGTCCCCCAGCATTTGGTGCTGCGATGTGCCACGGCTCTCCACCTAACACAGGAGCACCCGGGCAGGGCAGCGGCTGCCCGAGAGCCGCTCCCGTTGCTGTCGGTGTAAAAGCTGCGCTCCTTCTGCTTGCAGGTATCCGCCCTCAGATCATGAACGGCCCCATGCACCCCCGGCCCCTGGTGGCACTGCTGGACGGCAGGGACTGCACGGTGGAGATGCCCATCCTGAAGGATCTGGCGACCGTGGCATTCTGTGACGCACAATCAACTCAGGAGATCCACGAGAAGGTAACGCGGGGCTGCTGGGGCGGGCGGGGGCGCCGGGCACGCTCCTCGTCCTGCCCCTGCGCCTCGCGAGGAAAAAACGTGCAAGGCTGCACCTCGAGCTGGTCAGGAGACAGCATCGACGCAAGTCGCTGCAGATGAAAATTGAGCCGGGCGTTATTTTAGGAACAAAAAGTCACCCTACCTCTTAGCATCGGATTTCTGACGTCAGTACCATTAGCGCTTCTCGTGTTGTTGAGGTCTGCTCGCTCGGTGCCGCAGTAGCACACAGCGCCCTGCACCTCCCTGGTGCCGGGGTGATGGGCGCTGCTGCTCGGAAGCTCAGCTCGTTGGAAATACTCATTTCCAAGTTACTCTTTATGCACATTTAGGTAACTCCAGTGAGGTCTGAAGTGATCAGAAATCAATTCCAGGAGCTGGGAAAGAAAACCAGAAATAACCTCATTTATTCAGATATTCAGTATGGGGGAAGGAGGACAGTTCTTACGAGGCATCCGATGACCGATGAGCAACTCTTGGAGAATTTGGGTCTTGGGTTTCCAGAGGTTTCTGATAGGTAGGAGCCTGGCAAAACGTCTGGGTGAGCAATGTGCTTGTTTTCCTCTGCCTGGCTGTCAGGATGGAACATTGTTATTTCCAGATGCTCATCCAGTTCGTTCCCAAATCCCAAGGGAATGGCCTCGATGACGGTGGGGCACACCGCTCATGGTTTTGGTGAAACCTGCGTGTGCCCTTCTGGTGAGAAACTGTCGGCTTGCACCAGACAGACAATAGGTTGGTGGCAAAATGGGACAATTTACTGTCTAGTAGTCCTGATCCCGGAGGTCACTGGCTTCCAGGAGCTGCACGTGTCCCCTCCGAGTGTCCTGATGGCTCCTGACACCTCTCTGCTTTGTTCCAGGTATTAAACGAAGCCGTTGGGGCCATGATGTACCACACCATCACGCTGACCCGAGAAGATCTAGAGAAGTTCAAGGCCTTGCGGGTCATTGTTCGAATAGGCAGCGGCTACGACAACATTGACATCAAAGCGGCGGGGGAGCTCGGTAGGTCTCGGTTCTGCACCCCAGTTCCCTCCCACATCCCTCCGAGTATTTAAAAGCAGCACCAGTGACCCCTGGTCCCCCCAAGGGAGTGTTACCCAAAGGGAGGTACAGGCGGGACCTCCCAAACGGGGTGGATTCGGCCCTTAAATGAAAGGTGCAGCTTAAATATTTTGCGTGTAGAATACGTTATGACAAGAAAACATGACCATGAAGTACACAAAATGCTGCATTTTTAGAAGGAATCTGTTGGAGTCGTATTGTACTGAAACTGCCCCACGTGAGGCCTCCATTCCTGCACTGCCTGTAGCTCCGCTTGCCCCTCGGGCCCACCGGTATCTGTATGGTTTTGATGTTTCTGACATAGGGGAATTGATTTAGCTCTAGAAAAAGTGAAAGAAAAGTTTTTTATTAAATCTTGTCTAGCAAGCTTAGTCTCTTGATCCGATCGGGTTGCCTGAGTCATGCCCCTGCCGCTGGGAAGGCCTCGTGTGGAACAGGGACTGCGTGTTGGGTCTTTGCTGTATCCCGTGCCACCTCGTCAAAGATGCCCCAGAAACTGGTAAAATGCGGGCTGCATTGCTGGGGCCACCGAATTACAGACACGGGCTGGGCACAGAGACCTCGGGCAGTCTGCACACAGCAACCTGGGGGCACCTAGTTATATATGTCTGCGATCTTAGCAGCTGTTACAACCATTTTTTGCTCATGCGATCCAAAGCCTCAGTCTATCCAGAAGTCCCACAATAGTGTTTAGGGTATCTTGTATTAAGGGTTATCTCTGGGGAAGTTAAGAATAACAGCCACTGCACGTGAGCCATTTTACAAGGATAATTGCGATAAGAGAGTCTCAAATAGTCATTCCTAAAAAAGCAATTCTCAGTGTAGTGAATTATTTTTCTCCGGGAGGAGAACAGTGTCTTCTCGATGTAATGGTTTCTTCATGTTTTTAACTCTTATTGTTATTATCCATTATAACAACGTTCCGAGGCTTTGAACATCAAGAAACGAAAAATATAACGAATAAAATAATGGGATGCTGCAGTATAATCCTTCTTTTTACACTTAGCAAATTGGGTGGCCAAGTGATGTGGTTTAGAGTAGAAAATGTAATGACTACCCACAAATGTAGCATAAAGTTTAATTGGTATTGCTTTCCGTGAGGTGGTCCTTAAGCTGTGCAGGCAATAAATGACCAGTACCCACGTGCAGCACCTGGCCATGCGCTGATGGCCGCTGCGGGGGTGACAGACAGGAGAAACACCCCCGGAACAGGCGCTTGGTGCCAGAATTGAACCGTTTGCTGTGGTTTTTTAACCCGCGGTGCTGCCGCAGGGTGCTGCTGGGGGCAGCGCAGGCAGTAAGGGGATTTTCTGAATGTGTTCTTCTCTCTTTATCTCCTACTTTTTCATGGTTTCGACTCAAAGGCCCCAGTACAGCAAAGCACTTAAATACACATTCATCTTAAAATGTGTGTTTAAATAGTGTTGAAGCCGGTGGGATGTAAGCACGTGCTCAGCTGCTCTGCTGAGCAGACGCGAAACGAAGCACACTCGTACAGGCTTTACGGGATCAGAGCCTAACAGGGGAGCGGTCGGGGAGACATTTCCAGTTAACTTAATACCCGTGACGGCGAGCAGAGAGGCGGAGGCTGAAAATGCCCCTTTTGTGGTGGGGGAACAAAAGCCCCGTTATGGAGCGCGGCGCCCGGGGGCGGCCGTGGTGCTGGGCTGGGAGAGCCGTGCCGGCACGGCCATCCCCCGGGAGGGACCTCCCAAAAGAGCCCCGGCGCCAGGAGGGGTGTGTATTCCTTTGCTTCCTGCTGGGAGCCATCGGGTCCTGCCACAGGAGTGTTGGCATGAGGGTCGAGGCCGTGCTGGTGCCGTGGTGGTGATGGTCACCCCAAACCTTACCGCGGCACCCAGCCCTCGTGCCCCTCCATGGCCACGTTTCACCAATTCATTTGTAAGCCCTGGGGAGGTCAGAGCAGGGTACGGGCTTCGAACAGCCGTGGTTAATCAACTGCTGTGGCTCTTTCTGATTGAACCAGAAAGCCTGACATACCCGGAGCTGGCCCTGCCGCGCCAACACGGCGCAGCACCACGCCTGAGCGCTCCTCTGCCTCTGCAGTAGTTGGTCCCTAAATAACGTGATGGCTGACCAGCCGTTTGTGGAACAGGGGTGACTTGGGCCAGCACGATTTAATTCGCTTTGAAGGTGGATTAAACTAAACAAGAATAAGGATTTGGTGGGTTGTTTTTTGTTTAAAATGTGATAACAAAAAAAAAAAAAAAAAAAAAAAAAGGTCCGGGGCTGCCCCTGAGCCACGGCTGTGCCCCGCGCTGTGTCCCCCTGCAGGCATCGCCGTCTGCAACATCCCCTCGGCCGCCGTGGAGGAGACGGCCGACTCCACCGTGTGCCACGTCCTCAACCTCTACCGGCGCAACACGTGGCTGTACCAGGCGCTGCGGGAGGGCACGCGGGTGCAGAGCGTGGAGCAGATCCGCGAGGTGGCCTCCGGCGCCGCCCGCATCCGGGGGGAGACGCTCGGCCTCATCGGCTTCGGTACGTGGGCAGGAGGAAGACTCTGCGGTGATTTTTACAAAGGGCTGAAATGAGCGGTTTTGTGACCAGAAGCACCGGGGCGGGTTTGCTTAACCCCAGCAGGTTGGTGTGTTGCGGGGGGGGGGGGGGGTGCTTTCTGGTCGTATCTGGGGAAGGGGCTGTGCCTCGTAAGCCTCGGCTGAGCCCCCGGAGGTGTGCTGGGTGAGGCACCGGTTCAGGCTGGGCTATGGAGTCCCTGTCCCCCAGGAGCTGGAGGGCAGGCACCAGTTCTGCTGATGGTCCTCTTGGACCTCACTTTTGGGATCAGGGGGTCTCCAGCAACACTACGACGTGGTGATGTGTGGGTTGCGTGCCCCAGCACCGCAGCCGCACTGAACGTGTGCTCCCGAGCCGTGACAGCTGTCTTAGCCACGTGTAAGTCCTTCAGCAAGAGGCTGGAAGATAAACCACCCACAAACATTGCCTAAAAAAGAAATAAATAAAAAGTCTTCTTTTTTTGGCTTGTTTTGGTGCACAGAGCACCTCAGTGGGTTGCATTTCTTCCTGCGATGCCCAAACCAGGGCAGTGGCAGCTGGGGCCGGTTCAATTAAACCTCTCCTTCCCTCGCACACAGGTCGCACTGCCCAGGCGGTTGCAGTCCGAGCCAAGGCGTTTGGCTTCAACGTGATATTTTATGACCCGTACCTGCAGGATGGCATAGAGAGGTCCCTGGGAGTGCAGCGAGTCTACACGCTCCAGGACCTGCTCTACCAGAGCGACTGTGTCTCGTTGCACTGTAACCTGAACGAACACAACCACCACCTGATCAACGACTTCACGATTAAGCAGGTAACGAAGCAGCAGAGCGCGCTGCTGCTCTGCAGGCACAAACCACGTCTCGGTGCCGGGTGTCTGCGGTGCCAGCCTGCGGGCTGCCTCCAGAACCGCTGGTCACCCCGTGTCCCGTGGCGTTTGTGGGGTGCAGCACATTCCCTGGGGAGCAGCCCTCTGCTCCATGGCGCGGAGGCGGCTGCGGGACCGGGTCGTGTTTGCTGCCACCAGCCCGCGCTGGCCTTGCCAGCAAAACCCCTGTGCCCCAGAACGGGGCCCTGCTTGCAGCCACAGGGGTTCTGCTGAACCAGGGGATGAGGGTACAGCCCCGGGGTGCCTCCCAGGGCAGGACCAAGCGCTGGCCATGGCACCGAGATCTCACTCCTCTCTCTCCCGGCGCCGCCAGATGCGGCAGGGCGCGTTCCTGGTGAACACGGCGCGTGGGGGGCTGGTGGACGAGAAGGCCTTAACTCAAGCCCTGAAGGAGGGACGGATACGAGGGGCTGCGCTCGACGTGCACGAGTCAGAACCATTTAGGTAAGGCCTTTGCGGTGCTCCTGCCTTCCTTCCCTTCCTTCCCTTCCTTCCCTTCCTTCCCTTCCTTCCCTTTTTTCCTTCCTTTCTTTCCACAGCTGCAGGTGTGCGGCCGGAGCAGTGCCCATGCACCAGCAGCAGCTCCTCGCAGCATCCAGGAGCTGTAGGCTGGCACGGGGGGGGAAATATTTGGGGGTTTCAGGGAGCTTAGAACAAGAAATGAGCTGCTGAGAACAGACTTACTGCTCCCGTGCCCTTGGGCATTTTCGCTTGCAGGCTGCAGCTCCCTGGTCAGCAATAGCAAAGAAGGGGTTGGTTATAACGGGGTGCGGCTCCTCGCACAGCACACAGGGGATGGGGTAGTACTAGTGGTGTCCTTGTGTTTCCCGAAACAATTTTTAATAAAAAGTGCTCCCCTAGAGAGATAACCCCACAAAGTCCATCCCCCTCTGGTGGGTTCCCTCCAGCCCAGCAGCCACAGCACACGCAGAGGGCAGGCCACAGGCTTTTTGCCAGTCTTAGCGTCTTTTATTCTCGTTTTTAAACAACGATTAATTTTTTCTTTCCCTCCCCTGTGCGCAGTTTTGCTCAAGGCCCATTGAAAGATGCTCCTAACCTAATCTGTACCCCGCACACCGCCTGGTACAGCGAGCAGGCGTCGCTAGAGATGAGGGAAGCTGCTGCCACCGAAATCCGGCGCGCGATCACAGGTACCCGGCCCTGGGAGGAGCCTCGGGGGGTGCCTGAAGCAGGAGCCCGAGGGGCACAGCTATGGCTTTGCCCTGCCCTCGTCCCAGCTGCAGGTCCTACCCCAGATTTTCTTCCCAGTGGAAGACTGAGAAACCAAACTTTACTTATCTGCCATTTGGGCGTGTTTATGTTCCTTTTTGTGTGTGTGTGTTTTTGTTTTCTGATCAGTGGTGCACGTGTGCAGCATGGCGAAGACCACCGCCACGACTGGGAGGGCAAGGACAGCGGTGCAGTAGTTGCTGCCCCTTTCAATGGCACTAGCCCAAAAGCATTGACAAGTTGCTGTCAAAAGATGTGCAGGCCCTATACGGCTACATGCCCGCCATAAACCCCAAAGCAGTGAAACCATCTGTGTCCAAATTTTGCCGTAACAGAGCTTGCCCCAAGATGATGCTCACAATACTCCAGCATTTCTCTTGTCCTAAAAATTGTCCCCATCATTAGTCTGGATGGCGTAGCTCCACGCCTGGCTGGCCTGGCGTTCTTTTCTCCTCCTTTACACCAACAAATACAATGAAATGAAAGGATTGTAGCTTATTGTAGGGCGATAAAACCAGGACGTTCCTGACACATGCTTACCTTTCGTCCCAACTGCAGGGCGCATTCCAGAAAGCCTACGGAACTGCGTGAACAAGGAATTCTTTGTCACAACGGCTCCGTGGTCAGTAATAGATCAGCAAGCGATCCATCCAGAGCTCAATGGTGCCACATACAGGTAAGATGGAGAAAAGGACGGCCCCAGCCTGCCTAGCACAGGGGTTCCCAGCCACGTCTGGGGTCCCAGCCACAAAGGGAGTGTGAAAGCCCGAGCAACAAGTCTGCCTGTGCTGGGCTGGTGACTGGAAGCCCCTCGCGGTGGGGACCTGCAGTCGTGCCCCGCTGGGATTACCAGCGCTGTGTCACTCAACCAGAGTTTTATAAAACCTTGCGCGTTTCCTGATGCTGCTGGTGGTGGGACAGCAGCCGCGTGCATGGCACCTGCAGAAGTGCCAGGACCCCCAGACCCAAGCAAGACATAACTGACACGCCGAAAAAGCAACTGCAGCTTTGATCAGCTCTTCTGCCCGGGTTTGATTGCTTGGGCCAAGAGCCTGGTCCAGCTCGTGAGTGAAACAGCCAGAGTAAAAACTCCAGGTATAGGGCCGTATTCAGGTGGCCTGATTCGTACCTAAATGCCCAAGATTCGGGTCAGTGACCGCTCCGTTTCGGGAGGCTCAGCGTGCATTGCTCACTGCTCCATCTGGGAGGCGTGTGGCGCACGGCTCAGCGTGCCTGGGCAGAAATGTTTCCAACTGATGGGGAACTGCCCAGCAAAGGTCAGTCTAGAGCTTTGTGGGAAGAGCCGGAGAAAAAGGCCTGATGATTAAAAAAAAAAAAAAGGAACAGGGAAACAGAGAAGCGGTGACAGAGGTCAGTGACAGGGAGGCGCAGCAGGTCAGACGGCCACCACCCCATGCACACTGAGCACTGCACAAGGGTTTACAGAAAGCAAAACAAATAAAGGGGTGCAGAAGGGGTGCAGAAGGAGATGGGCTGGGTTCCTGGCAGCCCTGGTCACTACTGACGGTTCAGCACAGCTCAGGTGCTGCCTGGGGTGTCCTGCACCACCCTGCCCTCCACTGAATCGACTTAAAAAGAACCCAAAACCTCCATCACTCAACTTGTGTGCTTCACCCTCCTCTGGCAGTAGCTTCTAGGCCGATCCTGGCTCCTTCCGTCAAGGACATTTGGTTAAGTTTAAGAAATTTGTGCCCAGCTACTACCAGGATACCAGAGGTTGCCCCAACTCAGAGGCAGCAAGCACAGCTTTTCTGGAAAAGCTCTCACAGATCCGTGTGCTCCCAAAGCGCACGATTTGTGTTCAGACAGCCTTTAAATAACACTGGGACAAGAAAGTTCACTTTAGGGATTAAGATCTCGGTTCATTCAGCTCTGATAGGAAATGCTGGCTCTGGCCCAGGGGACATGGGCTCAGCCACACTCGCTGTAGGGTCAGGGCTGCATCCTTTAGGGCCCGTGAGCAGCTTGCAGAACAGAAGAGCAGCATCGCCGTGCAAAAGGATGCGTGGCTGGCCACTACAAGTGTTTGTTATACCTCTTGGTTCCTTTTCCTTCACCTGACTGGCAGAAGTATTTGTCTCCTCGTGCAGCTAAGCCACACCAAGCTATTGCTGTAGTCCATGAGATCACAGCTCGGGTGTGTAATTTTCGTATTAAGCGTGTCAGGTTCAGGGAAACAATGCCATACGGGTTTGCGACAATCTGACTTCATCGAAATACCTTGGTAATTAGTAATTAGTGGCAATATCGACTGTGCTGTCATCGTCCTCGTCTCCCCTCTATCACTGGGGTGTTTGGGGATTGCTGCATGTATGGGACAGTGATCTATAGAAACAAAACCTGTTCCCTCCCCTTTGAAGCATAAAGTGCATTGGCTCATCGAGTGATGCCTTATTGAGTGATGCACTCAAACACGCAAGGGATTTGTTACTTGCAGCTTGCTCAGGGGTTAAAACCAAACAAAAGCAAACACAACCAACGATTGGTTGCAGTCTGTGCGATGCCTTTGCTTGCAAATCCCTACTTCGGGCTTCGGCACCACGCCTCCGGCAGTGCTACTCGCAGGTAGTGCTGTGTAGGTGACAGCATCAGCGTTTATTGCCACGATTGGTAATATTTTTGCACAAAGGGAAGGATCAAGAAGCTGCCAGCAGGGAAGAGGGGATGGGTCATGCACATGAAATGAGAAACAGCAACGCTGACCCACAGCAGCGTTCATTTAACTTCGAGCTCTCCCTTCTAATTTAACAAACCAGCGAACAAAAAGCTGTAGCAGAAAGGTGGGAGCTCTCCGCTCCCGTTTCCTCCATGGCCTCTGCCGTGCTCGCTGGGCCATCGGCTCTGCCCGCAGCACGCGGGGCCGCGACAAACCCTGCCTCTCTGTGTCCCTCCCGCCAGGTATCCCCCCGGGATGGTGAGCGTCGCGCCGGGAGGCATACCAGCGGCCATGGAGGGCATCATTCCCGGCGGCATCCCCGTGACCCACAACCTGCCCACCGTGGCGCACCCCTCCCAAGCTCCGTCGCCGAACCAGCCCACGAAACACGGGGACAACAGGGAACATCCCAACGAGCAATAGCAGCTAATTTAAAAACCACTCAATAAACTTGGGACCAAGAGACATTGGAAAAGAAGTTATACACGAACTGAAAAAAAAATAAAAGAATTTGATACGGAATTTGTAATGTTGATTTTGGACAGATGCATCATTGATGTTCCAGTGTTAACGACCAAGTGATAGCAGTCAAGACTGGGGAGAAGCCCTGAAGAAGTCACCTGCTTACTGAAGCGCTGAAAACTAGGATGTGAGACATTAATGATCGACTTCTGTTATTGTGTGTTAAGTTTCCTTCATCTGTGCATCAATCACATGAATAAAAATAGATTTTTTTCCCCTCGATTCCTTGGGAAGAACAGGGCTTCCGCACCTGTTTGCAAACAATTGCAGTGAGCAATCCTTACCGAGTTAACATAGAAATTTAAGAGGAAACCATTATGTGGCTTCAGCCCTTTCCTTACTCTCGTACCCGGTCACCTCTCCTAACAGGAGGCAGCGATACTGGCTCAGGAGCAGAAGAAAAAAAAAGCTCAGATCCGTTTCGGGGTCCCCCGGGGCCGGTGACGCGTGCCCGAAGTTCTCCCGAGAGGCGCGAGCCGAGCTGCAGCCACCCCGGCTGGGAGCTGCGGGCTGGGAAGGCACCGAGGGCTCCCAGCCCCGGCCGCTGCCCTCCCAAAGTCCCGAAAAAACCCAACGGCCAGGCTCTTCTCTGCCCCTACACTGAATAAAGTAGCTGTGCATCCGCCTACGCCCTGCAATGATGCAAGAAAAAAAAATTTAAAAAAAAAAAAAAGAAGAAAGTATTATTACGTTTCACACACTATTTGTACTCAAATATATTTTCTCAGTTTTAAATCTGCAGCTATTTTATCAAGTGGAAAAGTCTTGAGCTGGAAAGGGTTCAAGAATAATGTTGCATTTCCTTATGTCTCAGGAAACACTTTTTATGGTAACTTGTCAGACTGTCTATGAACAAAACCCACTTTTTTAGACATTGATAAAAGTCTTCTTTTCTTCACGTGCTATTTTATACAAGAACACTTCAAAACGTGTTATTAGATGTGACTGATTTTAACAAATCCTATTAGATTTGTATCAACTAGTTACATGTTATATTCATAGTCTTTTGTGAACCATCGCCTTTTTGTTTTTGAGATGGCCGATTTTGAGCCTTTGTATGGGTACATTCCTGTTTCTGTGACAAAAAATCTTAAGCTGTCCCAAACAGAAGAGAAAAGAAAAAAAGCAATGGCTATCAGCTGTTTTGTTTTAGTGTGTTACCGTTCTTGTATTTGTTTATTGTAAAGGTGGACATTTAGCGTTCAGTGCAGTTTTCAATAAAAAGTGATAAAATTTCTATAATTTCTGTGAGGCAAGAGCTCTCGCTGCCACTTCACTGGTACAGGACATGTCTGGTGAGCTCCCGAAGCGCTGCCCTGGCCCTGAAGTTGTGCTCACAGCAGGCAGGGCACAGCCTTGTCCTCGGGTCCGACCTCGGCCCCACTCCAGCAGCGCCGTGCCCAAGGCTCCCTACCGCGGGCTCCGAGACGTGCCGCAATCACACAGCTCACGGCCAGCTCAGTTTTAAAATGGCACTGCTGGGGAAACGCTCGCTGAATTCCTCTCCCGACTTTCAGGTGGTGCTACCCATAAGCCGGAGTAACACGGAGTGTTTGCAGGTTATGTTTAAAGGCGTGTGGGGCGGTACTTGCAGGCTAAGCGGAAAAAGAGGCAGAGGGTTTCCGTCGTGCTACAAAGGCAGCTACACCTCGCGCTCCTTTTTGCGCATAATCGAGATTTGAGGTGTTACTGAACGGCTAAAGAACAAAGCTGAAACGTGCCGAGGTGCCAGCAGCTCCAGGCAGGCAGAGGAGAGGCCAGGTCCTCCGTCTCCACCCCATCTTTCACAGAGTGCCTGCACGCACCTTGGCAGGTGGGCAAAGAGCCCCGTCTGGAAAGGGATCAGGAAAAAAGCTGAAACCAAAAAGGGTCTCGGTTACAAAGCTCTGTATTTTCCTTTAAATTAAACTGAAAACTAGTTACCAGCTCCACACACGTTAAAAAAGAGGGCACCCCTCGTAGATGCGTGACCGCTCGCAGAGCACACCGGTGATTATCCGTGAACACCAAGGAACCGGGAGCGTGAAACAGGTTAGGTGCAGAGGTTGTACCTATCTGGGAAACACTGCATGAAGGAAGTGTTTACATTAAGGTTTAGAGTTGTCTCAAAACAACATAGCTCCGGTGCTTCCATTTGCTTGTGAACAGCCAGGTTACAGGGGCAAGGACGTTCCTGGGGGGCCAGGTCTCAGAGTTGCGGCCCCGTGTGCGGCCGCTGCCAGGGGTGGGCTCAGCCCCGTGAGGTGAGGGACTTCAAAACCCCGGACACTGTGGGGTCCGTCCATACCCAGCCTCCTCTCAAAGCCAGGGCAGCTTCTGGTGAAGCGCTGCAAGCTGGGCAGGGGGAGAAGTCAAGAGGTGCAGTTACAGACTACAGGAAGCTTCCTAGGGACGGCCGGCAGCGTTAAGTTACCCTCCCCGCTGGGGTTCGCATGCCCGTAGTGCAAACAGCAGCAAGAGCCACAGGGAGAAGGCAGAGGGAAGGAGAAAGGGGAAAGTATCACCACAGTTAGGATAGGGAGAAGCAACGCGAGGAACCAGGCTGCAGCTTTCAAGGGGAAAGTCATTAGGCAAGGAAAGAGGAGATGAACAGTTGCTGCTCAAGATCTGCGCCTGGTACTCTGCTGACAGCCACGCGGCTGTCTTCACCCTCGAGAAGGGCAGGCAGGGAGCCTCTGCTGATGAGGGATGTCAGAGTAGCTTAAAACAAGCAGCTGGAAGGTGACAAACATGCTAAATAAAGCCACAGCAAAAAAAAAAGGGGGTGATGGGACAATGCTGAGCAAGAGGGGAAAAGGAAAAAGCAGCAGCTAAACCAACTGCACACAAACCTTGGTTAGTGGTGTAAACGAGTGCTGGGGGTATTTGCCGTAAGCCATGCAGCAGAACTCTTGAAGAACCCACGATTACTGAATTTTAATGTATTAAAAACCGAAGAAATACAGGGATTTTCACTGAGGAGTTCACAAATAAAACCAGGAAAATGACCAGGTGCGAAGGAGGTAGCGAGGAAAAGCCGAGTTGTGCACTGGGAAGGCGTCTGCGACTGGGAGCAGCAGCATGGGGAAAATAACATTGGGAAACAAAGTTTTGTATGTACTTGTCAGCAAGTTCTGCTCTTTCAGCCAAGTTGCAAGGTCACATTTGCAAATTCCTCTCGGTATTTGTAAACTTTCACGCATGTAAGCGAAGGAGAGCACCCATTAACATACACTGACTACTGGGCTAGCACAAAGCCGGGGTTTGCATCTCTTTAATCTACAGGTACATGAGGTTTGGATTACTTTGATTTTGAAAAAAGAAACTTCGCCAGTTCCGAAGTGACCCGGGAAGCTCGTTAACCTGAACATACCATTTTACAGCACATCAGAACAGAACAATAATGATTAAGAAAGCCAAGAGCTCTGAAGTACCAGGACTGTCCTCTCATACCAGAACTAGATAAATATCAGAGAGCACGGTGCATGCTTTTTAAAACAGCTGTGACTGACTGCATGGGGAACTTCCACGTGCCATGGAAACGTGGCGGTCGGGGACGGGCTGCCCAGGTACAGCGAGACGAGGTAAGGAAAGGCGTGCTTGTGGAGCGTGGCTCAGGGTACTTTTCACATTAGTTAGTTATTCTCCCCATGTCACAAGGAAGCTTTACTTCCTTAAACGGAACACTACTGCAAAAATGAAAGGGTAACGTTTTGCACACCCTTTTAAAGAGCCTACCGAAGGTAGGAGCTTATCCTTCTGTCCATTCAAATGCTGGTCTGCGCGGGGACCTTGGCCCTGGGTGAGCTGGGATGCGAGTTTACAGGGAGCTGCTCCACCCCTGTCCTTCACCCTGAGCCCCAGGGACAGGGCTGCGCCCTGGCAGGTGAGGAAGCCTGCCCACGCACACCGCTCAGGCCACGCAAAATCCCATCCCAGCTTACCCAGCGCTCGGCTCCCCTGACAGCAAAGCTTTAGGTCATCAGCTCGACGAGGAATAAAAGGATTTTGCTTGCAAGTTAAGAAAAAAAGGACGAAATGATACCAGTTTAGAAAGCGAACTTGAAACAGGACCATATGCCTGTCAAAACCTCTTCGGTATCAGCAGCTTGCCTACTCAGCTCAGGTAAACCAGACGTATACGGCAGATAAACATGCACTCTTTTACCTGAAAGTTTGCGCATGCACCAGTCAGAGGAGATAAAATGGCCAAAAACGTGAAGACGTTTCATAATAAACCTCCATGAAATCTGTGATGGGAAAATTGCTAAGTTAATACAGTACTTCATTATTTCTAGACTTTTGGTGTCGTCACCAAGTTTCTGTAGGAGTTGTGCACATTTCAACACCATCTAAGCAGCATTTGGAAGAAAAAAAGCAGCAAGTTCCTCCGGGTTTCCATAGCTCTCAACTACATAAAAATATGTGCTATGGGGCTTCGTTCCAATTTCTAATTAAAACAATTTCAGCTACTGCAAAAATTCCTTATTCGACCACCACACCGTCAAAAGTGCTTTCCAAGAAAACCTGAATTGCACTGCATATGTAAAAACTGGCATTAACCTTTAGTGTTTAAGTGAGATTTTTAGATAAACTTTATCCATTACAGGTTACATGGCTAAAGTTATCAAATATAATAAAATTTCTACTGGAGAATATACTCTGAACTTACAATCTTAGGAACTTACATAAGTTTAAGTATGGCCACATCAATCAACATGCAAGAAATTCCCAGGCTTACATACTGAGAAATATATAACAGTGCTTGTAAAAACAACTTTAGCATAGTTTCTTCTTTTCAATCAGAACTGCCGAGTGTATTCTCACTAGATGTAACGACCAAGGAATAACCCTTTAAAAAGATGTTTTTTCATTTGCAGCAACGTTTAAGGTGATGAAAGAGTAAATGATATGATATACGGTTTGTATCACAGCAAGACAAAAGTTTTCACGATACAAAATTATCGATCGTGTCTGAGCTCTCAAATTTCACACAGTTTGGTTTAGTATATGCTCACTGGAAAAAAAAATCCACATATTTTAGGTCACTTCCCTGAATAAATATTCTTAAGTATATCAAAGGGAATCTATTAACTATTAAAGGAAGAAAAAAGACCAGAAAAACTTTCAGGAAGCAAATCATTTCACTCAATGAAAAAATTTACCTTCTCTTCCAGTTTGTTTCATAGTGTTTAGATTTTATTTTAGGGGCACAGCAGTAACTGAAGTATTAGTAAGTAACGAGTGTATTTTTGCTTATGACTTGCTGTGGATATCTTGTGCAAACAAAAAAACCTCACCACCTGACCTGGGCACTAGTGAGATTTCACATCAAAGGGCCTTTCACAGAAACGTGTCAGAGTATCTAAAGGTGATGTAGAATCCCAAGTTCTACTGTAAAAGAATCTCAGAGGGAAGAGAAATCCACCTAACGTGTGCTTTCGTAAGTGCCCTTATTTGAAAGATTTCTTTGCAATAATTAAGATGCTGGTATACTTTTCCTATTACACAACCTCTGACACAACCACATGCGGTACATTTATAGACAGATTTACAATCAGAAAAATGTTGGTTTTTTTCCTGTCTCGATAATAAAATTAGCTGTTTTGTTTCTTTTTCTTTGTTTTTATACAAACTGTAGTCCAGCCCATTCAGTGCTCTCCACGCAGCAGATGAGCTTCTAGACTCTCCCCATACTGGTTAGAAAAACCCTTTGCAGCATGTTTCTTCCAGAATTAGGTCGTTCCACAACGAACAGCTATAGCACAACCCTAACTCCAGGTCAGGCGCTACGCGCTGGTCATTTCCTTCCCACATTCCACCATCATTCGTCGTCGTCATCCTCGTCTTCCTCGCCATCGGAAAGGGATGTACACGGGCGGATCTGGCGGTAGCGATCGAGCCACTTCTCCACCATCTGGGTGACGAGAGGGTGGTTGCGCCGCCGAGAGCTCTTCTGCATCGCAACGAGAACCCCTCCTTCCGTCACGCAGCAGTCCAGCCACTCCCGAAGCAGCTTTTCTTGCTGCTCCTCGTTACCTATCTTTGGGGAAGAGAAGAGAGGTTGAGAACGAGGCCTGAAACACTACCAGCAGCTCTGCAGAAGCCACCCGCGATGTTCTGAACCTCCTCGGTTAGGGGAGCAAGGCAGTTTCTTTTCCAAGCTACTGGTATCAGCATACAACAACGCAGCAGCTCAGTCGCCACAAGTCAAACTGACGCACACTGCTTTTTCAACCAAGATTTGAAAGCTTTGCTAATGTTCTCCAGCTATTTTTCCCTTCTGAATTTTTCAAACAGGTATTTCCAATGTAGTTGTCCTATATTTCAATCAGTTGTGAGAAGCTAATTATTTACAGAAGGCACAATGCGTAAGGATGACAGGTCCTACGAGAGCCTTCTGTTTACAAAGCAGCTTTTAGGAGTCCAGCAGTAGTTGACACAGAACACTTCCTCTTGTAAAACATCACTAAAATGTAAAACCATCCCTCCCTAAACTCTGAAGTTCATACTACTACTCCTTCGTTTACAGGATGCCCACTTTTTGCAATGACTTAGTGCTTCCATCCCTTCCCCCATGTAGGCACTTCAATGAACTGGTTCCCTGTCATTACTGTAGCTATTAAAGAAGAAACGAGTTGTGTTTCGTTAGAAAGAGGAGGCAGTCCACGCTGTAAATACCTGCCAATACTTACGTTACATTCATTAAAAAACATTCAGCCGGCATTAGAGTCAGAATCCTTATTTCTAGGTCCTTTCAAGGTACGCTTGTATTTATACGCAGTGTATTTACATTCAACTCACAGAACTACCAACAAACATCAAGGATGGGGGAAAATATCTTTCAGAATCAGCTCAGACGACGGGAAGGGAGCAGAACAGCCTATGCCCTGCAGTACTTGTCCTGCAAAACCATCCAGAGCTGCAGAGGTTGCTGAGGCCCCCACCTCGAGGCAGCCGCGGAGAAGGCTACCAGCTGCACGAACAGCTCTTACCTCTTGAGCAGAAAGGAAGTGAATGTGCAATAGTTTCCTCTCGCTGTCCACCAAGGGCAGAAAGGTAACGGTGACATCGTCATCAGTGTTGAGGTTAGCACCAGCACCTCGATTGCCATACCCGTCGTTCTCCATGGCAACCAGAGCGGAGAAATGGCCCCTCGTGTAGCCCAGAGCGATGGGACTCTTCCAGCAGAAACTCTGTTCCCACAACAAAGGCAAATACACACCTACGGAGCAGAACAAAGGACAGGACCCAGAGCTACGTGAAGCATCTTCATACACAGCTTTCGGCTAAACGGAGTAAGAGCAGGACATGAGGAGCACTCGGAGCATTCCCGGCTCGGTCACCCAACGCCAAGTCACCGTGCTCAGAACAGCTCGTTATGATGGGGCTGCCATGAGATCCGACCAGGGGATCCGCAACTGCCCGAGGTTAGACAGAAAAGCCATTATAACTCCACCAGTACCACGTTATCATTCCCCTAAGATTTATGATCTGTTGCACAGCGATTAACAAAGACCAAGGTTAGAAAAGCGGTCTTCCGTCTGGAATTTTGTTGAAGTTACACCACATATAAACATGGATATATCCAAGTCATAATCTAAGCGCAGAAATCAAAGCTACAGTTACGCGCTTTATTTTTACCAGAACAACTACTCTACCATCTGCTTGCAAAAGACTCTTACTAAAGGAACGTCCTGCATGAAGTATTATTCAGCATCCAAGTATGCGGCCCATCCCCGAGACAATTGCACTTCTCAGCAACGTTGTATAAATGGATTAAATCAGCCCACATCAACCACCTGTACGGAGCCTCCAAAAGCAAAAGCCGACACTATTTTGCTCACGTGTAAAAAAAATCACTCATGTCGCAGGCTCTAAAAGAAATTGCCATTTTTCTCCCTGCCCTTTTTAGCACTACAGCCGGTAATTCGCTTGAGGTGCGGCAATAAACCCAGAATAAGCCTCAGAATAAACCCAGAACTCTTTTATTCTAGGAACATAAATAATTCTTGGTGTGTACTGCTGCAAGACAACTTCAGCAAAAGCACGCCTTACCTTGTGACAGTTTAAAAATAGCCGTGCACAAACTTAAGTGCACATGTAGCATAGCAACCTTTCGTACTACAGCTGCTGCCAGCAAGTCAGGAGCAGGCGCTGCAGCAAAACAAGGCGCTCCGCTTCTCCTCCAGCATCCGCGGATGTGGCAGGGCAGCAGGAACACGGAAATCTGAGGCAGGGGGTGGCTTTGGAGGCTTTTCCCAAGTTTAGAACTCAATTTACTTTGCTACAACAAAAATCAGCGGGGGCTACCAGTATGTGTCCTTATCCCCTTCCCCCCATTCTTTAACTGGGGATCAAGAAAAAAAATCTAAAGGAGTTGTAATAAAAACTCTACCTATGTGTCTCTCCAAAAATCTAGACTTGAGGACAAATCCATGGACTATCTACGCTCTCCCTTCCTCCCATCCCCCTGTCACAGCAAAGTTTTACTACACTACTGCACTGCTGGACCTAGAAGATGCAGAACAAGGGCTAAGGTTAACCAGAGACTGTTTCAAGCCTTTACATTTAGGCAACAAGCATGTACCCAAACATCTGGCCAACAATCAAACTACACTGAAAATAACACGTTAAAGCAAATGTAATGAAGGCGGTCCCTCAGTTCCTGGACATTCGTTCTCCACGCATATTTAGACAAACTACTTCACATTGCCCCCACCCCAACCTGTTGTTTGAAACATCAGCAAAACGATGCAGCACTGAGGCTTGGCAACTCGTTTCCAAGCACTGCGTGCTTCATCTAACCCCTCCGGTGCTACCTCTGGGTGTTGGCTAGGTCACTTGGTCCTCCCAGAGCGAGCAGCACCCGCAGGGTGACCGCTCATCCCTTTCCTCCCACCAGTTACAAGGAACTATCAGAAGGTCCCACCTGGTCCCACGCAGGAGCGGAACTGATCTGTTTATGCCAACGTAACCTCCACACCGAAATTCAGCAGCTTTTGGGGAATGTTTTTGTCCACTATCATTTAGTGTATCTTCATAAAAATGCCAGGCAAATGCCTTCCGAGACAGAAGGCTGCGTTACGCCTTCCATCCCTCCTCAGCATTACGCGATGAGCTGCACAAGATGGGAAGCTGAAGCAGTACCTGGGAGAATATCTGGTGCTCTTAACATTTATATGAGAAAACGTGACAAATTGAGTCGGCAGGGTGAAGATTGACATAAACACCACAGAAAATAAAGAGCAGGGGCTAACACCTACCCTGGCAGCCACCCACACAGGATTTAGTTTCTCAAACCTGATCTGATAGTTTCAGTCACCTTTTCCCCTCTTGAATTTTAAAAGCTGTATATTCATGCCACTGAGTACACACAGCTAGACCAGGAGAGTACTTCAGGCTGGGTAAACGGATCTTTCACTGTCAAAGCCTTAATATTTAAAGAAGCATTAACAGTCAACTGCAATCCAGGTAACAAGTCTGTCACTTACGGGATTCACAGCAGACTCTCAGAACCCTGAGCACGCCTCAAAGCTGCTGAGAAGGGGGCACTCGCTAAGCAGAGCTCACAGGCACAGCAGCAGCCTTGTACCATCTCAGGAGACCTGTCCCAGCAGCTTGTGCTACTCTGCATGCAAGGGCCGTACGGCTACTTGGTTTCAGCTGTGCTGAGCATTTAATTAGCACACATTAGCCACAAAAACGTGGCTGGACAGGGAGAGAAGCAACTTCAGGTCACTTAACACACAGGACTCCTAAGTTCACCTGTTCGTGGTGTTGTGTCTGGACGGATGGATGCAGCTTGTGGCAGGCACAAGTCGTTAACGTTTGTCTGACTGAACTCCTGGAAACGGGTCTAGCACAAGGCTGTCCCAGGCACCTGGCTACCTTCTGGTTCACAGAGCAAGAGAACTATTTCAGCATGTTTAGGCTGTAGCACGCTTACTTGCCTCAATGCCCAATTACAAAATAAAAACATTTTGCAAACCGCTCAGCCTTTAAGTTAAAAAAGGCAACAAAAACCTGAAGCGTGACATCTATGTGTGACTGTTCTTCCCCAGCCTACACTTCCATCATCTCAAATAAACAATAACATGCAACTACGAGTACCAAATTTTACACTCTTCAAAGTATTTCACTTCCCCATTGCTCACAGAGGAGGCTTGGTCACTGCCCAAAACTTACAAGCCAAACAGCTTCTCCGATTTTCTGAAGACTTCTTCAGAGAGTCTTCAGCAAGCAGTTATATTTGACTGTAACACCATAGCCCAGAATTCTTCTAATTATTATGGGTTTGCCACCTCTCACGGTTAGCTTACTTCATTCTTAAATAATCAAAAGGGGCTTCTAGGATCTGTTTCAGGAAGCTCTCTACTACGCTATGAACAAATACTGATGCATTGGTGCAAACAACTGCAGGGCAGTAGCCAAGCAGATACACTTGAGGCCAAGAGGATGAACCCTGGGCAAAACGGATGCCCTAACGCCCTGTACCACAGCTGCGGTGCTGGACTGAACAGTGCTCTCCACATTTGTTTTGCTTACTGCCGAGCGTGTACAGATGTTCCCTACCCTTTCTCGTGTTTTTATGCCTGTAAACAGGGAAATATTGAAGCGTTAGCATCTAACACACAGGCAAGGCACCCAAACGCTTATTTGGCTTTTAAAATAAAATACGCTTCTTTAGAAATCTATATATATGAAAGCAAAACTGTGCTGGAGTCAGCTAAACAAAATAGCACCTTTGTATTTATCTTAAGGACGGCTAGACTGTCTGCCCCGACGAGGAAGATGAAGACCAGCAAGAATCCAACCGAGGTGCCCCAAGTCGCAGCACCGGCTGAGGAACAGGTCAGCGTTCACATCACGCCTGCTGGGCAGCGTGAGTGACTGAAACCTGTCAGATGGAATTTAAGGACTTCCTTTCAACTCTATCACCGAACTCGCTTTTGCGGAGAATAATTTGCCTTATCGGTTGCCCCGCATTCTGTAGTCACGTGTAACTGAGCTACCTAATCTGACACCTCACACAACAGGCCGGCTGTGGAGCGTGTGAACAGAACCCCTTCCTTGTCGGCCTCTGGGGCATACATGCAAGTAAGTGGCCACCTCTCTAATCAAGTACCAAAAAAAGTTCAGCTTTATCATTCTCCACCCTATTGTAATCTCTCTACCTTTCTTTGTATACCCCTGCCTCTTGCTTTGAGGGCAACTCCTTTTCACCGTTCTTTAGGGCTGCTCCACAATTCACCTCCTACAGTGCTGCAGAACAACAAGGCTGAAAAAACACCCAAATACATTACTCCTGAGAAATTATGCCAATACAAAGAATACAAACACCTTCTGCCTGCCTCCCCCCCGGGTTTATAAAGCACACTGGAGAGTATCCTTCAAGGAAGGCTAAATACAATTTAAAGTGAACATTTACAGCTGCTGCTACCACCACCAAGCAACATTTCGGATTCCATTTGTTGAGCCTCCTGTGTCTTACAGCAGTACAGACCACACAACTTTCGATAAGTTCGCACCACCCAGAACACTTTAAATAAATTATAGGCCAAGAGCATGCTGCGCGGAGGTCAGGTGACTTTTCGTTTACCCTGTGGTAAAAGGCAGCATGCCCACCACAGAATGAAAAACTGGCAGTTTTGTGGGGTTTGTTCTGTTCTTTTTAATAGCAGAAGAAAGTTTACATCAAATGCAACTCCACCCCCCTCCATCTAGTAGCTTGTGTCATTCTCCTTTCAACTGCCTTTATGTTCACGATTTATAGCTAAACATTTCTTAATATTAAATCTGAAAAAACAACAGGCTTACCTTGAAAACGGGTATATCCTAATGTTTCTCCTCGGAAACTCTTAAAATATTTTACTCCATAAACTATAATTGGTCTTCTAAGAATATGTGCAAGTACAAAAATGTGTGTCTGCTCCAAACTTGCTCCAGGCTGAACCAAACATAAACAAAGAGAACATTTGAAAAAGAACTTACTCTTTCTACTTTGAAATTTGAAAAACATTCTCCAAATTGAGACAGATAACGCTTTTAAGAGTGATCTGGTTTGACAAAATTGAAAGAGTAGAAGACTACCACATGTCAGTTACAGATAAGCAAAAACATTTCAGCTTGCAAAATAACTTAATCATCTGTAATAATTCTTTGTCCCATCTCCCCAATTCAATCTAACATCTCATTCCGCAGTTAGCAGTGAAGCTCTGCAAAATATTTAGTCTAAAAATAATTCACTTGTTTGGGGAAAGGTTAGGGTAAATATCTTTTGACGATGGGAAAAGAGGACATCCAAAACAAATGACAGGAAAATAGCAATGACAAAAAAAACAGACATACACACTTTAGAAGAGGAGCTAAACTATTCTTATAGTTGGAAGCTTATTGAGATGTAATTCTCATTTTGGAGGGGTGGTGTAAATATCAAATTGCCAAAGTCGCACTAGTTTAAGCTTACAGATTTACAGGTATGTTCTAGGAGATACGTGTTGCAAGAGGTAGGATATCAAGGAGACTGTTACGTACTAGTTTACTCTGCAAACTTCATTTTGGCACCAATGTAATCCAACTTTTTCATACTGTACTGCATAACAGTAAGGTCAAAAAAATTTTAAATGAAATCTTCCCAACTTGGCTGGAAGAGCCTACGCAGTAATAATTCAACATCATTGGCCTAAGAGGAATGCTTTTATTTGTAAAAGAAAATCCTTATTCCTGAAGAGCACTCAGTTCCTGAAATTTCTTTTCAGACAGATTAAAATATCCTTTATAAGCTTGCCATTGGAAAGAAGTTTTCTTACCTGGCTCGCAAGAGAGAGTATGAATGCCCAATCTTCCTGCCACTGTTCCTCGCGCAACGAGAAATGTAAACCAAAGCTTTGGGAATACCACGATTCCCATTCTTTCCAGCGTGTATAGAACCTAAAATATGGGGGGGGAGGCAGAGAATGGTAAAGACAACAATATGTACTCATACAAAAATACATACTGTACGTCTGATAGCAGTATTCAGCCCTTGTAACCCTTTATCCCAAATCTGTAACGAACAGGAAGAAAGAAAGCATACATCAGGAAAATAGGTTTGTGGGTGTTTTTTTTTTTGTTTAGTTTGGTTTTTAAGATCTTCATGAGACTCCATTTGCTAATCCTCATTTAAGAAATCACTTGGGATCATCACGCCTACAGCGAACATGCTGTAATAGATGCAAGTTCCTAAAAGGCTCCTGGCTAGTTTGATACGTCTTGTAATAGCTTTTTTGAAGTCTTATTTAGCTTTATTTATTTTTGAAGTGTTGACCTATGGCAAACAAAACCAAGACGTTCCATTTCATGTACGAGAATTACTCACTGTTCTCACACAAACAATACAGGTATTCTCTTCTTTAACCATCTCCTGTGCCAATTCACTCCAAAGTGCCAGCAGATCAACTTCAGAAAGACTATAGTTAAGAGGCAGAATCTGTTTTATGTCAGCTTTTGGAGCAAAGAGTGGAGTAATATTATATGGGGGAGAGATAAAGCAGCACGGATCAAAACAAAAGTACATACCAGAAAACGCAACTGATCCCATTTATACTCTAAGTCATAACGTTTTAATTTGTTTTATTAAAAATTAGCACTTTATATGCTACTTCAGTCCCAGTGTTTTATCTTTCTTAATCAACTACAGCGAAAAATGACAAATGCATTAAAGAGCATACGCTGACTTTTTAAATTTTAAACTCCGTCCAACCACTGTACTACCGAAAGACCAGAGCTTTGCATTAAGAACAAGGGTTTAGCGAAGACTGCGAAGCCGACTTTTAAACAGCGGCCTTCAATGCAAAAACAAAGAAACCATTCTGAAGTTCAGCTTATTAAAAAACAGTCATTGAAACAAACTAATTAAAATCTGAAAAAAATGATGGGGAGAACCTTTCCTGTGCTTTCTCAGTAAGGATGTCATCATCCTAAAATCTTGGTGCATCTATCAGCCTTCGCCAACCAAGCTGGTTTCCCCAGCTACTGCTGAAATCTTTAAACATTAAGACCTGCTAATAAGATATTTTGGTAGGTTTATGTGCATCCTCACAATAATAGACATACGGGGCATCTTCTGGACTTGCTGCCCCTGGCCCCCAGCAGCACGTCTGTGCTGGGCGGGTGCCACAGCCCTGGCACAGGCTGCCCAGAGAGGGGCTGGGGGCTCCTCCTGGAGAGCTTCAAACCCACCGGGACCTGGGGCTGGGCACCCTGCTGGGGGGGGGGGGGTTAAGAACCCAGAAAGGAGTTCTGGCTCAAGTCTGATATGTTATCACCACTAAAATGCCAGCTGATTCTTCAAGAATTTCCATCTAGAAGCCGATGAGTTCCTATCAAGGACACAGCTCTGTAGATGTCTGTACTAGAACCTGTGCTGACTTTCCTAATGACAAACTAGTAAATAACGTTATGCAGGCTGAAGGTAAGCAACTGCATTCAAACAGCTGTAAAGGTGCGTACGAACCAGATAAAACACACCCCTGTGCTTTCAATATGAATAAATACTAAATTCAGAATAAAACGCAACTTCTGCCTAGAATATGAACTGAAAAGCTTAACCAGACTTACTACACTGTAAATGACGAGCGTTATGTTTGACAACAGTAAGCCAACAACAGCTCGCGTTAACATTTTGAAAGATTGGTTTAAACCTCAGTAGTCTGCCGCATGCTTTTGCATACCATGCTTGGTTTTGTTACCATACAGAACAAAATCTGATCTTCTAAGGCCAGAACAGAAGTTTATGATAGAACTGCCTCTGAGGCCAGGCACATTCCTGTGTGGTCAAGATGCACATTCCACTATAAACAACTGTAAAGCAGCGACAGAGCCATTGGAAGACACGATCTCAGGAAAAGAGCAAAGCACCTCTTCACTGCATCCAGCTCTGGATGCTAATTCTGAGTGTTTGGAGAAACAGCAGGTAGCTGGGGGCAGCAGTCACAGAAGCTACTTAAACATATCCCTACAGTCAACCTTCTTTGACTTCCTAAGAAAGAGAGAGAAAGCCTATCCCCTAGCATGCTGGCTGATAGAGTTTGTCCTTGATGGCAAGGACATAAGGAATCTGACCTCCTCTGTCTTACTTTAGTTTTCACCAATATCCTGCCTTAGTCCCGTTGCTCACTTGGTGTTGGCGTAGACCAGCTGGGTTTCAACTACAAAAGTTCTCCTTCCAGAGGCAACCCACAGTATGGGACTAAAGAAGGTTGCCAGTGTAAAGCACCACAAGTTAATTCGGAAAGATAAATTAATTCTACAGCTAAATGACAGCACTAGTTAAATGTCAACACTCTGCTTTACTGCCATTATTTGAGCAGACAGAACAGGAACAAGAAGAGCAGCACTGAATAAAGCTGTAACTGAGCAGATGGAAGGAAAATACTGAAAGCCTTTAATTCCTGTATGAAGCTATCTCCTAACAATCTTCCGCAAACTGTCCACCAACAGCAGCAAGACACAGCGTGTATATGATTTGCACTGAAGGATACAGAAATTCCAGTTCTAACTGCTGCGAGTGCACTCCTGACAAGCACAGAGCATGAAATATTTACTTTGTTTTATACGCTACTTGCTGAAGATCACAAACCATCACTGACGTCAGGATGCCCAAGTTTCCAGCGGTGTGTTTAAAGTAAGCTAGAACTAGATTACAACATGAATCACACTGACTCAACACCTTTGATCCACAGAGCCCAGAACAAATTTGCTTTTTTCTGTTGGTATACTACAATCAGCTACTGTGCTACGTGGAAAGCTGTCTCGAGTTGGCATAAAAACTTACCAATGTGAGCAGTCATGTAAACTGTCGTGAAGAGCTTTCCGCAGCACTGAATCTTTGTCGTAAATGCCCCAAGTAGCTTGTAGTACTGAATCAAGCAGGCAGTCCCCTGCAGTCCGATTCCAAAGTGCATATAACCTGCTGTCCAAGCGGGTGCCCAGTTCCAGCGACCAGTTAATGATGGGAGATTCCTCTTCTAGCTCTGCAATATGACAGTGTCTTAAAATCTCCTTTGCATTTGAAGTCTCTGAATCCAAACAGCACACTAATAGCGTAACCTCACCAAATTTACCCATTTACATGATTAAAACTAATTTTCCCTCATACTACAAATACAGATTAACTACAGCAGCTAAAGGAACTTCCCTGGGCTATGTGCTCTCAGGAGAAGGAAAAACACATGTGCTAGCCTTAAAGAAACATCACATCAATTGCTTCAGGATTACTACCAAAGAAAACTGTTCAATTTTCTTTAAAGAGCTTGTGACTTGAAGCTGTAAAGCTAAAAAAACCAAGCTAACAACAGAAGGACACACAAAGAAATCCAAAGACACATTAGAAATAATTTCTAAAGACTCCATTCTCACTCTGCCTCTTATATAGAATGTAAACGTTAAAATAATTTCAGGGTAGAGATTAACTTGAAAGCATCAAATCTATATTGAAAACAACTTCAGGCAATAATGCCACATTTACACATGTACATTTTATTGAAGAGGAGTATTCTCTACTGACAAGCAGAGAGAAATTCTAGCCATTCTCAAGAACGTTTACCTTTCTGAACATCTCTATCAAGTACTTCATCAAATAACTTTTCTTGGACTGTGGGCGGTAAGTCTTCAATATCTGGAAAAATTGAAAAAGATACAAAAAATCACTTAATGTTACCATAAAAGAGAAATGTTGCCAGTTGACGCTCAGGAGAATTTATGTAACAGCTTTTGCCCTACCTTCTGTAACGTCTTTTTGTAAAAACTTATCTTTCAGATCTGTCATTTGTGATCATAGGCTTCACAGAGCACACTATTTTAAAATAGAGATCTCAGACTGACCAGCACACCTTTTACACAGAAAGGATCGTCACAGCACATGAAAAGTAAGAACAGATTTCTCTGAAGGCAAAAGCGAAGTAGAGAACCACACTGACATGGAAAAAAGCATTTTCACCCCTACTGCGTTTAGGACCACTTCCATTCAGAGTAGCCTTCAATTCAGAGTAGCAGTTTTCCACCTTTCTGGAAGCCTTCCCCTCTGGTCTCGCCCAGCGGACAGGTACTGTTTGCCAAGGGACTTGGTCTTGTACAGAAGACCAACCTTCAGTCATTTCATGTAAGCATCAACAAAACAGTTTAGATAACCCCAACGGTCTGCAGGCCACAGCTTGCAGGCTAGAAGACAGTGAGAAAACTACAGAGCTGTGGCATGGCAAGCGCCAGTACTAACAACTGGTCCAAAAACTTTACAAACAGAACCTGCAGTTACACATCCACGTTAAAGAAAGGTGAAGTTGCATAATGGGAGAAACTTTTGTGATTCCTGTATCTGGTCAAACAATCAGCACTGTTGCACCTGCTAAAACTCCAATACTTGTTTTTACAGGGTAAAAATATGTATTATATACCTGTGCACACACGCGGATACACATAAGGGACTGTATATTGTATGGAAAAGTTAAGGGTATAAAAATAAGGCAGGCTTGCAACCATTTAGCCACAGGAGGTTCCAGACAGAATTCTTACAGTGCTACTGCTTTACAAAAAGGACAGATGAATCTACTGATCAGTGGAATTTACATCTATGTATTTCTTACCTCTGGTAGTACTTCTATTAAAGGGAAACAGCTAATGAAAATTAAATATAGATATATATATATATATATTCTAATAGTTTTTGTTGGTGGTGGTTGGTTTGTTAATGAGCAAGCAGTTGAAAAACGTTCTCTTGATCTCCGAGTACATCAAAGTATTCATAAAGTGTTACTGCTCTAATCAGTACATAACTAAAAAATAGCTCTGGGCATTATAGGAAAGGACTGAAAACTAACATAGCTACGGGAAAAATCCTATGAGAGCCCAGAAACATCTGAGCTCCCATCTTTACACAGCCTTTCCCTACATGACTCAACTTTTCTTTTATTTCCTCACGTTTGAAGAGAATAACAACTTCACAAGAATAAAGTACAGGTAGAAGAGTGCACAACTGAGTGTTAGTAAGGGATTTCAACTACTAGATCTAACCTCGACTATTAAAAAACAAAAATAAAACCTACACACACCACCACCCGCAGAGAGTCAAAATACACATCTGAAACTAGCAACTCTCAACCAGATCACAAAAACAAATCAACCAACCAGAAAAACCCAACCACTTAGGAGCAGAAGAATTTCGTAGCTACCTGCAGGTAACGTAAACGTTACAAGGTCAGTCAGAAAATAGCAAGCGAAGTCTCCCTTCCGCTGATGAAGAGATGCAGCAATTTCGCGACGAATTTGTTCTGTGACCTCTGGACACACCATGGCAGGAATGCACTTCGCTGCATGCTGTGACACCTGGAACATAACAGTTACTGCACTCAGCATTGTTTCTAGTTCGGTATGAAGACTTGCAGTCATCTCCATCAGGGGAAAGTATTTTTTTTTTTTTTTTAGTAAGTGCTGCAATGAAGGTATAAGCATTAGTACTCTGAAGGATAAAATGCACAGTTACTCTCAATGAATTAATGTCTCATTTAGAACGCAGCTGAAACTGGCTAAAAATCTCTTTAAGTCAAAGAAATGAATTAACAGATGACCACTTCCAGTAGAAATAGGAAAGCAAAAAAAGCAACAGGTAATAAATATACCTCAAAATTTATACGTGAGCCTCAACTACATTTAACATTACAATACAATACCATAGCACAACAGAATTTCCTTCTGAGAAGCTTCCCAAAAGTTATTAAGGTAAGACACTTTTATTTATCTGGATTCTACTTAGAGGCAAAAGGAAGTCATACAATGATACAGGGCAAGTGACATTGGGATTGACACTGGATATTTAAACAAATCTTTAGAAGGTATTTTCTCTACTCTAGTTAATGCCCTAGCAAAGGAGGGTATCGCTATGGCTCAAGTAGCGCTAGACATTTTCAAAGACTTAAGTATTTCCAACAACTGATACTCTTACAGAATTTTCTGTTCATTTTTGTTTTGCAGCAAATCAACTTTATCCACACAGAAAACTACGTGAGCTGCACAAAAAGTACTGGTATTAGTCACATGTAAGTATGTAGCCGTCAAGACTTTAGGTCCATTTGTCTTGCTTCATCTGCTCTGTTTAATTACTCAACCCTACGCATTCCATCATCCTCGTGCACTTCTTCTGAGGCAGGCTGCTTTCCTCATGAACACATGCTTGAAAGTTGCATTACGCATCAAAACAGGGAGGGCAGCAGGCAGGCAGAATAAAGGAGAGGCAACAGTAGAGTAAAATTTTGTCTTTGATCAGGTGAGAAACTAAATCAAAGAACGAAGAAAACCAAGAGACGTAGCAATAGCTATAGGCCTCCCAAGAGGGAGGGACTAACCACAGGCAAAGATCACCAGAAGTAAGGTGCTCCAGAGAAAAAAAACACAAGGAAATGGAACGTGCCAGAGCAAAAAGTCAGAGGAACCGGCTAGTCTATGCAACAGGGAAGAGTGGAAAAATGGAGTAATTTTGCAGGGCAAGGTATTTGCTCCCAGGAATCCCAGAGAAGAAAGGAAAGAGCAATCCATTGTCAGGTAGACTTATCCATTAACAGAACTCAAAAAGGTTAAGCTGCCATTGATCTCAGTGTTCTGCCTTCGGGGCATTTCCTCTCCCCCACCCAAAGCACAGGAAGCCACACAATAGCTGGCTTCCACACCGGTGAGGTCAGAACACGTGCCAAGACTGCACGTTTTAATAGGCAAGCTGAATGTCCTCAAGACCACCAGATCCACACAGTTTTTAAGTAAATTTGCTTCTTTGGGAGAAAGATCAAGAGAAAAAAGGCACAAGGCAGCAGTTCATATCCTCTAACAACGTCAGTGTCTATCTGCTGGCACATCAAGTTACATGTCACTGGCTGCAAACAAAGGCACTGTTACATGAAGTTCCTATTCACTCCACGCAGCAGCCCAAGTAACTCACCTCCGTAAGCAAGATCGCTAGCATATCTTGTCTCTGGAAGCGTATCGCTAGATGTACAAGCGTGTACCCGACGTCAAAAGCAGAAGGACGATTTAGCAGGCGTACTTCATCTGCGGTAAGCTGGCGGGCAATGTCTCCTCCTGATGACTTGTAAGCTTCAACAGCAGCTAAATCACCTTCTACAACTCCTGAAGGGGGAGTAAACAATTGGAAATCAATTCGTTGTAGATAGCAAACGGGCTGCTCTGGATCAAGCCCTTATTTAACAGAGTTTACCTCTACATAGTCTAATGCAGACCGAACACACGAAAATCAACTGAATATCAAGAAACTTGCAAATGATCTTTTTTTCCAAAGGGAAACAAGAAAAAAAAGTATCTATACTTAGACTTACCTTGCCTTCTAGGCTCTTTCTACACCCAAAATAGTTGGAAGATATGGCAGATCAAAAGCCAGCTATCAAGAGGTGCTAAGGACCCTTGTGCCAGGAAATAGCTAGCAGAACATCCTATCGTTTCATTTGATCAACAGCACTGAAGGAAAGTCATTCATAGTACAGAGGTTACTGTATTGTATCTTCCCTTGTTAACTTACCTTAAAAACAAACCAACAGATCTAAGAAATCAAACACTTAAATGTTGTTTTTGAAATACGACTTCTTCTTCCAAGTATATTTTAGAATATTGTTGGAAGAGGATACTGAACACATTTCAGCTCACGCTCTCTGCTACTACCTGAACTTACAGTTATTGTTCAGTTACTCTGAGAGTACTGATATAAAGAATAATTCAAAGAATTAAAGAGAAACCACACCCACAAACACACATTGCATCAACTTTGTGTTGCTGTAGTTTCTAAAGCAAGATAAGGGAAGAGCCCTGGTATCTTCTACAGTCCCCAGGAATCTAACTTGTGTGCCACATTCATATCAAGACCATTCATGCTGAACGCATTCCTTAGCTGCAATTACCAGAATCCATCATCTACAAGGTGTGGTGGAATCGTCTTTAACAGTATCGACTCCAATCTAAGACTTTTTTTGAAGGTATAGTTGAAGGGATTTTGAAGTTAAGATGTTATTTTAGATAGCATTACGTTGTTCTCTTGTGAAGCATGAGTTGAAGAAGCAGAACCTTAAAGCCATCTTTAACGGAAAAGCAAACAGAACACTAACTCACCGTTACGAAGAACCTCAATTTGCAGCAGCTCACAAGCAGAAGAGTAAGAACACAGACCCCAACACCAAGAAAACCCTCTCCCCTATCTTCTGCAGCTATACCTCTGTGCCAGTTTGTTAGTCAGCAGTTGAGCCGGTATTTACCTACAGCCCATGATACTGGAAGAGGCAACAAGTCTTTCCTTCACTCAACTTTACAAAGACTCAAAAAATCCATCAAAAGGGAAGGGGGAAGTTTCAATCGGGGCACTCCTGCTCAGGATTTAAAAAAAGAAATCAAACATCAGACAGAAAAGGAAAAGAGAAAGAAGCACATATTACCGGGGAAGAAGAACACTAACCACTGGGTTGCTGGTTAGTCCAGGACTTGGGAAATGGTTCTTCAGTTGACCAGAAAGTTCATCATTTAAACAATTTATAAATTAATACAAAGAGCTTGCAAAGCTTTCACAAAAAATGCAGAATGAAAACGGATTATCAGTTGCAAGACATTTCTCTTCAAAGTTACCGGCTCTACTTATTAAGCCTCCACAGCTGAAAGTTAGATTACTCATTTCAAGGGTAGTCAAAAGCAACAACTGCAACCGCAGGTTTCGGTCATACAACACGTACCACTTTCTCAAGCACTCAGAAGTCCTATTTCATTTCAATGAAAAGCCCTGTCACTGGTCAATGCACTGGTCAGAGTTTCAAGACTCTAAAAAAAACCATTAATTAGAGGACCACAACATGGGATATACGACCAACACAGCTGTGCTCCCGTTACATTCCCACTTCTGGGCGGAACTAAGGCATACTAAGGGAAAAGGTGCGGTTGTGTCAGTGCGTGCCGCATTCATCCCAAGCATGCCAACTGTAGCATTTCACTTCCACATAACCGCGTACTTGGGAAACTGCTAAGGTGGTACCAAGGCTGCTTGTGAAGCATCACTGTAGCTCTGTATGTATACACAGATCTCGAAGTCGTCCAGTTTCTCATGACTCCTTTTCTTAAGGTTAATTACACCACAGCTTCAGCTCAAGATCACCTGTTAGCAAACACTCAAGAAACCACAGGGAAAGAAGAATCCTGACGGAAGAGCAGATTCTCTGCTACCTTACGACACCCTTTGTATTGTTACATTAACTTAGGGACGACATCTTGCTAAAAATTAGCAGTCACTTCATACCCTTATATTTTGAAGGCATCGAAATTAAAAGAATCAAACATCCCGTGTGATCCCTAATGATTTTTTGGTGACAGATGATCAGACCCCAAAATTCCCAACAGTTCCAGTGAACCAGGCCGCCAAGTACACACTGCATCGTAGCACACGCTACTACAGCCCCCAGACAGCGCCCAGGTATTTGTCGTTACTCTTTTTAAGCCCCCCACAGAGAGCTGCTACAGCAGCTTCCTACCATCAAACCTCAGCAACAACTGATGCCGGGAGGCAGTCGTGTGAGGTTTTGCAATGCCTTCAAGCACTTACTGCAAGCTGCAACAAGGACCTAAATCAGTGACATGTGCTGTACGCGGTACTGCCAGTTCTTGCAGTTTAGTCCCAAGTTTATTCCCAAGTCTTGCAATACTTGGCATTCCAAGAAGTTCCTTCCATGTCCTAGAATTAATTACTGAGGTTGCTATACAAGTTTTCATCTGAAGAGCACATTTCTAAAACTCACTGGTGGGATTTAAGCTAATGAGAATACATACATGAAAAAATGGGCAATCCATATATGCTTTCAAGACTTCATTATAAAAACTGAGATTGTAAGTGTGCTTTAGGTATGGGGTTGGCAACACTGTGAGAATTAAACAACAGTGGAGGTGCCCTAAATGATGCATCAAGCAAGCAGTTACAGCTGTGGAGAAGAGGGGATGTGCAAGCACCAGATCTGGTCATCCTCTATTCTTTTAACCCAGGCAGCCAAATGACTAAAGAAAAAAAGTGGCAGCAGCTCCCTTTTACCACAAATCCAGGCGAGCTTGCTTCTGGATGCACCATGAGGTGTGCCCTAGCTCTGCTGTAACGGAGTCCCAGCAGATGAGCAAGGCACACAAAATCAAACCATACTGGGCTTGTTTCACACATTTTTCCCCCCTACAGAGCTCATTATGGGTCTGTCTCCTTATAAGAAGTTTGCTCTTGCAAACCTGCTGCATGCTGTAGTGCCTGGTGCTAGTCTGCACCAGAATACCCCGAGGGAAGCACCCCAAGCATCACTACAGCACAGCCTCTTCTGTGGTCACCACAAACCCCTCTGGCCCTTCCTACCCAAATATCTACCCTGTTTGAGCTGCTTCAGAAGAGCAGGGTAAGCTGCTGACAGTCCATCAGGTGCCAGCCAGCACAATCCAAGGGTAAAGCCAACGCTGAGCGGAGACACAGCAGTTTCTGAAACAAACTGTCAGAAATCTGCACCGGGAAATGCAGGTCTTGCCACAAAATGATGGGGGTAAGCTTGCCTACACGCAAAATTCAAGACAGTCTGTAATTCAGTTCTGCACCACCGCTCTGAAATGAGCTCTTCGTGTTTTTGTTGACAAGGGGAGGCACATTCCTAGGGCTTTGATTTCTATCGGATGGATGGATGATAGCCTCCAATTCACTGCTTTATTTAAACACAGCTTAACAAAACACGATTGACAAGCAATGCTACAGAAGTATCTACTGGTGCTATAATTCACTACGTTTCATAAAACACAAGTGCCTGATCAGCTAAACAAGCAGCCTTTGAATCGTGTTCCGATACAGCCCGTGCCAGTTGGATCGCTCCCCGCTGACACCCACCGCATTCCTCGCGCTGTGGAAATGTCAAGGGAAGAGTGGCATTTGCCTCGAGATTGTTCACATAGCATCCCGCGTGCTCGGGCAGCCAGAGCTCTGGCTGGGGCACAGCTCTGATTGTTTACACGAGCTCCACGTCTGCAAACGGCTCCTTACAACACCGGGTACACTCCTGAGCCACAGCAAGGATAGTTTTTCTTTAAAGCGCATTCCAGAAGCGGCAGCTTGACACCGCAAGCCACAGGCGCTGCTCTGTGACCATCAGGTCCCCTCTCCCCTCCCTCATCACCAAAAAAAGTCTGTGCATTAAGCAAAGCAAACGCACATGACTACAGCCTGTCACCCTCAGTGACGGGACAGCATTAAGGGCTGCACGCAAGTCAAGAGAAGAGAAGTCGCAAGGGTTCAGCTGTGTTCCCATGCACCACTCAGCCATTTCCTCTTCCTACAGTCTTCGTTCACAGCACTGGGAGCCAATGTTTTTTCTTCTACTAGTAAAGCCCAAGCTCTTACAGACAGCTCAGACCTGGAATACACAACCTCAGCGCACATAAGACAATAGCCTTTTTGAATAACCTTCTTAATCTCCAAGTTTAAAAAATATTAAGTTACCCACTAACGACTATTTGCACAAGGCTGCTCCTGCACTGCTCTGCTACAACCGTTACAGCCATCTTCATCAGATACCAGCTGTTATCTTTGCTCACATTTAATAACCCCATAATTAGGCTAGTTGCAAGAACTAGAACTACTTCAGCTACGATACTATTAAATTTCTTCTTTAGAACATGTAAATATTTACGAGGTTTAGTGCAGCTAAGCAAACTTGGAAATATACAACAGCTTACAAGCTACCTACAAAGCTAAATCCTATTTGCCTTACCTGCACAGTCTCAACGATTTCTAAACCTCCAGGTGTAAAGTTCCCAAAGAAAACACCGTACGGCAGCCTTTATTTACTTCACTCTCTCTGGAGCAGGCAGGCTGGCACAGCCTGCAAATGCGCTACTCCGGTTCTTTCAAAGAGACTGCGATGCAGCTCTGCCGTTTTTGCACAGGGCAGCTGGGAGGCTGAGGGGGACAGAACCGGGCAGAACTGGAACGTGGGGTCAGGACAGGGGGCCACCAGCTCTTCCGACAGCTCCCGGGTTTAAATACACAGGGAGAGACTAAAGGCAAGCAAGGACAGAGAATATTAACCCTCACTTTGACCACACTTGCTGTTGATTTCCTTACGGGTTCCTCAACAATACCTCCTCTGACCTGCTGCGGACACAGGAGAGCTACCACAGAGCAGCAAGATGCCGTGGGTCAGACAGCAACCGACTGCAGCAGGCTCCTGACCCCCAAAAGCTGAAAAAAAAAAAAAAAACCCTTCATCCAGAGGCAGACATGCAGGCTTGCATGCACGACAGCACAGGCATTCTCAATCTTTGAAGAGGTTGAACAGGATTAAGCTGAAATGAAACAAACCAAGCTGAAGACAGTGAATATCCCCAACACACCTGCTTACATAAATAGAACTTTTTTGCTAAGTTAGTGGAAGAGTGTGAACAAGCCTTTGGGTTCAGATCAAGCAGCTAAAGAACAACCCAAAAATGAGAGATTTCTTCGAACTGAGGAGGTGACAATGCTACGGTAAACAACGTGAGCTGGACTGGAGAAGGAAGTGCGTCATCTCTGGGAGGTCTCCTGACACCCTCCTTAGTCCCGGCACACAATCATCGGCCGATCACCCTCTAGGTAACGATAGCTTGAAGCAGAACCCCCTCTGCATGTTGCATTCTCAGTTTCTCAAGCTCTGCAACTTGCAGCAACTTCAGAATAAGCAGCTTCCAAGAAGACCTGTACCTCAAACTGGAGGCCATCCAGCGCATAGCCTTCTTCTTTCCATGCGAACAGCCCTCACACCCACAGAGTCCCTCAGCACGCCCCCAACACGTTATTAGGAGGCAGAGCAGAACACACGTGAAGAACTGCTGGAGGAGCTCCCTGTGCCCTCTCCTATCTGTCAGATGTTTCCAACCCCCAGCTGCACTGACGGCTGATCACTTGCTTCCACAGTTGCACCCTGTACGGAGGCAGGATAGAGAAATATGAAAGATTTTTAAAAGTTAATTATTGCTGTTTCCAAGGCAAATAACTATTCTTGGTCATTACTCAGTTATTTTTAGCATAAAACATCACCGAGACTTTAAAAGGAGTCAAGAGTCCTAAATAAAAATCTACTTCAGGAGTCCGGGTTTTCTACCAAGGAGTAAGGAACGCAAAGTCTTGCATGGTCTGGAAGCCACACAACAGCAGGAACACGTATACAATACACACGAGCACAACTGCAGTTGTGACAGAACACAGGCGTGTGATACAGAACAAGACACACCAGGACGTTCCTCATCCAGGCGAGAGCTCCACGTTACATCACTGCTACCTGGCACGGACGAGGAGTTCGCCGAGTCACGCCTCCCAGCGTCCCGAGGTAGCAGGGGAAGGAAGGAGGACAGGTCGTACAGCTCACACAGGGCCTTCTCCCTCGGTCATTCGCCAGGCCCTGTCTGCTGTATTGAGCCACGGCCAGCACGGCAGGTAATCACCTGTCGGTGACTGATTCACGCCTCCCTTCCCACAGGGACGTCAGGAGAGCCTGAAGTGACACTAGGAAGGCGCGACGCACGGCCTCTCCCCACCTCCTGTGCTCGTTTCCACCCATACACTTCCCACTCCCTCACTACAGCTCTGACAGCCCACAGCAGGGTTTGGGTGACGAGGAAACTGCCCTGGGCTCGTTAACCAGCAACCAAAGAACCACCCCCCACTAAAACAGCCCTCAGTCAAACCTAGCAAGCTTTGCTTTCATCAGCAGGACTGCTTTCCGGGCGTACTGCACGAAAATGGAAGGGGGACAGCAAGAAGCAGCTCGGAGTACCACCTGGGTGGCCGTGCCAGCTGGAACCTGAGACATCGGGCCCTCCGGGGTGCTCCGACTGCCGGTGAGGAGCCCCATGCCCCGCAGAAGGAAGGCGGCCTCCCTCCCCTCCAGCTGCACCAGGCTGCTGCCCAGTGAACACCCCCTACATCTAGGCAGGGCTGCTCTCCTTCCCCACGAGGCTGGCGGATGCTTGGGTAAGACACCTGGCACTGCTTCAGAAGTGATGAGAAAGCGACAGAGGGGGAAAAAAAATAAGAAAGTAGTTGACAAAGGAAAAACTAAGCAGGCATACGTCGGAACATCAGGAATGAGCAAGCAGTCCTTTTAAGGACGCACCGCAAAACAAGATTCATTACGGATTGCTCCAAATATTTGGGGTTTGTTTAGGAAACATACTCCTAGTTGTTGCTCTCAGACAGAGAGGAGGAATGCATGCCTGGTTGATTTTGGAGACGCCATCTGCAGCAGAAAGTCTGGCCCACGATGGGAGCTACCTCACTGACCTGAGCTTGAAAAGAAAAAGCACACTCCTGCAGCAGTTAATATGCAGGAGCAGAAGAGAAAGGAAAAGGAGACGAAATACAGCTTACCCTTAACCTGCGAGCTACAGTTCAAGCTCAGGAGCTAAACACACACCCCGAGGACCCCCCCCAGAAGCACCTTGCAGCAACCACACTCCGCCAGTGCCACTGTGAGGCCAGCCCTGAAGCACCACACCCCAAACTCTACAGGTAGTGGGGTTGTGACCATCCTTCTCCGTCTGTACTACCTCACCGCAGAGCCACCTTTAAGCAGGCACTTAACCCAGCTCTACCTGGCCCCACGGCACCACTGCTCTGCTTACACACTGGAGGGTAGTTTTATATATATATTAACTTTTTTTTTTTTTTAAATTCTTCTCTCCAAGAATCGAGTCACCTTGGTCTTTGCATTAGCCTCATATTAGGCCAACACAAATGGAAGAGTGGTGTCACATCACTCAACAGCCCCACTTGCTAGGCGCTTTGATTTCGGTAACTAAAACACACTGAATCCTAGCTCTAAAACCTCATCCTTTTGAAAAGGGATCATCTGAAGGATTTAACAACTGCTGTACAAAAACAAGTCAGGAACAACACCAACACATTCAGCTACATTGACTTGCAGAGTATGAAAGAGGTGACGCTGCTAAGCCTGGTTAGGAAGGAACATCCTGCGTCAAGGAAACTGCTCGTGCTGAAACACAGGAGGAGCGCTCCTCCCGGTCTGTACGGCCTACAGGTGAACGAAGTAGAGGCCTTGATGGTAGTAGCCTTGTCTCGCCAAGGACCGCTCCTACTCTTGCGGCTCTGATCAGTTCAAAACTGTTGGATGGACCAGGTGTAGCTTTCCCTGAAGTCACAAATAAAGATTCATCTCTGCCACGTTAGAAAGACTTGGAGTAAGTAGACCCTGCACAAGTGATGGGTGCCGTCTGAAGGTACTGAACCCTAACAAGCCACTGCTCGTCACCCGAGCTACGCTGAGAGACTACGTACCAGCTCCGCCACTACCCACTTCCACAGGCTTACCTGACATTTAGTATTAACTTTTTTTTTATTATTTTGTAGCTGTGTTTGTCTAAAAACTGACAAGCATTCAGCTCAGCTAAAGATTCACACGAGCTCTCCAGCTGGCTAGCAAACAATAACTTATTAAGCCGCAATAACTCAGTTGATTTTGATGGTAAGAACATGTGCTTCAGGCCAAATTGTTCAATCAAGATTCAAGTTGCTTTAAGCACGTCACACTAAGACGACAAGACAACTAGCACAAACGAGGCTTGCTGCTCTTCGAATTACTGAACTGCTACACCCCTCCCACGCAGATGTGCTCTGCACAGCATCCAGAGAGCTCGGCACACAAGATGCTGTGAAGCTTTAAGTGGTCTTCCTAAGGTAACTCCCGCTGCCAGCCCCATTTGGAAAAACATGACGTCTGTGACATGCAAAGTGAAATTCTGAAATTAAGGAGTCATTCTTAACAGCTTTAGTTGCCTTTTTTTCTTATAGAACTTAAAGTATAGTAAGTTTAAGTTACAGGAAGGAATCCATGAGCTCTTAGCAGAACAGTAGTGAGATTCAGCACACACAACTCCCTTTGAACCACAGCTTTCTCAGCAAGTTATCAGGACACCTCTGAGATACCTTCAAACTACGTTCATTTGAGGAGAACCAACTCATTAGTGCCTTACAGAATTTGTACAGTTTTAAATTTCACATGGAAACTTGTAAGCACGAGCAACTTTAAACATAAATAAGTTCACATTCTTAAATAGAAGATTACAACCATGTCCACACTGATTAAGTCTGAAAAGGCAGGATATTTTCAGTAACACCAGAATATCAAAAAAAAAAAAAGCACTGCTGAAAAAGCAGAGGAAAAAAGCCCTAACATGTAATACAACTGCTATTAGAATTCAAGAGGGATGCTTGGGAGCCACAGGAATGACCTCCAACAACTGATCTCAGCTATTTAGTAACTTAGTGTCATACAGAATTTCAGTTGCTTCATTTCGGAAGAAAAAGGCTCTGTGTGTCTGCTAGCATGTGAGCAGCTTAAGGTACCAGGAAATCTAGCTATTCTCCCGAATGAAACGTCTCTGAAGCTACTTATGCAACCAAAAAACCAAAAATGCCATCAAATGACTTCATGAAACCCTGAGGAACAGCACGAGACATCCTAGCAATGCTACAGTTTAAGATGAAGTGTTTTACACTAAAAATAGTGGTGTATTTCAAGCGTTTAATCTGCGTGTATGCTAGGGCAAAAGGTAGCTGCTTCCGGGAAGTTACAGCACAAAAGTTAACTCACGAGGTCAATAACTGGAGAAAACCCTGCTCTCACATGTCTCTGATCTTTAACAGCCCTGGAAGAATTATCCACAATTTCCTTAGGAAAGCACTAAAACATAAAACAAAAATTGCATTTGAATTTTTTGAAGCAGTTGCCTACAAAAATACTTTCAGAAAGCCTGTAAACATTTACACCACAGTATCTGTATTAACACAACATTATTACTGTCAAGGTCAGTATTACACATGCAGTTTCTTAGAGCTACATATTTTGGTGTTATTTTTAACATCTGACAGAGCATCTTGTACTGTTGTGAGCTCTACACTGTTTACAAATACTCCCAAGCTGCAGCTGCTGCTTCTACTAGCGTATCTCGCTATAGCAAAGAGAGGAGTAATTTCAAATATCCAAAGGCTTTTTTCTCTTTTAAATACAATACTGTATGTACTACAGTGTTCTCTGTATCGGTTTTATAGCTTTCTCTACTTTTGGACTACACAGCAGAACAACAGGATTTTGTTACGAGGAGATTTATTCCAACAAGAGGACAAAACCACCCACGCATAGCTGCGAAACATGTCTAACCCTATTCAGTTTATGAATGAACTCTGCACCCTCGATTAGCAGGTGTTAGTTCAGGTTTACTCAAAAATTAAAACACAAGGATTAAAAAAACTGTTTCAAAACCAAATGTCAAGTTTACTCTCAAATCCTCATTCTCCCCAAACACCCAACTGCTACGCTAACAGCATAAGGTAGCAACGAACAACTTACCCACGCAAGCATTTAGAAACAGCCAGTCAGTCTTTTTCATTCTATTTTTTATTTGCTTTAGTTTTTTGAAGTCAACTTCAAGTTCTTCCTTGCTGCCAACAGCTCCAGCCAATTCAATTCTTTGGAAGTCCATTTTCACATCGGATTCGCGTTTGGTTGTAGGCGGAGATCTTCTTTGGCTATTCCCACTACTACAGCTCCCCCTCCACCGAGCTCTGTCTTGCTCGTTTATGATTGAAGAAGCCTCGTCTGTGTCTGCCAGTTCTATTGCTTCGATGTTGTTAGGTCTGGGATGATCACACACAACGCATTTCCTGGCCTTCGCCCAGTTTTCGTATGTACAAACAGAACAAGTCCAGTGCTGAGCCCTTGTGTTCAGTTTATTTCTGTCATTATATTCCTCACACGGGTCAACAGAAAAAGGAACTGGTCTTGAACCAGACCCTGAAGACTGAGGGGACTCCGTGGGACTCCTGGTCCTACGTTGAGACAAGCACTGAGTACATCTTATCGCTCTTGGCCAGTTCAAGTACGTGCACATGTGGCACGACCATTTATTTGCACTTTCCATACTGTAAGATGATTTAACCCTTGGTCTTGCACTAGAATCTGGACATATCAAAGGACTACTCCCTCCTTCGGTGCTTGTAGGATCCCAGTCTCGACCAATATCACTTGAACCACTTTTAAATGGATCTTCCGTGATAATTGTTCCACTAGGTCTCTGAGCACGACACATGGTACATTTGATTGCAGATGGCCAATTTTCGTACGTACAATACTCACAAGCCCATTTAATTCCACGCTCTGTCATCGTGCACTTCTTGAAATGAACTGCGTCAGGCAGAAAGCTAAATAATCAGAATACATCATTAGTACGTGACTGCATACGGGCTCTGGTTCCAAAAAAAATCTCATAAATGAATTGTAACCCACTTGATGTGCACTGCACCGAAAAGTATGAAAGTTAAGCTGGGCGAGCGGACAATCTTTATCTCCTTGATAGTATTAGGACACTGTGTGGGTGTGGGATGCTGTGAGAAGGACAAGACTTGAGCTAAATGACTAATGCTCGAGCCACTTAGATGCTGAATTCAGGATTTCCTACTGTGGGAAAGAAAAAGCAGTCCTGCATTTCAGGAATTTAAGTTTGGACAGAGGTTTCCAAAGACATTCAGAAAACAGATATTAAGCATGGAGAACAGTGAAACAGAGACCAGTACGGTTACAGAAACAGGTCACAAATATTAAATTCTCGAAGTAAAACTCAATATGAATACAGCAGTACTGGAAAGAGGACAAAGTCTAAAATCCGTACAGCCAGACATCACAGGGCTGGAAGGAAGAGCTGTATCAGGTAGGCAGTTATACCAGTAAGCAGTTCTTTTGGATTAGCAAGCTGTAGGAGTTGACATAAAAGGCACACACTTGACTTTTTTTTTTTTTTGAAACACCTGCTTAACCAAGACTAGGCCTTGATTCGACACCACTCACAGCAGATGTGTTATGAGGTTAAAGTAACGCCCACGAGCAAGCTCAAGCTATGCGTGCTGACAAGCCAACGCAGCGCTCCCATTCTACAGTCCAGATTTCAATCCACTCCCGACTCACTTTTTCTCTACTGAAGAGGAGAGTCTGTCTTCATGCTGGCTCAGACCTTTTCCTCAGATTGCCAAATACGAAGGATGACACTAAGCAGGTAACTATTCCTGTAAACAAAATGAAAACAGACTCATTATGGGTTTCCTACTGGACCTGAGTAACCAGAAAGTTAATTATTAAATGCCACACCTATTCTGATCACAATTTACGTGTTTAAACTCAGCCATGGCCTGCTAATACTAACATACGGACTGGCTAAAATAAATCAATGTTTGAGAAGAACACGAGCAATCAGTTGATCCGCTAAAGAACTAAATGCAAACAACATCAAAGTCACCCCAAAACATCCCTGAACGCTCTCAGTGGAAAACAAAACTGAGGATGGGGAGGAAAAAAGCCTCAGTCACCATCAGTTGGTATAGAGGTCAAATGGGGGTAAAGACTAAGGCAGGCAGATAAAGGGTAAGGAGAAAAGAAGCAGACCAGATGGTCTCTCCCCTCTCTTACTACAGCATTGCTACCCGCCATACAGCCCTCCTTTACATGCTACTTTGACGCACACAGAACTATTCAAAAAACAAGTCTGTCATATCAACTGACTGACAGCTCTCACGTTCACCACACTGAAACTCTTGGTTAATAAAAACACCCAGAATCCAGTACCACAAAACCTTAAGTTATGCAACAGGATCAAATCCAAATCTGGACAGACTAAACCCCAGTTTATACCTCTTCTCCTATTAGGAGATGCTTTACCAGTGAGCCCACTTCACTGCAATGCCTTCGCCACCACCCTGACCCACTGAGGCACAGTTAGACGGCCACCCTGATTTGTCAGCCTCAGGCTGTCACGGAGAGGCACGTCTGTGCTCTTTTCCCCCAACTATTATTCTCGCTGCCTCCCTTCCGTGGATCCCAGCAGGCAGCAGTTTTTTCCAGCAGCTCGACCCTGATGTATGCACCAGATCAGGTGGCTGCACGATCGAGGGGCTATCGCGTGGCCAGGAGAGAAGAGAGGACAGGCCGAGCCTTTCCACAGCAATCCGTATTTATGGCACGGGAAGGCAGATGAGCAGTCAGGAACCCACAAAGCTTTTTCCAGAAAGCTTGGGTTCTACCATTACTTGTTTGAGCAGCCTGCAGAGCACTCCCCCCCCACCTATACGTCATGAAACTCTGTTATGCTACGGAATGTGCTGTGAAGGCAGTTCAGCTGCCTACTGCTTCCCCTCCGTGACTTGCCCAGAAAAGTTCATGCCCACTCTAAGAGGAGAAAAGTAGAAAAAGGAGAAGAAAGATCATACTGGGGTCCCCATATCTGCACAGGGGTAGAAGTCACGCAACAAGAACATGAAGTCAATGCTACTGAAGGCAGTTTCTTTAAAGACTTTTCAGAAACTTGTAGGGAAAAAAGCGTGTTTCTCTATTCCAGAAAAGAAACTAAGGCTTTGCCAAAGCAGTTCCAAAACATGAGCATACTTAATGGCAGATTTACCTTCTCCGTTCAGTCGAGGGTTTCCCCACCACCACCATTCGTGAAACACACTTTTTAATGACTTTAACGTTTCGTAAGTAACGTTATTCTCTGTATAAGCAACAAAGCTCAGAGACAATAATGTTTTATAGTTCTAAAGACAGTTGAAGGCAGTTTTCAGAAACGAGTATGAAGCAGCATGCTGTTCGTACACCTGCCACCACCCCACGTGCAAACAGCTGTTTCACCTGGGCTGTGAAGACCGGAAAGCTGCTGCTCAAGTAGTTCAAAACCCAGCGCAAGTTTGGGAACACTTTCTACACGACCTGAAGCTGGTACGTTGAGTTGTTTTTTCTTTCCATCTCAAGTCAGACCGGCGTACAGTACGTGATGAAGCTGTGACTGGAACATCACCAGCCCTAGTTTGTACAGCCTTAAACCCAGCAGCTCCCCTTGCAGACAAATCCCAACCCGCATTTGGGACGGAGAAGACAAAACACCGTGCATCTTGCTGACATCAAGGCTAGAAAAAAGAGACTGATACTCAAGTTGAGAAGGGGCTGGCCACAAAAGTGCTCTAAATAAATATGGAGATGTTGCTTATGAAGCTAAATAGCACAATACACTGGGTTACAGAAGCCAAAACTTCTGAGATATGAGCTCACAACCTCCAAACACAAGGCCTCCGGTTATTATGAAGTAGGAAGACAAAAACATTCAGTGGAGCAATGCAATTTCTCTGACAGCTCCGCCAATACCCACTACAGCAGTTAAAAGAAAAACGCAGCACTTCCACAGATCAGTTTTTTGGGTTTCCATCTGGGCATGACCCCCGGTGGCACACCCATGCCAAGACCACCAGAGCCATCGGATTTACTGCTGTTACCGACCACCGGCAGGCACCGTGCGGTTCGAATGCTGGCACATTTTTTCCAAATTACTTCTTCACCACTTCATCTTCAAGCAAGCTTGTTGTTTTGGATTCTGCACAGAGGAGAAGTTAAATCATGCAGCACCTCCTCTGGCAGAGAAGGAGCACAGCAGTGACCAAGAGGCACAGGTGCGTACCTCAATGTCCAAACAGCACAAGCAGGCAAGAAATTAAAACCCGCAGAACTCCGAGCAAGTACCAATTGACCGGTACGTAGAAAGCGTGCTAAATGCGCTCTGGACAGACTACCAGAATAACTCAGTACGTTAAAGAGGACAATATTAAATTATTATTAAATCAAATGACAAAAAAAAAATCACAGCAGTGACAGACTATCTTTTTCTTAAATAAGGCCAGTCAGAAAAGGTCGCTTTAAAAAAAAATCAGAAAGTTTTGCTTTGTTTCAAGAATGCTCTTGTTTTTAGGTGTATGGGAAAACACAAACTGGCATGCAGGAACTGGAAAAAAACGTCAAGGCTCAAAAAACAAATTAAGGCAGGACGGACCTATATTCTCCATGACATAAGCCAACTATTCACGGCATCCAGAAGTTAATTCTCTGGCTCAAAGAGGGACCAAGGCAGGACTCCATGCCACAGGATGACGGAGCCCCTGCCAACCAGCCGGCCAGCCCTGTGAGCCCTGCCTGCACCGCAGGCTCCTCGATGGGGCGCTCATCAGAGCCCACTTCTGCTGGCAGATGCCCTGTGTAATTGTACCAACAGATCAGTGCTCCCACCTGAGCTCGTTTTGCTCCTGAGTGAGGACTTCCAAAGACAGCTAGCTTCACTCTGTCCTTACAGGTAAAAGGAGATAGCACCTCACGCCTCCAGCGAGACATCCGAGGGCACAGACCTGCCCCAGCCCAACAGAGCTGCCGCTATGCTCCTAAAAGGAAACCTGCATTTATTTTGGTTTCAGAACTCGGTGAAGCAACTTGTTTGGAAAACCACACTCACACACACACCACTCCTCTAATCAAACGCAGAATCTATTAACTCAACAGCTTACGAGTGCAGATGTAACACCTTCCACACATCCAACCACAAAAAGGAGTGGGGAGAAGCAGGGCTGCAAGTCTAAGCAAGAGATCAAAGGGCACTTTCGCTGACAGTATTCTTCGTGTGCTCTGAAACGTGGCATTTAAATGCAGGTCTGCTGAGAAAGAGCCTCGCTCTGACAGCTGTAGCTGTTGACTAACAGCTGGATAATGCTGCTGTGAAGTTTATACATAAGTACGTGCTAACACGGGATGGACAAACAGCCTTCAAAGAATTGCCTATGATTAACTCTGCATAGTCTGACACATTGACGGAAATGCTCCCCCTTTTACATCACTGCCTCAAGTTCTTTTTCAGTTACCTGTAAAAAGAAATTGCCATAGTTCCTAGAGAGCTGAAGCTGATTTATACACAGATAAGATCTCCAGTTAAAGCTGTTGAGGGAAAACACGCTAAAGCCAAGTATCTGGGCCATCATCACACATGGTTATGACAAAACGTGTTAGTCTGAACTCCGACAGCTGCGGCTGGCTTTGTCGTGTACAACCGCAGAGCACACCTAGCGGGAACGTGATGACTTTGAGCCAGCTGCTCACAAGAAGAAAGGACCCAATGGTTCTGACAGAGCTGCTTACAGAAGGACGTTTACAAACACTGCCGCTCCCTTGTGCACTCCAGCAGGGGAATCTTCTCGAAGCCCACAGTAACCTGTACCAAGGGCCTCTGCAAACAAAAGAACTTGCCAATTTTTTTTTTTTTTTAAACAATGCAGCCAGTGGGAAGGTCTAGAGGATTAAACACAGCTGTACATAATAAGCTTCAATCAAGAAGGAAATTTGTTTCTTTTTCAAACTTGTATGCAAGAAATAGTCGAGACGCTTTTTAGTGATTTTACAAGACATTCCACCTAGCTTTCTATTTAAAGGTTGACTTTTGTTATCCGGGTCCAAGAAGCCTTGTGAAATACCACACTGTCCGTACACTTCAGAAAGAACACACTTAACCAATTTGAAATTTATTGTTATTTCAAAGTACCAACAATCATTGTTCACATGCAATTTGCCTTGGCTGATTTTTTTAAGGTGGAATTTTATTGACACTTTCTTCTCGTACCTCACTACTTACACTTCTGCCCTGTTTTTTCCCCCTACCACCTTCAACTATTTGCTATTCCTGCACGACGGTTTTCCCAAGCATTCAGCTTGAAGCTCAACAGATCTTTATATTAGAAAGAAAAAACCTTTGAACCTAACTAAGCTTCTATAGGTTAAAGGAACAAACAATAGGTGCCATGTAGTCCCTGCAAATTCGGTATTTTTTTTTAAATGACCTTGTCAATGGGATAACCAAATGAGATCAGTATTGAACCTGGAAGCTCAGCAATCAAGGCAATGACTATATATTATACCGAAGAACAAAAGAATTACTGCAAAGTCACAAATGCAGAAGCATTTTCTGTATCAGGCTGGATACGCTCAGAACAAGGACTTCAACAAGTAAGCATAGTTTGTGCTGGTTGTTAGGGCAGCTCTTTAAAAAAGAAAGGACATTGTCCCAAACAGATCAGCTCAAAGGAAAAAAAAAAGTCTTGCACCATGTTGGGAAAAGAGCAGTGAAAGCTTTTCTGCCCTGAGGTGGGTTTTTCGGCAGACCAGCCAGGCACCTTGCCGAGAACGCGCGCTGGCCATCCACGGAACAGGCAGCAGGGCCTGGGCTCTCCCCAGCACAAAGCCAACCGCCCCGTACCGCCGACACGAAGCACGAGGCAAATTACAGCCTGCTCCCGTCCTCGTCCCCACGAGGGCACTGCTTTGGGAGCACACAGGGACAGCCCTGGCTCCCCCAGTGCTGGAGCTATTCGGTCGCTCCTGGAGGAGAAGGAACGCTGCTGTCTTCAGATGCATCAGCGAGTCAAAATGGGCACAAACCTCAGTTCTGTTAAACAACACCAGATCTTTGCCATGTAAGCGATGCCACCTATAACGTACAACACCAGTGGTGGGGAAAAAACGCTTGGGTTATAAGTGAATAACTATTTACAACTTAGTATGTTAGAACTCATTCTTCTTTAGTTTTTTTTTTTTTTTATAGGCTAGGCTGTCAACAAATATTCTAACCTGCAGACCTGAGCTACGACCTCAGCCTCACCCCCTTTCATCTACTCCTGTAAGCACGCAGTTGAAATCCAGACGACGTGACCTTACGCAAACAAGCACGCTACCAGAAACGCAGCTCTCTTGACCAAAAGACATTCTGAAAAGCTGTGACTTCTGAGAACGTTTAAGTCTGTTCACCAAGCAAAGGCTGACAAGCTCCGCTTACAGCTACATCAACATGAAAGCAGTGTTAGGTTACGGATTCACATCTCATCGCAGAACATCTCAAGTCGACTTTATTAGATATTTACCATATTCAGAAAAATCATTCTGACTTTGCTCCATCTTTTCAATATTCTATTCACACTTCCCATCCAACTCTTGCCATTTCAAATAAGCCTTAAAGCCTGACTCCCTGTAAGCAAGAGAATTTAACGTGCGATGATGCCTCCTCCTGCAAATGCAGTAAGAAGTGGAACAGCTGGGAAGTTACCCATCTTAAGAGACACAGAAGCGGATGGTGAACTTTAGGTTCAGATGTTGAACTATACACAGACTCGTCCGCAGGCACAGAAACGCCGTTCCAGCCCTAACAGACGTGTGACAACTCTATGCACTCACTCCTCTTGCCTTTTTATTTAAGTTTACCCCCAAAGCACTTTGTGCTCTGCAGTTAGCCCTGCTGTAGGGTTTGCAAAGTAAATGCTCCCATTGTATTTGTTACTGAACTCCAGCGGGTCAAAGTACGCATCCCTCTATTAAATTTGTGACTAGATAGTAAGAAAGCACTCACTGCTGAAAACAAGCTCTAAGAGACAACAGCAGCGGCTCACAACTCAGCGCTCTCACGTTTCAGGAGAGTTACGTTTTTCTTTGGTTGGTTTTGGCGGTGGTGGTTTGGGGGGTTACACGTGTGCATTTCTGGTGTTTTTTTTTTTTTTAAGTCTCAGTTAACAACCATTTAAGTGAGATGTTGCCACACACTAGGAGGGACTAAATACAACTCTTACTTAGAAACCAACACCATTTGGTAAAACACGAGTAAGCAGCTCAACAGTTACATAACACATGGCATCTCCCCCGTAACGCTAATCAAAACCAAGCAAGCAGACTCAAAATAATGAGCTCCACCAGAAAACTAACATAAATACAGCCATCAACATTTAGAACATCTGATCACCACGAACAGGCAGCAGCAGCTGAATACGGACTCAAGATGTACAAATACAACAAACACCCGTAATAAAACGGCAGTCTTTAAAACTGTTGCTTTACGACGCTTGCATCAGACAAAGTTCACAAGCAGAACGAGAGGCTTCTTTCTAAAAAGCAGGGTCAAATACAAAAGATGGTTTATCTGTGTTTAGACTATATGCCTAAAACATGAGGCTCATTTTTTTGTTTAGATCTCAGCCACCCCTGCACAAGATGAGGAAAACCAGATGTCACGCTCTGAACAAAAACACGCTGCGGAGTCAGACATCAGAACTTAAAGACACTTAAACCTGGCCAGCAACCGAGGAATATTCTATTAAAATTTGTGCATCTGACATTCAGTTCTAGTAATTATCCTCTGGACCTCCCTAATCGTGGTTGACCATAAATTAGATCATGGCTAGATGCAGACATTCACCATTTGGCGGAGAAAAACCATCTGCCTCCAAATGAAAGAGGGAAACACACTCTCAACATCAGCCATTGTGTAGTTTCCTCCTAATTAATGGCAAGCCACTTTCACATACAGTTCGGGACTGTCTTTGGTACACGCATTTGCGATTGGGCTAGTTTTTATGACTTCAAGTTCTAGCACAAAAAACCCATACAAGCCATGCTCGCTGTTCTATCCGGCTCTTCTTCAGATGTTGTCTAGACAGCAAGGTGTCAGAGAAACACACCAAAAAGAGTTCTAACATCACAGCACGCATAAGGACTTCAATAACAACATTTGACTTTCTGTACAAGTAGTATCTGCTTTTTTTTTTTTTTAAATAAACGTTAGCAATCCTTATTTTGCTCACAACACATAGCCAACGAATCAAGCAAGACATTCAGCTGCTGCAAAATTTCAGAGCCACAGCCCCAAAGCAGTAAGCCCCCCGCTTTCAGGGAGTGGGGGGCGAGGGTGGGAGTAACTCGCTGCCGGAGATAATACTGAGCAACCTTCCTGAAGTAAGGTCCTTCACAGCCCACGAGGTGACAATTATTTTTATCCCTGCCAAGCTGCAGAGGTCAAAAATAGGTAAACAGCCCAGGGGGCCTGCCCAGTGCTTCAGCATGATACAAGTTAGCTTCTTGATGAGCACAGGGTAAGGGGAAGCCTCTGTAGCCAAAACCAAAGCCCCCAGGCCCACCTGACAGCAGACACCTAAAGGACAGCCAGACATTGCTGAGACACCTATACAAACTAACCGTGATTCCCCCAGCAGCCTGAAATAAAAGCTGGAGGCCTGGCACGACAATGAGCCCGTCGATACTCCCCGGCTCGTGACACCACGCAAGACAGACCTGCAGGCAGAAGCTGCTCCAGGGGAGCGCCCAGGCAGCAGCAGGGAAGGGATGCCACAGCCCCCTGAGCAGATGCTCTCCTCGCTTAGATAACAGGGGGAAGAATGGAGATAAAAAACACTTTCAAGCCCATCGGTCTGGAAGAAGTCAGCACTAATGCACTTACGGTCCTTCTAACCACAACAGATTCTCTCATTCACCCGGTCACCTTGGCCAATTTTTATTTTTTCGAATTATCTGCACTTATCAGACCTATGAGTCGTTTTTCTCCCTAGATACCCAACTGACCCTGGCCAAAAGCTTCACAGTTTTCAAATGAATGGACCTAAAAAAGTAGGTGTGACTTCACAAAGCCATTAAATGACTACTACATGGTAGTACTTCTAAGCTACTGAAAACAAAACAGAGCACTCAAGTTTATTTTTCTTCCCAGAGTCATGTAAACCATGGCTGTGACAATTTTCACGTTCCAGATCTTGAAAAGAAGCTGGCGAAGCACCAACAAAACTTAAAGGCTTCTCAAAATCTCTAAGCTCCCCAGTAACTCAGACCTTTCTGTTTCATTGAAAGCGACTCAAGAATAGATGCTAAATCGAGTCAAAGAACCAAGAGACAGGATTTCTAAACCTTAGTATTCGCTGACAAAACGACGGCAAGCACAACCCACATAAATGTCACTGCACACTGGCTCGTAGCATTGCAGGGGGAGTTCCAGCCTCTTCGCTCACAAGTGCCGGTTTCAGGAAGAAGCGCTCTTCACACTTACGGCGGGCACAGGTCCAGCCCTGCAGCCCCCTGCCTCCTGCACGGGGGTTTCACACCTGGTACCCAGCCTGTACCCAGCCCTCATCTCTTCTAAGGCTTTTTGGCTCAATTCTGAACTAAGACTTGAAGACGGATGTAAATTCGGTGCCCGCTCCAGCATTTGTCTTAGAAGTACCAGCTTTTGTTATCCTTGCTCTAAGAAGAAGCAGGACAGATACGTCAGGATACACTCAAATAACCAAAGGAAAAAACGCCAACTTCTTTATGCCTGCTGTCTAGTAGAAGAAGCAAAGAACTGCAAACTTGTCTGTTCTGTAGACAAGATGCTCTGCACACGCCAGGAACTCCTCCGTTCTTCCCAGTGTATTACACTTCCCATGTTCTTTGATTAAAAATAAATAAATAAAACCTACAATTGCTTCCACCTTCTTGAGCCAAGGTCAACCCCTCTTGAAGAGGCTTCTCTGAACTTCGCTCATCCCCTGCTCCACTCCATCCAGGCCTCTTCCTCTCTGGTCTTCACCGAAACAAGTTTTTCTGCATAAATGGGACAGCAGCGCAGGAAAAAAAAGAGTTCTTTTTCGAGAAGTGGCAGGTAGATACAACTGCAGTTTGACTACAGAGCTCCTGAAAACCTGCCTGTGCCGCAGAAGAAGGAAAAAGGAAATAATTCAAATTATTACACACTAATTGTTGTTCTAAAGTATTTGCTGTTAGACACCAAAGGGATGAGTCCTATTATTAGCCTTGTGTTTCAACAAAGTTCCAGAAGAACCAACTACATATGTACGAGAGCCTGTGCTTCAGCCACTGATGATCCAAAAACAAAAAAAATCCCCCAAGTTGACAAGTCTCACGGTCACAAAAATCAATCCAATTCTCTGCAATTTAAAGCAGTGCCAGCTACACAAGGACTGCTATGAAAAAGCATAAGCACCAGGAAAATACCTGAAATACAAACAACTTCTATCTTCTGATTAAGATCTCAGACATTTTCTTTTTAAGGTATAGCAAATTCCATCCAACTGACATCGCAGAGTTGTAATTACCTGTTACTTAACTGATTTTTCCAAGCTATGCCATTTGACAATGGAAGTAGTAAGCTGTTCATGAGCTGTGTTTAAAAAAAAAATAAATCTCTTTCCAACTTTTCCTCGTTCCCCTCTTCATCTGTAGTACTACTCTAAAAAAATTAAATTAAGAACTCTGTTATGGTCCAGCCAGCCATTTCCAGCTGCCAAACTAACGTTTAGTTCCATTTTAGTAGCAGGAGACTGGAATTATAATTCTTACGGTCAAAATGAGGATTACTTGTTGACATAAGTGTTGACCAGCTCCAAATAACCCCATCTTCACAAGAGACAGTACGTCGTGATGAAGGATGCACTGATCTGAAGTTCCACATTACCTCATCTCTGATACCGCAAAGAGAAACCTTAGCACCGACGTCACTACCACGGGAAGGAGCCAGTACACCGGGGTGTCTGAAGATACATTTGATTATTTGACCAAATATATTAAAAATAGCTTCCCATGCAATCCGCAAAGTATTTTCTACTTCCATTTCTGACTTATTTGTGGATCTATCTTGCGAAGAACACCAAAGATAGATGGTGTTTCCCACCCCCAAGGAATTTACACATTAAATTACATAATATTAACATGGCCACACACGAGTCTAAATAAAACTGAAAATGCCTTGACCAATTTTAACTAGTCTCCAATTTAAGTCATGCCTCTGCGATGAATCCCATTGACGCTTCTATGCCACTCAGCATTCCAATTAAATTAATATTTTTAATTATACTTCTGAGAAAATGTTAATGGATACAACTCTACAATAACAGATTACGGCCTCATCAGTCATCTCCATCAGCCTGTCTTTATTTAAGCAGCGTAAAAAAAATAAAGGTAACAACTTCTTTTTTCTTCAAGACAAATACACCACAGAGTTAGAGGTTCCCAAATCCTACAAAGCGCAATGCATCCAGAAGCACTGGTAAGTTTTAATGCTCTGACAGACTTAAGTCAGAGGTGATCTTTACATCGAGATGCACGCTAAGACATCAGTTCAGGTTGGGCTTAGGAGGGAGGCAAGTAAGAGACTGCCTGAACGCTTCCTGCTGCTTACGTGTTCTCCCCTCCCCAGTTAACCACTTTGGGAAACAAAAATCGGCTTCGCAAACCTATTCTGCAGTCACCAAGGACAAAAAACACTAGACGAGCAGAACGGAAAGCAAAATCAAGTGAGACAGCCCCCTCCTGAACTCCCGCTACGGCGTTCCGCTCGTAACAACAGGCGCTTTAAAGCCAGCGAGTGTTGGCTGGAGAGGAGGTCAAGGCAGCGCACAGCGGACACTTCACCTGTCCGCGCTGCACACCGACGCGTTACGCTCCCACACAGCCTCACCAGCACAAGCAGCAGGCACCCAGCGGCTGCCCGAGCGGCGCACAGAGCCCGACACAGCCCCGTCTGCTCCCGGGGGCCGTCCCCGGGCATTCCACGGGAACTTTTCCCCATTGAGACGCCTGGAAGCGCCGGGTGCCCCCCCTCGGCCCCCACCCCCCACCCCCCGGGGCTCACCTCAGCGGGCTGGGTCCTGCCGCAGGCTGCGATCGTGACGGCGGGGTCGTGCGGCGCGGGTCACCCGGGCTCCCTCCTCTCGCTAACTGAACTTTCTTTAAAAAGAAAGGAAAAACAGCTTGGGCTCAGGAAAAGAAAAAAAAAAAAAATCTACTCTGAGGTAATTCGCGCAGGTCGCGGTGCTGCCGACCCCACCGCCGGGCTGCCGCCGCCACAGGGCTGCTGCCGCCGCCCCCCACCCCCCAAAAAAACAGCAATAAAATGAAATAAAACAGCAAAAAGCCTCCCCGGGGGAAGGAAGCAGCCCCGGCCTGCCGCTGCACGGCCCCGGGGCCCCCTTCCCGAGCCCCGGGGGGGGTCAGCGGGGCCGGCCCGGCAGCAGCCCCTCACCTCCCCTCCCCTCCCCTCCCCGCCCCTCACCTCACGTCGCCTCGCCTGGCCCCGCCGCCCGCGCCGCTCCCCCCGGCCCGCTGGCGCGGCGTCCCCCCCCCCCGCTCACGCCATGGTCTCTCCCAGCGCGGCGGGCGGCCGCGGCCGCGGGCGGTGCCACTCGGTGACGGAGGGGGGGAGGTTGTAAAAGGGGGAGGGGGGGAGCCCCCGCCGGCCTCCTCTAATGGCGGCGGCCCGGAGCAAAATAAACCCCCCTGCGGCCCGCACGTCAGCCCGGCCTGCCCGCCTGCCCCGCGTCTATTGGCCCAGCGCGCGGCCTGGCCCCTCCGCCAATCAGCGCGCGGCTCTTTGGGGAGAACGGGTGATGTCATCCCCGCCGCTGGGGCCGCCTCCGGGGCGGGGTGCGGGGATGCCGAGCCCCCGAGCGACGCCCCCGCCCCCCCGCGTCTGCCTCATGGCGCCCGCGGCCCTGAGGTGAAGGCGGGGGGTATCTCGTCGGACGTGGCCGCAACGTCCCCGTTGTTAAAAAAGCCCTCCAAGATCGGCTGGTCCAACCGTCACCCAACTACCAATGTCACCACTGAGCCATGTCCCCAGGCACCACGTCCAACCTCTCCTTGAACACCCGCAGGGACGGTGACGCCACCACCTCCCTGGGCAACCCGTCCCAACGCCTGACTGCTCTTTCTGAGGAGAAATGTCTCCTCGTTTCCAACCTGAACCTCCCCTGGCACAACTTGAGGCCGTTCCTTCTCCTTCCCTTCTTCCACAGCAAAATGCTTTGGGCAGAAAACGTTTCTTCAGTTGACTTTTTAGGAAACCAACTGCCACAAAATGGCGTCAATGGCCACACAGCGAGTGCGAGGAGCTGGTGGTCGTAATGTTAACCTTGGCCAGTGCAACTCCTCTCTTCTGTGGAAGAAAGGCATTGGAAGAAAGGAAGAAAGGTAGAAAGCCACGACCCATGGCTGCTTTGTCAGACCTTGGAGTTGGGCCTCCCGCTGCCCATGCATCGTACTCTCACTTTCTGCTCACCACTCGGAAGTCTGAGTCTTCCTCAAGTTGCTACTGTAATCTCTCTGACAGAAAAAAACACCTTACTTGCCCACATCTCAGCTCTTCCCTCATGGGTCTTGCATCTCTTGATACCTAACTGCTTTTCCACCACAGTTCCTACTGTATATTTCAGTCTTCCACGTACATTTACCACTTCTATTTCCATGGTTGCATGCAATGCCCTATTCCCAGCCAAGGCAATGGAAAGGACCCCGTTACCTAGCTAATTGCTAATCCCTCAGGCTCAGGGTTGCAATGGGAAACTCATCCCTTCTGACCAGCCAGATCCATTCCTTTTTGTTCAACAAAAGTAAAGGAAAAAAAAAAAAAGCAGTGTAAAGGAAAAGCACACAGCGTATTCAAGCAGACCGGTGCTGCCTCATGCTAGAGAAAATGTCCAGCAGACAAACATCTACAGCTGGAGTCAGGATGAGAAAAATGTAATTATTTATGGAGACAGAAATAGAAATTTGTCTCCATTTACAATTAAATCAGTTCCCTATACACATCACAAAACTGTCGGGGGGTGTGGGGTGGCGATAACATGATTCATCTCTCCCAGATTTGTTATTTACTAAAATCTCTTTCTGTCTCCACTGAACAAGTTGGGCCCTGGTCTGCATTTTGGGAAACATACCAACAATTACATATATTTAGCGATAGAAAGGATTGGGACAATTTATTTTCTTTCACACACCCACACAGAAGATCCAGATGAGCTCGGATAAGTCATGTAAAAGAAGTACTTAAGAAATCATGCCATTTCTGTGCTTAAAAATAATTCAGAAAATGTATCCCTTGCTCTTGGCATCTAGGCAAGACGATGGAAAAGCAGTCATCTAAGGCAAAAACAAATAGTGGGGTAAATTGTCAAAGCTGCTACGGAAGTACAACAATGGGAAATTTGCAGAAATGATGGTTATAGATCAGACTGTAAATAGATAAGAAAATAGAAAGAATAAATAGTTTTGGAGAATGTGTCAGTTCAAATTCTTCCAGAATATTTCATTAGCCTGTCGGGAAAGCATTGGATGATCATGAAAAGAAACTTTAAACAAAACACAGTGCATTGCAGCACGTTAGGAGCATGTAATATACTTTTACAGCACAGAGAAGTCCTCCAATGAACGTAGGCTTATATCATTTCAAAAACTTCTGTTGCGTGGGTAAGAAAAAATTATGGTCAACTGAAAGATATCCAAGAATTTGAGAGAATTCAAATGATTTTTGTATCTGCGTAGTTATTCTGCAGAGCTGAGACACTCCAAGTCATGAAATAGGTAGCCGTGTAGTATAGGAAAGCAAACACACGTGGTAGAATTGAATTTGAAAAAGTTATCAGAATTGTTAATTTCAAAAGTGAATCGTAGCGGTATCTCCAAATCACAAGACATTTTTAATGTTGGCAGTATTATTCCTAAGACCAGGTCTCTGGCTTTATCCCAGAAAATTGCTGGCATGTTCCAGCAGGTTTACTTTGCAGGAATTCACCATTTGTTCTAGACTTGAACAATAAAATACAATAGGAATGACCTCTCAATGGTTTAGAACATTGAGATTTACATGCATATTTTATCCAATTATACCTTTCAGACTTCTAATTTTGAGAAAAAATCAAAATCTACGTGACTTGATAACTCAGTGCTCAATAATTTTGGTATCTGACCACCTTTTTCTTTTTTAAATGTCAGGAAGACAATTCTATATTTGTGAGGGGTAGCAGAAATTGTAAGTAAGTACTAATCTCCTATATTCCACCCCAAATTTTAATCTTGTTCCACCAATTTAAGGACAGATTTTAACTCTCTAGTAGTGAGTTTGGAACATTCATATCGGTTTGACAGCTTAATTTTGGGAACTTTGGGGAGGTATTTTTTTGTTTGCTTGTTTGTTTGTTTTAATATGTTATTTTGGGAGCTTTGCAGAGTTGAATCCACTCATACCTTGGAGATTATGCGCCTTCATTAACCGGCTGCATAAGAAATGGAGCTGCCCTCCAGCTCAGAATAAACCCATAGCAAAGCTATATGCCTTCATTCACAAGGAAAAACATAACTTGCATATGTATTTCTACCAGGGTTTGTTTTTTTTCCCCCCACTATTCAAATATCCTTAATCCATGCTGCTCTGATGCCTGCTGCTTTCTCCCCACCTTCCTCAGCTCTCCAATTTCCTTTCTTTCCTTTCAGCTCCTCCGGAACAAGAAAGAGCTGCTTCTTGGCTCTGGAACCACTCAGAAAAGAATTGATAGCAGATTTTCTTTTCAGACCGCACAGGTTTTATGAAATGCAAACAGCATACACGAGTAATAGAGAACTGTGCAGGAGTATCAATGAACCCGGGTAAGAAACCCACCTGGTTCCTTGTCCCCGTCAGCCTGGAGCTGCACCAGCGGCACTGGTGCAGCAGCCAGCCCCCCTGAAGCAGGAACGCTTTGTGCCTCTGAGGTGTGAGCCTTGCCGGCAGCCAGCTAGGCAGATGGCTTGGAAGTTCCCTTCCTTTCCTGCAAAGAATTTATAAATTTAGGATTTTTCAGAATAACCAAGGATTGCAAATTGTCTTTACCTCCTATTAAACACGAGCACTCTGCACCACACTGCCTTCCAAGACACCCTGTTTCTTTTGTCCTGATGCTCACTGTTAGCAAGGTTCCTTCCCTCAGCTCTCCCTGACGTTTCTGTTCTGATTCACCCTGCTCATAACCGAGCAAATGATACCAAAAGCTATAATTAGAAACGAAGCACTGAAACATTTCACAGTAGCATTTTTCTAGATGTTGCATACAATAGCTGGGGGATTTGGTTAAGAAAAAATATGCTTCAGGTAACCAAAAAGACAAATGCCGAATTATTTTCCGCTGGCATGGGTTCTTTTTGTGCTGTAGCAGAATTTTCTCGGTCTGAAGATTACATCCAGTTAGTGATGGATGAGTACGGATCTCTCTCTTATGCAATTCTCTTTCCCCGGTAACTCCTCGCTCTCAGGCAGAGCACTGGCTCCATTAGGCAATTCATCCTCGGCGTATCTGGGAGCAGGGATGCACATGCTCACCAGATGGTTGTTTCTCACTAGCTGAACTGTGAGTATGCAGAACTCCCTACTCACACCAGCTCCTCAAATCCTCCTCTTGCCGTTGCCCTATTCAGTGCTTTCAGGCTCTTTATGATCAAGGAAGACTTGCAACTGATCTGAAACGCTTAGCTAAAGGGTAAGGAATAGAAATGCAGAAAAATCAAAAAGAAGCACAGTTTTTGAAGCTACTGAAAGCAGGATATTTTAAGTGGTTGACCGATTTGTTACCATTTTTCCACCCTCTCTCTGAGTCAGCCCCAGCCTTCACACCCAGTAAATCTCACACTTGCGGCTCTTTTTCTCATTTCAGTTTGAAACACAAAAATATTCAACTGCTGCTAGATCACCGCATCCCCTACACACAGGAGGAAAAGATCAGAGAAGACATGATGTCCTGACCGTTCTTGCTTGCTACAGCTGTTGGGTGCTGTTACAGGCTGCCACTCTCAGACCCGAAAATGAGCTGTGGGTATTTGCAGCTGACCTGTGGCCAGGGGAAGGAAAGCAGGATCCTTCTCTGGCATTCCCACACGCTCCCAGGCGTGGTGGGAAAGGTGGTGCCCTCACACTAGCCCTGGTGTGCCCTTGTGAGAGCATCCCATAGGAGCTGGCTCTGCTAGTTCTGCCCATGGGGTAGCACCACGGGGGTCTGTGGGGCCAGCAGCAGGACCTCTCACCTCCCCAGGCAGCATGTGCCCAACAGGTAGGAGAGAGGGAGTTCTTATTAAATATGTATATATATAGCTTGGAAAGGTAGAAAATAAACGATTATAGCTTTACCTATATACATAGCTGGGGCAACTCTGCAGAAATATGACAGAAGTGTGTGCTGAGTTGTTAGCTCCTCAATCGCTCTGACATGGTTCAGTAGCAGCAAGAAAAAGAGGTTAGAAGTGGGGAGCACTTGCACTGACAGCTACAGCACGCACCATTTTTTCTTGATTTCCCTGTGGTTCTGCACGGAGTGGAGGAAGGAGGTGATGGAGTAAATCTGTCGTGCCAGAGCTTTCCTGCTGAAGGATTTGAGCCACCTGATCAGGGAGTCTTAGAAACTTTCCTCGACTGGGCAGACATTCAGCAGGTAAAGGAGTCCAAGCTGCGTGGCCAACAGAAAGCAACACGCAGAAAAGAAGATGGAAAACCATGTTCACTCAGCACAGTCCTGGCGTGTCTGCCCGGCCCAGCTGGTGGGCACGGCGTGGCTGCTGCAGCTGCTCTAAGCCTGCATCAGCAGGGCGGGCACGGCACGAGGGAGCAGTGGAGGGGGACAAAGGGAAGAGGAGAAAAAGAGGGAGAGAATTAAGGAAAATGCCGAGCAGAGTATTAAAAACAAAGAGAAAAGAAAAAGAAAAGAAAAAAAAAAAAAAAGAGCTCTTTGAATGTGCTCTTAAAGAAAGTCATCAGGGAAGACAATGACAAGTAACAATGCAGCTATAAAAGGAAGCAGCAGCCCGAGTCCCTTTAGGGGAATGCAAGACATTCGTGAAGACTTCAGACAAAAATCCATGAGAAAAAACGGATTAAAGTCCACGAACTAGTTGCCACCTAGAAATGTCAGGCCCAAAGAGGCTGGATTTCTTTGTGCAACGGCCAGCATCTCTCTTATCCCCAACCACAATACATTTAACCACTACCAAACGCCCAGAACACCACAAAATGCTCCTGCCAGGAGAAGAAAAGCGTTGACAGGCCTGTGGGGCAAGCATAGCGCTAACTCCTCTGACACTGCTAACTGGGTCTAGATAAAAAAACCGCGTTATTCAGCCTCTGGCGGTGATGCCTGGTTTAGGCAGCTCCCCACTCATAGTATGAGCTTTGGTGAGCCCAACTGACAGGCATCACCCCTCTCCAAACATCATAGGTGCTAAAATCAGTGGCCTTAGGTTTGGCTGGGAAGTTCAGATGCAAGAACCCGTGCATTTCTCTGCTCTAGGTGAACACACCGCTGTCCCCGTGTAGCAAGCCAGTATCACCGAGAAGCATTAGTATGTCCCCAGCCAGAGCCGACGTTAGCAGCCATTAGCGTTTGGTGAAAATGAAAAGGGGATTTATTGTGAAAGAAGGCTACACAGGAACGCAACAGGCAACAGAGAACAGACGCAGCTCACAGAACGCCGTATATCATGCCAGGCATAATCACTGCCAGCTAATCAGATTATTTGATCAGACAGAGGGAGCAAAATCCATCTTCAGGTTGACGTAATCCACTGCCAGGCTTGTTACGGGTTCTGAATATGTTCCTTCCACAATTCAAAAGCCTTTCCCTTAGCTACTCATTGAGGCTTTTCTTTCTTTCTTTCTTTTTTTTTAATAAGCAAATGTCGGATTAAACACATGTTCAAAAATCCACTAGGAAACTACACAGGTAAGAGACTTCGGGGGGGCAGCTGACAGAGCGGCAGGGTGGTGCCACACGACCGGCTCAGCACCACAGTGAGAGAGTGTCGGTACCACCAGGGGTAGCGTAATGCTGTTAGCGAGGGATTTGTGTGGATGATAACCGGTGAAGATAAGGAATGCACATCTGGAATTAAAATACGGACAAGATGATTTTCTGGGCAGCCCTGAGTTTTGGAAGAGAATAGATTTTTATTTTTAATTCAGGCCAAGCCTGGGCCGTAAATTCTGATTACGTTAATACCATCGCCTTATTTTAGAGAGGTGTTCTGCAAAAATCTTTAACTTCTCCTGGCATTTCTCATCACAAATAGGCAGCTTCAACAGCTGGATAAAAAGTAGCTTGCAATCTTTTTCCTACTGCTAATCTCACAGAAAGCCATTCAGCAGGATACCTCGTGGTTGCTACGCCTTATTTACAGACACAACAAGAGACAAATAAATCAGAGAAAGAGAAAAATAAATCGTATTCAAACCAGATTACTTTCCTGGAAGGACAGTTCTCTGATTACTTTTACTCCCCACTTTGAAAGAAAAGAATTTAGTAATTATACATTGAGCAACTATTGTTTACTTGTATCAGTCATCGCAGAAGCTGCTATGCCTTCCTTTTTTGTATTCTATGCCAAAATTATGGGTAGAAACAGAATAAAATAATTGCAGGAGAACATTGTCTAGGATCACTGTCTCCCACTGCACAAAGAAACGCTGAAGAAAGCTGACACATTTATCAAGCAGCAGGAGCTCATTAGCTTGTTGTCAGTACTCTCTCCCATTGATAGCTCTTACGTGGATATCTAGGAGGTAAGCAACATTATAAACAGTATTAGCTAACATTTTTCTTCGCGTGTAAAAAATATGTTTGTTGTCTCCCAAATAGTCCTTGGTACACTGAGAAATACAGATTTTGTGATTCAGCACTATGTTGCTTCAGTGTTCCTACTACATGTCTCAACTGTCTGTGGGTTTCTCTCCCCTAATCTCTGCAAAAAGTTTAAGCTTTGACAACCCGCACTTGCTCTGTAGCTGCCCATGTTCAGAGACAATTTTAAATGTACAGGGCTTTAACACAAAAGGAAAAGTCTAATTTAAAGCATATACTGGAGTTGCCTACATCTGAAATTGCTCAAATATTACAGCAAGTCACATCTTCCACAGAGGTCAGAGTGAGGATTTAGTATTAGAGAATTCAGAAGTACATTTAACGGAGGGGTGAACTCCTGTCTCAGCGACTGATGTCAGAAGCCAGCCAGATCCATGGATAATCATTTGTCTGTACATCTCATTACTGGGCAAACAAAACAGCAACAGAGGGCAAGCCACTGACTTAAAATTGCCCAGTGCAATTCAGGTTAATCAATAAAAGTAGTGTAAAAAAAAATATGCAAAATGTCGAGCTCCTGCTGAAATAGTTGGAAATTGGTGGAGATCTCACAAAGGTCACTGGCGACTGTGATTCCTCCACTGGAGACTGAACCTTTACAAACACTGAAACCCCTGACTGGAGGCACTCACGTGCTTCTCTTCCCTTCTTGGGCGTTGGACTGCTCTTCTTGCAACGCCAGGGTTTTCCTGTAGTCCCGTTTCCCCAAGACTTGCCACCATCCACCCCTGTGTCAAGTCAGCTGTTACAGCCAAGGGGCCGGGGCAAACACCGAAGGCTCAGTGAGAAAGTTCAGATTTGATCAGCTGTATTTGATCAGTATAGAAACATCACATCAAATTGAGTATATTAGTAATATTTATTAGATAACTGATGTAGATAGAACCCAGGCTACACGTGTCAGAAGTGGAAAAAAGCTGTTCAGATGAATGGAGCTGATCACTTGCGTCAAATTAGCAAGACTGTTTCTCAAATGGATCAAAAATCGTTTTGGACTAGTGCTTTCCTACCTTTTTGTGGAAGAATCGGAAGCTCTGGCATTTCATTTTGGCGCTCTTTCTCTTACCTTGCCTTCCTGGCTCTGCCTTCGCCACCCTCTTATTCCAGGTATACCTCTTGCCTGGATAGCTCGTTCTTCCAGGAGGCTTCATGTCCTTCTCAGGCACTCGGTGAGGAGCTCAAGTGGGGCTGGTTGCCCCTCGGAGCACACATCTCCAAAGCTGCGCCGTCTTCATTTCTTGGCTGCCTTCCTCTCACAGCAGGGAATATTCCAAATAAGGTCTCACTGGTGTATCGCTCAAAATCAAAATAGCTTCATTTTATTTAAATTTGATCACAGCATGAGAAAAGTCACTTGGACTTTGACTTCCCTTTTAAAGCTGTTGAGTGCTTCAGCATATGGTCATGTTAGATCTTCTCAGTTAAACAGTGTTAAATCACAGCTCCATCAACTTTCAGTATTTCAATGTTTTTCTTGGAACGTGTACTAGACCTTCTGCCTGTAGAGTCAAGTGATTTAGTTAGACTTGGAGTTTTATTTTCAAAGTTGATTTTTAATCCTCAAGGCAGTGGAGAAAAGCATAAAATATGAACTAAATAACCTTGGTGTGGTCTGAAGGTTCAGAAAGTAGAAGACACAAAAAGAACCACAAATATTGGTTCTTAAAGCTCATTCTTTAAAAACACATTTCAGGTGGTTTTGAGACTGACAAATCAGTGTGGGGTTTTTTGTTTGTCCGTTTGTTTTTATTATTTATTTTAATGTTTTTGATGGCCAGCTCCACGATGCAGAATACATTTCTTTTTGTGCCAGTGCTGGACCAATATCCCAACTTAGCACAGAGGAGTGGGTTGATTTGCTCTCCCCAGAAGGCCACTCAGGTTGAGGTTCTTACTTCTAATAGTAATCATGGTCTTCCTAAAATATGCCAGGAAAAATAAGGGATATTAGCACCTGTGTTCTGAGTTGCATTTTGGGTAGACATGCTCTGTTTAGCTAATTCCCTCATATAGCAGAGTATAAATATTCCTCTTCTTTCAGAGCTGTCAGTCTTGGCATTTGGACTGCATGGGTGCCGTAGTCCACCCTACAGTTGACCGTGCTGTAGCTCTGACTACAATAATTTTTTTGTACTTGTAGGTATCATCCAACATTTTACACAGCTCCATTGTTAGCAGTGTGTCAGAAAACATCGTGCAATCACAGAATGATTTGGTAGGAAGGGATTTCTGGAGGTCTATGCTCAAAGCAAGGAGAACTTTAAAGTGCGATCCAGCTGGAAGTCAGACCACGTTACTCAGGGCCTCGGATGGTCGAGTTTTGAATCCCTCCAAGGGTGGCAATCCCACAGCTTCCCTGAGCCCTGTTCCAGCGTTTGACCACCCTCACTGAAATATTTCTTTCTAGTATGTAGTCCAAACTGGCACTGGTTGTCTCCAAAACAAGTACTCTTTCCCTCTTTTCAGTGTTGAAAACCTATACGAAGTTTAATTTAGTCATTTATTCATTGAAAGATAATGTGGCTGGAGATCATAAAGCCCCAATTTGCTGAGGCTGCATGAAATAAGAGATTCTAGATTAGAAACACAACCCATTAACCTAGAACACCAAGACAAGCTTGGGCTTCTTTTTCTTCCAGCCTAATAGATCTAGAACACTTAATAAAAAAATAAAAAAGCAAGAGAGAATACTGAAAACTTCCCAGAAAAGGAACAATGTTATTTACAACAAAAAAAAAATCAAATCATCACACCACTTCAGAATTATTTATTTGTTTATTTATTTATTTTTTCAGTAACTTATCCAGGAACTCTGGGACTTGCTGTCTGCAGCTCCTCGCTGTCTCCCGAGGTCTCCAGTGTCCAAGCCAGGGAGCCCAGGAACTGGCCCAGAGCTGGGCTCTGAAGTGAGGATTGATGCCCCCTCAGGACACGGGGCTTCCCCAGCGATGGCTCCATCACGTTCCGGCCACCTCCCGGTGCTCCTGGCAGACCGTCAGGGAGCTGCCTGGGGCACTTGTTAGTGTAGCTCGAAAATTTGCTGAAACATTCATTCAAGCAAAACGATTTGGTTTCAACAAGTTGCCTTTTGCCACAACATCTGCTTTTTTTTTTTTTGAAGCTGTCTACCAAGTATTTAGCTTACCACCTAGCAGCCATCTCTCCAAAAGCCGTTTACCTGCAAGCTCTTCTGAGATCCCCTTTCTTCTAAACACAGAAAGGAATCAACATATGCAGCTCACCACACTTGAAAACGTCTCAGTAATTTTCTCCGCATCTAAACTAGGCTAAACAAGTTACTTCCTAGGCACGCTGACCCCTCAGGGGAATTTGCACAGTCTTGTTCAGACTGCATTCATGTTACAAAGCCCTAATTTAGTCCTGATGTTTTGAGATACACATGGAAGCTAGTTTCTACAAGGTCACCCCCAACAGAGACAGGAAATTTTTTACTCTTACGGTGTAGACCTTGAGTTCTGAAAAACGCTTTTGCCTTTCATCATCATCTGCATGCTATTTTTTTTCCGTCTTACTTACATTAAATGGTCTGTAGCAGAGGTTGTAATTTATGGAGTACTACAGAGCTATTTCAGGGGTTATATGTAATGCGAGCACCTTGATTTTAAATGCTATTTTTAAATAAATGGTCTCAAAAACACGGGGTAGTTTCAAAGATGACAAGAGAGCAGAGGCTACCTGGTGTGGATGAGAAACTGAACTGCCTTTGGTGGCAAATTAAAGCATTCAGCCATAAAAATGATGACTAAGGGAGAGAAAAATGATCAAAGGGCTGAATATACATTGAAGTAAAACATTTTGATATTCTTAGGCACATTCTCTCTCTCTCTTATTATATAGAGCGTTTTTAAAAGGTGAGACCTGGTCATGTGTAATTGCCTCCAAGAGTCCATGCCAAATATCCAAGCAGGGAAATGAATGAGGTCTGCCAGGCAATAATTACCCTTCCCTGTGGCACACATTTCCTTGGGTGCTCTGTTTTTCTCCATTGCCGTGACAACACTTCCCACACCAGAGGAAATATTTAGCTTGCATCTTCTTGTAGAGTAGCAATTTCCCCATTTCCATAACTCAAGTGTTCCTCACCAAACAGCTGCAGTGCCTACTTGAATTGTTGAGTATTTAGTTTGCGACTTTTTTTTAACAACTGTTCAAATTAGTCCAAGTGAAAGGTACCTCCAGCATCTTAAAGAACAGCTGCTCTTCACAAATCAAACCCAGGAAGTATTTTGTATATGAATTGGCAGAACATGGGTTTCTGTCCCCTGAAATATTCTGTCATATCCCGTTAAAAAAACAGGGAGCTGAATCTCAGCTCCTAGCTGCAGATCACAAATGTAAGTGGTATGAACTTTAGCTTTCATCCCACTGCACTTGCTGAGATTTGTATCATGAATGACCTGCTCCTAGTTCATCTGAAGTTTCTCAACAATACCCTTTGGAAAAAAAGTGTCTTTTTTTCTTTTACTGGGCATCAGTTTCTCCACATCTTTCTTAGATAAACTGATATGTGCAAGGTGTAAAAAGATGCCTAAAAAATGATTTATTTTCTGAACTTTGCCTGGCCAGGAGGGGTCAGAGAAAGCTGTGTGATGTTTAGTCTTGCACAGAATGTGCACAAAAAAATCCATGTATAGTAGGAACTGTGAGGTGCTTGGTCAGCCTCTCATCAGACTGTTTTTCAGTGCTGCTACATGGAAATGTTCTCCTTCATTTACGAAATATATGTATGATTTTTTAAATATTATTTTATTTTAGTGCAGTGACCCCAACAGTTGTGGGCTTGGGGTTTCGAGGACTTTTCCCCATAGGATTTCCAGTGGAAGCAGGCATTACCACATCCTGCATTCGTGGTGCTGCTGCTGGCTGCACCCGCAGCAATTTTGTGGGGCTGGTCATGAACAGTAATAACAGACTCTAAGCTGTCATAGGAGGATATGAACAATCGTTTGGGTAATGGAGAATTCAGGCCCGTCTGATGACCGTCAGCTGAGGTGATCTCAGAGGGAAGGGAACCTGCCCACAACAGTTTGTTGCCTGCCCACAAATACAATTTGCCCTCTCCGTGGCACCGCTCCCGGCTTTGTCCCTTCCAGCATCCCTCCTCCCCCCGCATTCACCACACACAAGAGTCTGCATTGGGTAGCAGGATCCTCACAGGGCATATCCAGTCCTGCCCGTGCCAAATCCAGCAGGTACGTGCCACGAGGGGCCGGGGAAGTCCCCCCATTTCACCGGCTGGTGTCACACGGAGCGGGTCCCTGGCACGGCCACGTGCTCCCGGCCTGCAGAGGTGCAGCAGGGAAAATCAAAGGTGGTGCGACGTGGATAAATCTTATTCTGTCCTAAATGTGATGTAGGCTTTATGTTCTCACCACAGCACAGCTTGGAGGAGTCGGGGATTTTAAACCCTGCAGGACTTGTGCATGCATCGTACGAGGGATGGGGCTTCTACACATCAATGTATGTGGGGGGAGCGGTGCTGGTGTGGGGTCCTTACTGCCCCAGGACCAGGCAGCAGGGCGAGCACCTTCCCCATTTTTAATTAGTGTGACTTCCTAACCCGGGAGCTGTTGTCTTCATCATTTCTACACACAACGTTAACCCCAACGCTATTAAAATCTCAACGTTTCCCCATTTCCGCAGGAGCGGTGAATGAAGACCGGATTATTCACGGCTCACGCCCATTCTGTGGCAGCCCGAGGAAGGTGGCGAGCACAGCACGGTCCCTGTAATTTCACATTTTGCTGGCCTCCTCCCGTAGGAGCCCGCAGCAGGATCTGTGCTGCTGCTTCCTATGGGGGCAGGGGCGGTGCCGCAGGAGGGCATGCGGCAGTGTGTCACTCTTGTGGTCGTTAGTTAATGAGCGCCCTGCTGCTCCTCTGGCAGGCCAAACAGCTTACCTGTGAGGAAAATGACGCAGATAAGGAGAAAATTCTGCTCACAAAGGACCTTGGGAAGGTGCTCAGTCCCAAATCAGTGGCGATCCGGCCTGCTCCGTTTCAGGATGCTGTTAGGTGCTTGAACTTGTCGGGCTTCTCCCTGCCTAGTCCCGGAGTTCCCCCACCACACATAAACGCTCAGAAACAACCCTCCTTGGTGAGAGAAATGCTTCTCTCTCAGATCTGGATCACTGAAGGGAACGGGGCACGCTGGGTGCATGGCGTCACTGCCACCACGGGCAGGAGCCCTCAGCTTTCCTAAAACAAGCCCCACTCAGGCAGATGGCAGCCACCCGCTCCCTCACCTCCCTGTGCTCAGACAGCTGTGTATTTTTAGCCTTCTCCGGGGGATCTTTAAAACCACTCCAGACACACAGGTGCGCTTTGTGGGAAGGCCACTAGTCACAAACAAGTGTGGCCCAGATTTGTGCTCTCCATTATCTGTTAACATGCCCTGCCTTGGAGAGCGAAAGCATCTGCCTGCCAGAACGCAGCCTGCCCCGGCATCTCTGCACTCCCTCCCAGAGAACAAAGCTCACCAGAAAAGGCAATATTGCTACAAAAAGGAGGTCTTCTACCCCACTTGCTCAGCAAAAACCAGTCTCAGGACCTGGGCTGCACAGGAGGGCATCCCCCCCTCTCCCTCTTCCCAAAGGTGCTGGCAGAGCTGGGTGCAGCAGAGGACGGCTGAAGCAGATGATGCTACAAGAGCTCTGGCAAGGCTGTTTGCCAGAGTGCTGCCAGGTTCTTACTGTTTAAATTGCTTAATATATTACGTTAAACAAAGATCAATATCAGAGGCATGGTCTCCTTCCCTGGCTTAGGGAATGAACTTGGCCAGAGCACTCTGCGGCTGTGCTAGGCACGGACGTCCACACACGGACTCGTCCCCTGAAGACAGAGACTTGTGCCACACCAGTCAGTTTTTCCTCAAGTACAGAAGCACCCCGTAACCATCTGGCCTTGATCCTGCACTGAAATGCTCAAATGCTCTACGACAGACCTCAAACACAGCCCCAGACTGATTTCACCAAGTCTGTGGGAGGGCATGGCATTTTGAGACCCATGGGTGAAGCCACAGTGGAGGAGCCACCCCTTGTTGTTCCTCTCCCTAAAGAGAAAGTCTGTCATCTTTCCAAGTCCTGTAGGCTCAGGACAAACTCTAATTACTTCATTGTTGGTGAATTGAAGTGGTCTGTGATGAAACCTCCAGCTATACGCTGCATTTCCCTGCCATGTTTTCAGACAAGAGACTTACCTGGGGGCCCGAGCCGCCATGGAGCTCCCTGCAGCCGAACACTGCCCCAGTTCCTCTGAAACAGAGGAATTTGGGGTCAGACATCCTGGGCACACAGCAGGCTTTAATTCAGATATCTGCACAGGCTTCTGCCAGCTCTTTGGTGGTAGAGGTTTAACAGCGAGAAATCCGAAGGAGGTTTTACACCAAAAGCTCTCTCCCAGCACCCTGGGCACAACCACCCAGTCCCCAGCGGGTTCCTCAGCCGTCGCTCCAGCACACAGCACTAGGGCTGGCAAAATGCCTCCACTAGCAGCACTTCGGGACCTCTGATACAGGGTGATGTACTCCACTTGGTTCCTACAGCGCGTGAGGTCTCATGGCTACAATACTTTATTAATTTGCATCTTTAATCTAATTCCCTGGACTCTTTGGGGAAAGATTAAATGAGTTGTATGCAGACCGAGTTACAAGAAGAGCCAGGGCAGGGGGAGAGACTGGGAGCTGTAGCACAGGAAAGTCAAAATACATTAAACAATATGGGTTAACAATTTGTAATCAGAACCTAAAATAATGAACACCTGTTCCTAGGAGGAGATTCCCCCTCTCTTCTGTGTGTAGGTGAGGAATCCTGTGGACACTCCACGTGCCTTCACACTCCTGTTTTCCTAAGTACAGACACAGCTATGCAAAGACAGGCCTGGAATTACAACGTGTGAAAAGCAAAACTCTGAAACAAGCCTCCTGGTGGGTCCCCGCAACCACGTCAGGTCAGATGTGAGACAATCCTCCCTCGTTTCCCACTTCACTTACACGCGTGGCTGAGGCCAAAATGCACACCTTGATTTTCTGTGTAAGTCAAGCTGGGGGAGAGAGAACGCTTTCAGATGTTAGGTAATACAAAGCTTTCCAAGTCACATAACGCCAACAGAAATTCTCAGAAATGCTCTGGAAGCTGTCCTTTGATGATGGATTTAAAGCCAGGTTCCCAAGTCGTATTTACCAAATTTCAGAAGCAGTTGAGACACTGGAATAAGCGATGGGTGTCAGAGTTTAACCCTTAACCACACAGAAGCCCCAGGAAAACCCTGGAGCAGAGTAGAGTTTTAGGGCTTATTCTAACTGGACATTAACCTTTGCTTTGTATAAATGAACGTTTCCAAAAAAAACATGCAGAACGTGCAGACGACAAACTCAGAGAGTCAGCCTCCCTATTTCCTTCCTCAAAATAGTCTCTCTTTTAGCAGTTACCGAGCTGTTCTGCATGATTCCATTTCCAAATGGCACACAATGTCCCAACTTGGAGCTGCAATTTATTTGCTGCTTTAAAAAGACTGCTCTCCCCTAGCCTTCGGAGATTTCAGATTACAGCTCATCAGATAACGCCCATCCCAGGATCAGGCTGCAGCTCAGTAGTTTTTCCCCCTTTGCTCTAGTGCAGGCCATTTGAACAGCCCCGTGAAATGCACCAGGTCCCCACTGAAGACGGTTAGCCCAAGGCAAGAGTCAAGATCTGGTCCGGTCTCCTCAGCATTCAGTAATCCATTCATCCTGATGGCACTGTAAAAGTGAAGCATCCATCAGGCCCATATCCAAACTGAGCCTTGGATGGCAAGGGGCACCGGGACCTTAAGGTGGATGACCCCAGCATTTAATGGCTCAGGACACCAACACGGCCCTCCAGGAACAGAGTGGGGAGGAAAGGGGGCAACGCCTACCTGCAGACCTGGACAGGTCCCTGTCTCCCCACTAAATTTGGGCTTTTTGTCCATCAGACATAGCTGATTTCCCAAGTAAGTGGGGTCCAGGCTCACCAGCCCCCAAATGCACATTTGCAGTGACGAGCAAAGAGCTATTTGGGGTTTGTGCACAGTGGGGAGCGATGATGTGTGCATAAGCTGGCAAAAGCCTGGTTTGGGGCTCATGGTAGCACTAGCAGTGGTCACCCAGATGCCACTGCCAGCTCCCCCGTGTCACCATGACCTCCCCCGTGTCACCTGCTGCGGCCAGGTAGAGCCCCTCGCTGCCCACCGGTGCTTGTGGTACCTGTGCCGCCTGCTCGACGCGTTGCTCAAGCCTTCCTGGCACCCCTGCATCCTTCTTTCTGCTCTCCTTAGCTTCTCACCTTCTCCCCACTAAGAATAAAACACAGTTATTATCCTAGTACGTATTTCAGGCTTCGCTACAAGGACCTGTCTGCTTTGCAGAGATCCACTTCTTTCCCCCATGATCCCAGCCACGTTTAGGAGGTTTGCAGGGACACGTTTCTATCCGGGCAGAACCGATGGGATCTGCGTTCACCTGCCCCCAGCTCTGCGTTTTTGTGCACTGCTGAAATGATCTCAGCTGGGCGCGAGGGGGACGGGCACGGAGCTGCAGTCTGAAGTGCTGCAGCGATTTAACTCTGCCTCCCTTCTGCAAGGGATTTTGTCCAGTGTTTCCTAAGCCCCTCTGCTTAATGGGTAGCGGGCTGGATTTTTGGTCAGCCCAGGAAAGTCTCCGAGGCTCAGCTGGGAGAAGAGAGTCCCTGTGTTGATCTCTATGCCCAGAAATGGCATTTACCTTGAGCATCCCAGCTGCAGTCACAGCACATCACACTGCTGGCGAGCCCCCTCATCCCTGCCCCCCGCGGGGATGAATCAGACCTTTTCCAAAAAACATTTGCTAGCCGTTTCCCCCTTCAAAACCCTAAAATAATTGTCAGGAGCTGTTTACAGCCCTTCACAGGCCAGCGCAGCTCAGACACAAACAAAACCTTTCTGGGTCAGCCCAGCCCTGCTGCTGTTTGTAAACAGGACACAGAAAGGGACGGTCACGTTGTGCAGACAGGCACGGAAACTCTTGCTCGCAACAAACCTCCCTGGAGATTTGTGGTGTCAAGGCAGCGGGGTCACACAAATCCATTCATCTGCACCTCCTCGGGTCCGCGCAGCGCCGGGCTTGCTGTCCTGGGGGGGATTGCTGCAGGAAAACAGGGGCACAGGAGCAAGCGAGCCCTGGGACAGAGCGCAGGGACACCCCAGCTGGAACTACCGATCCTTCACTTCACTCCAGAGTTTAACAATCCATCACTGAGACTGTATTTTTAAAAAAAAAAAAAAAAAAAACAAATTAGGAGTGGAATTAGAAATACAGGGAATTTCTTGCCACGGATGCTGCCCAGCACACAAATTTCAGCAGAAAATCTTCGAAGTGGCGCTAAGGCCGCTCCCATAAATAAATCACCCCGGCCCCGAGGAGCCCTACCGAGCTTCCCAGGAGACGTGCACCCGGCACATGGGCTCTGCCCTGAGAGAGGAGCCCGGCAGTGCCCGCTGCTCGCAGCGCAGCAGGAGCTCCGCGTTCAAGTGGCACCAGCAATAGCTGCTCCCTTTTTTAACCTAATGAATAATGCAGTGCACTCAACGGGATGATGGGCGACGTGCTCCAACAAACAGGTATCGAGCGCCGGCGGCGCTTGCGGTCCCAGGACCGCCTGCTCATCCAGGGGATGGCGGCAGGGATGGATCCGTTCACACGAGGCACGTGTGCAGCACCAGAAGCGCTCAGCCAGGCAAATATCGAGCACCCACGTGCAAGCGCAGGGCTTGCGATGGATGTTCAACCTCACACGGGCACTTTTGCCCGGGGATCCGTGGGGTGAGCAGCCCAGCTACGTGGTGCATGGCTTGACACCGCTGCCAGGAAAAACCACCCTGGGTGAAAGGCGAAAGTACCGTGTAGGGAATCGTCTGACTACGTGTTCTAATATTTCTGCATCGCAGAGCTCACTACGAGCTGTTTTGCAAGCAGACGTTTAAATGACGAAGAGAGAAGGCATCAGGGCTAATGTAAGCGTTGTGAGCTGCAGAGGGTTTGCATGCCTTGCGATCGACCTGCGAGGCCATTAAACCGAAGCTGCTTGCTATTCTTCCGGAAAATAATTGGATTTGAAAGGAATAAATCATTATTATTTTTAACAGTGCTATTACTCCATCCTAAAGCTTCTGCTGACCTTCTGTAGCACAGCTCAGATCCACACAGCACCTTTTAACCTCAACCCACTTTAAAATATTAATCCTCATGCACGGCACAAGCATTATTATCTCCTCTCCGTGGCTGTGGGGAGCACAGCAGGGCGATGGGCTGAGCTGCCCGGAGCCGCAGGGAGCAGGGGTGATACACGAGAGCAGTGTTTTGAAGAAAACCTTGCTCTCAGGCTGAATGTGAGACCATGACCATGCCAGAAAGTGGGAAGTCAAGCAAACCTGTTACGAGGCACCAAGGCTCTTACAGCGATGTCCATCCTATTCCGGAGTAAAATAAGTGCGTTACGATATTCTCATGGTAAAGTTATCTATGCCATTTTTTCAGTTAACATAAAAAAAAATAGACTTGCATTGGGATGCAAAGCAAGCTCTGATTTTAATTATTTTGCTTTGGAAAAGATAAGGGATGGGAAAGGTTTCCAAGTGGGAGACAACTGCATTAAAATACTAAACATGTTCTTTGTGGTTTTTTTTCATGACGAATGAGAGCTGTTGACTGAAAATGTGGCAGGAGAGGGTCACATTGCACTGAAACAAACATTTCTCTCCTAAATGGTTAAAATACGACGTTTCTGACCGGCAGCCCGTGTAGACCCCCTAAGGAATTCAGCTGGAAACGGGCGGCAGACGCCTTCGCATCCCACGGCGGCGGTGGAAGGCTGCAGCAACCTCCTCCCCAACCTCCCACGTCTCACCCAGCACCGAGCGATCCAGAGACGTTGCCAGGAGCAACGATGAGCGTTTCACCTGCGTGAAGGCCTCGCTCTCCTTCGCTTCCCTGCTGCCGTGGCCCCGGGCCCGCTGCGTGGGGCTCGGCGCCAGCAGCTCGGCGCTGCCCTCCCTTCCCTCCTTTCTTCACCCGACCTAACACTGGAGCTCCCTGGAAAATATAAGGGGTAATGCAGGCCTTCAGAGGATGGCTGAATGAAACGCCGTGCCCATTTGGGATCCCAGTTAATCCCTGACTGTGGCAGGGTACGGATCGGTGCGTTAAAAACAGGCAGCTGACCCCATCTCCGCATCTTCCGCTAGCTGCCGTGCCCTAGTGCCAGGACACTTCCCTACTCACCCGATCCGGTTCCACCGAGTGACACGTCTTCTGAAGGTTTTATTCATACACAGAAAAGCAAAGGAAAACTGCGCTTGAGGGTTTTAGTGAATGAATGCTGCTAATCGTTTTAAACACTTTCAGAAAGCTGTGCTATTAAAATCAACTCATCCGTTTTTACTGGCGAATCCCCTCCACGAATACACTCAGCACTGCTCCAGCCTCACCCCAGGGAGGGCAGCCGAAGCGGTGCCGCAGACAGCAGTTGTCGAGACAGCCTCTGATTTAAATAGGGACTGGGTCATTTAATGCCTTACAGATGGTGGCAAGCAGCACATGAGGTGGCACCGGGAGATAAACTGGCAGATGGCCCCCAGGGCAGGCTGCCCCTCGCTGCTGTCCCCCCCCTGTGCCCCCAGAACCAGCACCCAGCACCCCGATGGGAGACCAGAAGCAGGGATCGGACCCCAAAAGGAGCAGAGACCTTGCCCAGGCCCCATGCCTCTTCCTCTTTGCCATTACTCCATCATCGACCACACCATTAATCTGGCTGAATTGCAACGTAACCCATCAGCATGAGCTCTTCCTAAACACTGCTCGATTTTCCTCGAGGTCTTACAGATGCGTAAAACATCCCAAAAGGCAGAGACCAATGGGATGATAAATAAACTGATCTGTTCTTTCAGCATCTGTTAAAAAGTTGTGCTCAACTTTACCCTGGTAAATACTTTGACTTTTTGGTCTCTCTTGCCTTCCCTCAAAAACAAAACATTTCTTGTTGTTGTTCTGAAGCCATTTCTGAAATGACAACTCTGAAAGACTTGAGTCAGTGTCTTTTGTAACAGCAACTGAAAAAAAGGAGGAGATGAAATATCTGCAGAGAGGATTGATGGAGCAAAAAGAGCATCAGAACAATAGCAGGTGTCAGTCTGTGGAAGTATTTCTGGAAAAGGGAAAAGCACAGAGTGTTCACATCAGAGACATTTTGATTATAATTCCCCCCCACAATGACTGTGCAGTTGCAGCTGAGAATTATTCAAGGTATTCAAAAATGATCATTACCAAAAAAAAAAAAAAAAAAAGGGAAAAGGAAAAAAAAGCTGTCAGGCAGACTGGCACCTTCTGTCACGTCACTGGTGGTGCTGGGCCACCATTAACCACCTCCAGGAGATAATCATGGTGTGTTTGTGAACTCTTTTATCTAGTGAACTTACGAATGTGGCTGGGATTTGTCACTGTTGGACATTCAAAAAACATTATTTATTTATTTATTTATTTATTATTCTAGATGGCACTTGAGGTTCTGTGTCTTCCCTTTCACTTGGTGGTATCCTGCCAAAATGCAGTCTTGGTGATTGCTGCTGGTCTGTGTGTCAAAGAAGCTCCCCCATTCTTTCCATAGGATTTCTTTTTAAAGGACAAAAGGAAAAGGTAAACCTACAAACAGAAGCCAGAGGATTAAAAATGGGGTTACATAAACAGACAAGATCCCTGAAGATCTGCTCAGTCTGCCCCTTTTGAGACAGTCTGTGATGATGATGGAAGCTTTGAGAAGGGCTCTCCTGGTTGACTCTTGAGACCACCTTTGCTTATCCAAGTCTAAAACTGTCTTGCAAAGCCAAGTTTTGGATTATCACTGCGGTGATAAACCAAAGTGGAGCGTGTTTCAGCTGTGACCCACGTCTGTCTCAGTGGTGAGAGTGACTGATGTCCCTGAGCACACCCAGAAGCCTCCCCCGAGGAGCCGTGCAAACCATTTGAAACGC